>NW_026871943.1:666886-1000329 GCF_033458585.1 Syngnathus typhle | reverse complement strand
GCCGCTCCCGTCACTCTGGTTAGGTTGGCATCGAAAAAAACGCTCTCGGGTGCTTTAGAGTGCCGAGTTTATTACTGCGCATTAAGAAATGACCACCTCCAACGTTTGGTTTATGTTTTATAAGCATTTTTAATTTTATTGCTTAAATCGCATTTTCTCGGCGAGCTGAGCACTTTTTCTGAATTGTGCCGCTCCCGTCACTCTGGTTAGGTTGGCATCGAAAAAAACGCTCTCGGGTGCTTTAGAGTGCCGAGTTATTCACTGCGCATGAAGAAATGACCACCTCCAACGTTTGGTTTATGTTTTATAAGCATTTTTAATTTTATTGCTTAAATCGCATTTTCTCGGCGAGCTGAGCACTTTTTCTGAATTGTGCCGCTCCCGTCACTCTGGTTAGGTTGGCATCGAAAAAAACGCTCTCGGGTGCTTTATAGTGCCGAGTTTATCACTGCGCATGAAGAAATGACCACCTCCAACGTTTGGTTTATGTTTTATAAGCATTTTTAATTTTAATGCTTAAATCGCATTTTCTCGGCGAGCTGAGCGCTTTTTCTGAATTGTGCCGCTCCCGTCACTCTGGTTAGGTTGGCATCGAAAAAAACGCTCTCGGGTGCTTTAGAGTGCCGAGTTATTCACTGCGCATGAAGAAATGACCACCTCCAACGTTTGGTTTATGTTTAATAAGCATTTTTAATTTTATTGCTTAAATCGCATTTTCTCGGCGAGCTGAGCGCTTTTTCTGAATTGTGCCGCTCCCGTCACTCTGGTTAAATCGAAAAAAACGCTCTCGGGTGCTTTAGAGTGCCGAGTTATTCACTGCGCATGAAGAAATGACCACCTCCAACGTTTGGTTTATGTTTAATAATCATTTTTAATTTTATTGCTTAAATCGCATTTTCTCGGCGAGCTGAGCACTTTTTCTGAATTGTGCCGCTCCCGTCACTCTGGTTAGGTTGGCATCGAAAAAAACGCTCTCGGGTGCTTTAGAGTGCCGAGTTTATTACTGCGCATTAAGAAATGACCACCTCCAACGTTTGGTTTATGTTTTATAAGCATTTTTAATTTTATTGCTTAAATCGCATTTTCTCGGCGAGCTGAGCACTTTTTCTGAATTGTGCCGCTCCCGTCACTCTGGTTAGGTTGGCATCGAAAAAAACGCTCTCGGGTGCTTTAGAGTGCCGAGTTTATCACTGCGCATGAAGAAATGACCACCTCCAACGTTTGGTTTATGTTTTATAAGCATTTTTAATTTTAATGCTTAAATCGCATTTTCTCGGCGAGCTGAGCGCTTTTTCTGAATTGTGCCGCTCCCGTCACTCTGGTTAGGTTGGCATCGAAAAAAACGCTCTCGGGTGCTTTAGAGTGCCGAGTTATTCACTGCGCATGAAGAAATGACCACCTCCAACGTTTGGTTTATGTTTAATAAGCATTTTTAATTTTATTGCTTAAATCGCATTTTCTCGGCGAGCTGAGCGCTTTTTCTGAATTGTGCCGCTCCCGTCACTCTGGTTAGGTTGGCATCGAAAAAAACGCTCTCGGGTGCTTTAGAGTGCCGAGTTATTCACTGCGGATGAAGAAATGACCACCTCCAACGTTTGGTTTATGTTTAATAAGCATTTTTAATTTTATTGCTTAAATCGCATTTTCTCGGCGAGCTGAGCACTTTTTCTGAATTGTGCCGCTCCCGTCACTCTGGTTAGGTTGGCATCGAAAAAAACGCTCTCGGGTGCTTTAGAGTGCCGGGTTTATTACTGCGCATTAAGAAATGACCACCTCCAACGTTTGGTTTATGTTTTATAAGCATTTTTAATTTTATTGCTTAAATCGCATTTTCTCGGCGAGCTGAGCGCTTTTTCTGAATTGTGCCGCTCGTCACTCTGGTTAGGTTGGCATCGAAAAAAACGCTCTCGGGTGCTTTAGAGTGCCGAGTTATTCACTGCGCATGGAGAAATGACCACCTCCAACGTTTGGTTTATGTTTAATAAGCATTTTTAATTTTATTGCTTAAATCGCATTTTCTCGGCGAGCTGAGCACTTTTTCTGAATTGTGCCGCTCCCGTCACTCTGGTTAGGTTGGCATCGAAAAAAACGCTCTCGGGTGCTTTAGAGTGCCGAGTTTATTACTGCGCATTAAGAAATGACCACCTCCAACGTTTGGTTTATGTTTTATAAGCATTTTTTAATTTTATTGCTTAAATCGCATTTTCTCGGCGAGCTGAGCACTTTTTCTGAATTGTGCCGCTCCCGTCACTCTGGTTAGGTTGGCATCGAAAAAAACGCTCTCGGGTGCTTTAGAGTGCCGAGTTTATCACTGCGCATGAAGAAATGACCACCTCCAACGTTTGGTTTATGTTTAATAAGCATTTTTAATTTTATTGCTTAAATCGCATTTTCTCGGCGAGCTGAGCACTTTTTCTGAATTGTGCCGCTCCCGTCACTCTGGTTAGGTTGGCATCGAAAAAAACGCTCTCGGGTGCTTTAGAGTGCCGACTTTATCACTGCGCATGAAGAAATGACCACCTCCAACGTTTGGTTTATGTTTTATAAGCATTTTTAATTTTATTGCTTAAATCGCATTTTCTCGGCGAGCTGAGCACTTTTTCTGAATTGTGCCGCTCCCGTCACTCTGGTTAGGTTGGCATCGAAAAAAACGCTCACGGGTGCTTTAGAGTGCCGAGTTTATTACTGCGCATTAAGAAATGACCACCTCCAACGTTTGGTTTATGTTTTATAAGCATTTTTAATTTTATTGCTTAAATCGCATTTTCTCGGCGAGCTGAGCACTTTTTCTGAATTGTGCCGCTCCCGTCACTCTGGTTAGGTTGGCATCGAAAAAAACGCTCTCGGGTGTTTTAGAGTGCCGAGTTATTCACTGCGCATGAAGAAATGACCACCTCCAACGTTTGGTTTATGTTTTATAAGCATTTTTAATTTTATTGCTTAAATCGCATTTTCTCGGAGAGCTGAGCACTTTTTCTGAATTGTGCCGCTCCCGTCACTCTGGTTAGGTTGGCATCGAAAAAAACGCTCTCGGGTGCTTTAGAGTGCCGAGTTTATCACTGCGCATGAAGAAATGACCACCTCCAACGTTTGGTTTATGTTTTATAAGCATTTTTAATTTTATTGCTTAAATCGCATTTTCTCGGCGAGCTGAGCGCTTTTTCTGAATTGTGCCGCTCCCGTCACTCTGGTTAGGTTGGCATCGAAAAAAACGCTCTCGGGTGCTTTAGAGTGCCGAGTTTATCACTGCGCATGAAGAAATGACCACCTCCAACGTTTGGTTTATGTTTTATAAGCATTTTTAATTTTATTGCTTAAATCGCATTTTCTCGGCGAGCTGAGCGCTTTTTCTGAATTGTGCCGCTCCCGTAACTCTGGTTAGGTTGGCATCGAAAAAAACGCTCTCGGGTGCTTTAGAGTGCCGAATTTATCACTGCGCATGAAGAAATGACCACTTCCAACGTTTGGTTTATGTTTCATAAGCATTTTTAATTTTATTGCTTAAATCGCATTTTCTCGCCGAGCTGAGCACTTTTTCTGAATTGTGCCGCTCCCGTCACTCTGGTTAGGTTGGCATCGAAAAAAACGCTCTCGGGTGCTCTAGAGTGCCGAGTTTATTACTGCGCATTAAGAAATGACCACCTCCAACGTTTGGTTTATGTTTTATAAGCATTTTTAATTTTATTGCTTAAATCGCATTTTCTCGGCGAGCTGAGCACTTTTTCTGAATTGTGCCGCTCCCGTCACTCTGGTTAGGTTGGCATCGAAAAAAACGCTCTCGGGTGCTTTAGAGTGCCGAGTTATTCACTGCGCATGAAGAAATGACCACCTCCAACGTTTGGTTTATGTTTTATAAGCATTTTTAATTTTATTGCTTAAATCGCATTTTCTCGGCGAGCTGAGCACTTTTTCTGAATTGTGCCGCTCCCGTCACTCTGGTTAGGTTGGCATCGAAAAAAACGCTCTCGGGTGCTTTAGAGTGCCGAGTTTATCACTGCGCATGAAGAAATGACCACCTCCAACGTTTGGTTTATGTTTTATAAGCATTTTTAATTTTATTGCTTAAATCGCATTTTCTCGGCGAGCTGAGCGCTTTTTCTGAATTGTGCCGCTCCCGTCACTCTGGTTAGGTTGGCATCGAAAAAAACGCTCTCGGGTGCTTTAGAGTGCCGAGTTATTCACTGCGCATGAAGAAATGACCACCTCCAACGTTTGGTTTATGTTTAATAAGCATTTTTAATTTTATTGCTTAAATCGCATTTTCTCGGCGAGCTGAGCGCTTTTTCTGAATTGTGCCGCTCCTGTCACTCTGGTTAGGTTGGCATCGAAAAAAACGCTCTCGGGTGCTTTAGAGTGCCGAGTTATTCACTGCGCATGAAGAAATGACCACCTCCAACGTTTGGTTTATGTTTAATAAGCATTTTCAATTTTATTGCTTAAATCGCATTTTCTCGGCGAGCTGAGCACTTTTTCTGAATTGTGCCGCTCCCGTCACTCTGGTTAGGTTGGCATCGAAAAAAACGCTCTCGGGTGCTTTAGAGTGCCGAGTTTATTACTGCGCATTAAGAAATGACCACCTCCAACGTTTGGTTTATGTTTTATAAGCATTTTTAATTTTATTGCTTAAATCACATTTTCTCGGCGAGCTGAGCACTTTTTCTGAATTGTGCCGCTCCCGTCACTCTGGTTAGGTTGGCATCGAAAAAAACGCTCTCGGGTGCTTTAGAGTGCCGAGTTATTCACTGCGCACGAAGAAATGACCACCTCCAACGTTTGGTTTATGTTTTATAAGCATTTTTAATTTTATTGCTTAAATCGCATTTTCTCGGCGAGCTGAGCGCTTTTTCTGAATTGTGCCGCTCCCGTCACTCTGGTTAGGTTGGCATCGAAAAAAACGCTCACGGGTGCTTTAGAGTGCCGAGTTTATTACTGCGCATTAAGAAATGACCACCTCCAACGTTTGGTTTATGTTTTATAAGCATTTTTAATTTTATTGCTTAAATCGCATTTTCTCGGCGAGCTGAGCGCTTTTTCTGAATTGTGCCGCTCCCGTCACTCTGGTTAGGTTGGCATCGAAAAAAACGCTCTCGGGTGCTTTAGAGTGCCGAGTTATTCACTGCGCATGAAGAAATGACCACCTCCAACGTTTGGTTTATGTTTAATAAGCATTTTTAATTTTATTGCTTAAATCGCATTTTCTCGGCGAGCTGAGCGCTTTTTCTGAATTGTGCCGCTCCTGTCACTCTGGTTAGGTTGGCATCGAAAAAAACGCTCTCGGGTGCTTTAGAGTGCCGAGTTATTCACTGCGCATGAAGAAATGACCACCTCCAACGTTTGGTTTATGTTTAATAAGCATTTTTAATTTTATTGCTTAAATCGCATTTTCTCGGCGAGCTGAGCACTTTTTCTGAATTGTGCCGCTCCCGTCACTCTGGTTAGGTTGGCATCGAAAAAAACGCTCTCGGGTGCTTTAGAGTGCCGAGTTTATTACTGCGCATTAAGAAATGACCACCTCCAACGTTTGGTTTATGTTTTATAAGCATTTTTAATTTTATTGCTTAAATCACATTTTCTCGGCGAGCTGAGCACTTTTTCTGAATTGTGCCGCTCCCGTCACTCTGGTTAGGTTGGCATCGAAAAAAACGCTCTCGGGTGCTTTAGAGTGCCGAGTTATTCACTGCGCACGAAGAAATGACCACCTCCAACGTTTGGTTTATGTTTTATAAGCATTTTTAATTTTATTGCTTAAATCGCATTTTCTCGGCGAGCTGAGCGCTTTTTCTGAATTGTGCCGCTCCCGTCACTCTGGTTAGGTTGGCATCGAAAAAAACGCTCTCGGGTGCTTTAGAGTGCCGAGTTTATTACTGCGCATTAAGAAATGACCACCTCCAACGTTTGGTTTATGTTTTATAAGCATTTTTAATTTTATTGCTTAAATCGCATTTTCTCGGCGAGCTGAGCACTTTTTCTGAATTGTGCCGCTCCCGTCACTCTGGTTAGGTTGGCATCGAAAAAAACGCTCTCGGGTGCTTTAGAGTGCCGAGTTTGCGCATTAAGAAATGACCACCTCCAACGTTTGGTTTATGTTTTATAAGCATTTTTAATTTTATTGCTTAAATCGCATTTTCTCGGCGAGCTGAGCACTTTTTCTGAATTGTGCCGCTCCCGTCACTCTGGTTAGGTTGGCATCGAAAAAAACGCTATCGGGTGCTTTAGAGTGCCGAGTTATTCACTGCGCATGAAGAAATGACCACCTCCAACGTTTGGTTTATGTTTAATAAGCATTTTTAATTTTATTGCTTAAATCGCATTTTCTCGGCGAGCTGAGCACTTTTTATGAATTGTGCCGCTCCCGTCACTCTGGTTAGGTTGGCATCGAAAAAAACGCTCTCGGGTGCTTTAGAGTGCCGAGTTTATTACTGCGCATTAAGAAATGACCACCTCCAACGTTTGGTTTATGTTTTATAAGCATTTTTAATTTTATTGCTTAAATCGCATTTTCTCGGCGAGCTGAGCGCTTTTTCTGAATTGTGCCGCTCCCGTCACTCTGGTTAGGTTGGCATCGAAAAAAACGCTCTCGGGTGCTTTAGAGTGCCGAGTTATTCACTGCGCATGAAGAAATGACCACCTCCAACGTTTGGTTTATGTTTAATAAGCATTTTTAATTTTATTGCTTAAATCGCATTTTCTCGGCGAGCTGAGCACTTTTTCTGAATTGTGCCGCTCCCGTCACTCTGGTTAGGTTGGCATCGAAAAAAACGCTATCGGGTGCTTTAGAGTGCCGAGTTATTCACTGCGCATGAAGAAATGACCACCTCCAACGTTTGGTTTATGTTTAATAAGCATTTTTAATTTTATTGCTTAAATCGCATTTTCTCGGCGAGCTGAGCACTTTTTATGAATTGTGCCGCTCCCGTCACTCTGGTTAGGTTGGCATCGAAAAAAACGCTCTCGGGTGCTTTAGAGTGCCGAGTTTATTACTGCGCATTAAGAAATGACCACCTCCAACGTTTGGTTTATGTTTTATAAGCATTTTTAATTTTATTGCTTAAATCGCATTTTCTCGGCGAGCTGAGCGCTTTTTCTGAATTGTGCCGCTCCCGTCACTCTGGTTAGGTTGGCATCGAAAAAAACGCTCTCGGGTGCTTTAGAGTGCCGAGTTATTCACTGCGCATGAAGAAATGACCACCTCCAACGTTTGGTTTATGTTTAATAAGCATTTTTAATTTTATTGCTTAAATCGCATTTTCTCGGCGAGCTGAGCACTTTTTCTGAATTGTGCCGCTGTCGTCACTCTAGTTAGGTTGGCATCGAAAAAAACGCTCTCGGGTGCTTTAGAGTGCCGAGTTTATTACTGCGCATTAGGAAATGACCACCTCCAACGTTTGGTTTATGTTTTATAAGCATTTTTAATTTTATTGCTTAAATCGCATTTTCTCGGCGAGCTGTGCGCTTTTTCTGAATTGTGCCGCTCCCGTCACTCTGGTTAGGTTGGCATCGAAAAAAACGCTCTCGGGTGCTTTAGAGTGCCGAGTTTATTACTGCGCATTAAGAAATGACCACCTCCAACGTTTGGTTTATGTTTTATAAGCATTTTTAATTTTATTGCTTAAATCGCATTTTCTCGGCGAGCTGAGCACTTTTTCTGAATTGTGCCGCTCCCGTCACCCTGGTTAGGTTGGCATCGAAAAAAACGCTCTCGGGTGCTTTAGAGTGCCGAGTTTATTACTGCGCATTAAGAAATGACCACCTCCAACGTTTGGTTTATGTTTTATAAGCATTTTTAATTTTATTGCTTAAATCGCATTTTCTCGGCGAGCTGAGCACTTTTTCTGAATTGTGCCGCTCCCGTCACTCTGGTTAGGTTGGCATCGAAAAAAACGCTCTCGGGTGCTTTAGAGTGCCGAGTTTATTACTGCGCATTAAGAAATGACCACCTCCAACGTTTAGTTTATGTTTTATAAGCATTTTTAATTTTATTGCTTAAATCGCATTTTCTCGGCGAGCTGAGCGCTTTTTCTGAATTGTGCCTGTCCCGTCACTCTGGTTAGGTTGGCATCGCAAAAAACGCTCTCGGGTGCTTTAGAGTGCCGAGTTATTCACTGCGCATGAAGAAATGACCACCTCCAACGTTTGGTTTATGTTTAATAAGCATTTTTAATTTTATTGCTTAAATCGCATTTTCTCGGCGAGCTGAGCGCTTTTTCTGAATTGTGCCGCTCCCGTCACTCTGGTTAGGTTGGCATCGAAAAAAACGCTCTCGGGTGCTTTAGAGTGCCGAGTTATTCACTGCGCATGAAGAAATGACAACCTCCAACGTTTGGTTTATGTTTAATAAGCATTTTTAATTTTATTGCTTAAATCGCATTTTCTCGGCGAGCTGAGCACTTTTTCTGAATTGTGCCGCTCCCGTCACTCTGGTTAGGTTGGCATCAAAAAAAAACGCTCTCGGGTGCTTTAGAGTGCCGAGTTTATTACTGCGCATTAAGAAATGACCACCTCCAACGTTTGGTTTATGGTTTATAAGCATTTTTAATTTTATTGCTTAAATCGCATTTTCTCGGCGAGCTGAGCGCTTTTTCTGAATTGTGCCGCTCCCGTCACTCTGGTTAGGTTGGCATCGAAAAAAAGTCTCTCGGGTGCTTTAGAGTGCCGAGTTTATTACTGCGCATTAAGAAATGACCACCTCCAACGTTTGGTTTATGTTTTATAAGCATTTTTAATTTTATTGCTTAAATCGCATTTTCTCGGCGAGCTGAGCACTTTTTCTGAATTGTGCCGCTCCCGTCACTCTGGTTAGGTTGGCATCGAAAAAAACGCTCACGGGTGCTTTAGAGTGCCGAGTTTATTACTGCGCATTAAGAAATGAGCACCTCCAACGTTTGGTTTATGTTTTATAAGCATTTTTAATTTTATTGCTTAAATCGCATTTTCTCGGCGAGCTGAGCACTTTTTCTGAATTGTGCCGCTCCCGTCACTCTGGTTAGGTTGGCATCGAAAAAAACGCTCTCGGGTGATTTAGAGTGCCGAGTTATTCACTGCGCGTGGAGAAATGACCACCTCACACGTTTGGTTTATGTTTTATAAGCATTTTTAATTTTATTGCTTAAATCGCATTTTCTCGGCGAGCTGAGCACTTTTTCTGAATTGTGCCGCTCCCGTCACTCTGGTTAGGTTGGCATCGAAAGAAACGCTCTCGGGTGCTTTAGAGTGCCGAGTTTATCACTGCGCATGAAGAAATGACCACCTCCAACGTTTGGTTTATGTTTTATAAGCATTTTTAATTTCATTGCTTAAATCGCATTTTCTCGGCGAGCTGAGCGCTTTTTCTGAATTGTGCCGCTCCCGTAACTCTGGTTAGGTTGGCATCGAAAAAAACGCTCTCGGGTGCTTTAGAGTGCCGAGTTTATCACTGCGCATGAAGAAATGACCACTTCCAACGTTTGGTTTATGTTTTATAAGCATTTTTAATTTTATTGCTTAAATCGCATTTTCTCGGCGAGCTGAGCGCTTTTTCTGAATTGTGCCGCTCCCGTCACTCTGGTTAGGTTGGCATCGAAAAAAACGCTCTCGGGTGCTTTAGAGTGCCGAGTTTATCACTGCGCATGAAGAAATGACCACTTCCAACGTTTGGTTTATGTTTTATAAGCCTTTTTAATTTTATTGCTTAAATCGCATTTTCTCGGCGAGCTGAGCGCTTTTTCTGAATTGTGCCGCTCCCGTCACTCTGGTTAGGTTGGCATTGAAAAAAACGCTCTCGGGTGCTTTAGAGTGCCGAGTTATTCACTGCGCACGAAGAAATGACCACCTCCAACGTTTGGTTTATGTTTTATAAGCATTTTTAATTTTATTGCTTAAATCGCATTTTCTCGGCGAGCTGAGCTCTTTTTCTGAATTGTGCCGCTCCCGTCACTCTGGTTAGGTTGGCATCGAAAAAAACGCTCTCGGGTGCTTTAGAGTGCCGAGTTTATCACTGCGCATGAAGAAATGACCACCTCCAACGTTTGGTTTATGTTTAATAAGCATTTTTAATTTTATTGCTTAAATCGCATTTTCTCGGCGAGCTGAGCACTTTTTCTGAATTGTGCCGCTCCCGTCACTCTGGTTAGGTTGGCATCGAAAAAAACGCTCTCGGGTGCTTTAGAGTGCCGACTTTATCACTGCGCATGAAGAAATGACCACCTCCAACGTTTGGTTTATGTTTTATAAGCATTTTTAATTTTATTGCTTAAATCGCATTTTCTCGGCGAGCTGAGCACTTTTTCTGAATTGTGCCGCTCCCGTCACTCTGGTTAGGTTGGCATCGAAAAAAACGCTCACGGGTGCTTTAGAGTGCCGAGTTTATTACTGCGCATCAAGAAATGACCACCTCCAACGTTTGGTTTATGTTTTATAAGCATTTTTAATTTTATTGCTTAAATCGCATTTTCTCGGCGAGCTGAGCACTTTTTCTGAATTGTGCCGCTCCCGTCACTCTGGTTAGGTTGGCATCGAAAAAAACCCTCTCGGGTGCTTTAGAGTGCCGAGTTTATCACTGCGCATGAAGAAATGACCACCTCCAACGTTTGGTTTATGTTTAATAAGCATTTTTAATTTTATTGCTTAAATCGCATTTTCTCGGCGAGCTGAGCACTTTTTCTGAATTGTGCCGCTCCCGTCACTCTGGTTAGGTTGGCATCGAAAAAAACGCTCTCGGGTGCTTTAGAGTGCCGACTTTATCACTGCGCATGAAGAAATGACCACCTCCAACGTTTGGTTTATGTTTTATAAGCATTTTTAATTTTATTGCTTAAATCGCATTTTCTCGGCGAGCTGAGCACTTTTTCTGAATTGTGCCGCTCCCGTCACTCTGGTTAGGTTGGCATCGAAAAAAACGCTCACGGGTGCTTTAGAGTGCCGAGTTTATTACTGCGCATTAAGAAATGACCACCTCCAACGTTTGGTTTATGTTTTATAAGCATTTTTAATTTTATTGCTTAAATCGCATTTTCTCGGCGAGCTGAGCACTTTTTCTGAATTGTGCCGCTCCCGTCACTCTGGTTAGGTTGGCATCGAAAAAAACGCTCTCGGGTGTTTTAGAGTGCCGAGTTATTCACTGCGCATGAAGAAATGACCACCTCCAACGTTTGGTTTATGTTTTATAAGCATTTTTAATTTTATTGCTTAAATCGCATTTTCTCGGAGAGCTGAGCACTTTTTCTGAATTGTGCCGCTCCCGTCACTCTGGTTAGGTTGGCATCGAAAAAAACGCTCTCGGGTGCTTTAGAGTGCCGAGTTTATCACTGCGCATGAAGAAATGACCACCTCCAACGTTTGGTTTATGTTTTATAAGCATTTTTAATTTTATTGCTTAAATCGCATTTTCTCGGCGAGCTGAGCGCTTTTTCTGAATTGTGCCGCTCCCGTCACTCTGGTTAGGTTGGCATCGAAAAAAACGCTCTCGGGTGCTTTAGAGTGCCGAGTTTATCACTGCGCATGAAGAAATGACCACCTCCAACGTTTGGTTTATGTTTTATAAGCATTTTTAATTTTATTGCTTAAATCGCATTTTCTCGGCGAGCTGAGCGCTTTTTCTGAATTGTGCCGCTCCCGTAACTCTGGTTAGGTTGGCATCGAAAAAAACGCTCTCGGGTGCTTTAGAGTGCCGAATTTATCACTGCGCATGAAGAAATGACCACTTCCAACGTTTGGTTTATGTTTCATAAGCATTTTTAATTTTATTGCTTAAATCGCAATTTCTCGCCGAGCTGAGCACTTTTTCTGAATTGTGCCGCTCCCGTCACTCTGGTTAGGTTGGCATCGAAAAAAACGCTCTCGGGTGCTCTAGAGTGCCGAGTTTATTACTGCGCATTAAGAAATGACCACCTCCAACGTTTGGTTTATGTTTTATAAGCATTTTTAATTTTATTGCTTAAATCGCATTTTCTCGGCGAGCTGAGCACTTTTTCTGAATTGTGCCGCTCCCGTCACTCTGGTTAGGTTGGCATCGAAAAAAACGCTCTCGGGTGCTTTAGAGTGCCGAGTTATTCACTGCGCATGAAGAAATGACCACCTCCAACGTTTGGTTTATGTTTTATAAGCATTTTTAATTTTATTGCTTAAATCGCATTTTCTCGGCGAGCTGAGCACTTTTTCTGAATTGTGCCGCTCCCGTCACTCTGGTTAGGTTGGCATCGAAAAAAACGCTCTCGGGTGCTTTAGAGTGCCGAGTTTATCACTGCGCATGAAGAAATGACCACCTCCAACGTTTGGTTTATGTTTTATAAGCATTTTTAATTTTATTGCTTAAATCGCATTTTCTCGGCGAGCTGAGCGCTTTTTCTGAATTGTGCCGCTCCCGTCACTCTGGTTAGGTTGGCATCGAAAAAAACGCTCTCGGGTGCTTTAGAGTGCCGAGTTATTCACTGCGCATGAAGAAATGACCACCTCCAACGTTTGGTTTATGTTTAATAATCATTTTTAATTTTATTGCTTAAATCGCATTTTCTCGGCGAGCTGAGCGCTTTTTCTGAATTGTGCCGCTCCTGTCACTCTGGTTAGGTTGGCATCGAAAAAAACGCTCTCGGGTGCTTTAGAGTGCCGAGTTATTCACTGCGCATGAAGAAATGACCACCTCCAACGTTTGGTTTATGTTTAATAAGCATTTTCAATTTTATTGCTTAAATCGCATTTTCTCGGCGAGCTGAGCACTTTTTCTGAATTGTGCCGCTCCCGTCACTCTGGTTAGGTTGGCATCGAAAAAAACGCTCTCGGGTGCTTTAGAGTGCCGAGTTTATTACTGCGCATTAAGAAATGACCACCTCCAACGTTTGGTTTATGTTTTATAAGCATTTTTAATTTTATTGCTTAAATCACATTTTCTCGGCGAGCTGAGCACTTTTTCTGAATTGTGCCGCTCCCGTCACTCTGGTTAGGTTGGCATCGAAAAAAACGCTCTCGGGTGCTTTAGAGTGCCGAGTTATTCACTGCGCACGAAGAAATGACCACCTCCAACGTTTGGTTTATGTTTTATAAGCATTTTTAATTTTATTGCTTAAATCGCATTTTCTCGGCGAGCTGAGCGCTTTTTCTGAATTGTGCCGCTCCCGTCACTCTGGTTAGGTTGGCATCGAAAAAAACGCTCACGGGTGCTTTAGAGTGCCGAGTTTATTACTGCGCATTAAGAAATGACCACCTCCAACGTTTGGTTTATGTTTTATAAGCATTTTTAATTTTATTGCTTAAATCGCATTTTCTCGGCGAGCTGAGCGCTTTTTCTGAATTGTGCCGCTCCCGTCACTCTGGTTAGGTTGGCATCGAAAAAAACGCTCTCGGGTGCTTTAGAGTGCCGAGTTATTCACTGCGCATGAAGAAATGACCACCTCCAACGTTTGGTTTATGTTTAATAAGCATTTTTAATTTTATTGCTTAAATCGCATTTTCTCGGCGAGCTGAGCGCTTTTTCTGAATTGTGCCGCTCCTGTCACTCTGGTTAGGTTGGCATCGAAAAAAACGCTCTCGGGTGCTTTAGAGTGCCGAGTTATTCACTGCGCATGAAGAAATGACCACCTCCAACGTTTGGTTTATGTTTAATAAGCATTTTTAATTTTATTGCTTAAATCGCATTTTCTCGGCGAGCTGAGCACTTTTTCTGAATTGTGCCGCTCCCGTCACTCTGGTTAGGTTGGCATCGAAAAAAACGCTCTCGGGTGCTTTAGAGTGCCGAGTTTATTACTGCGCATTAAGAAATGACCACCTCCAACGTTTGGTTTATGTTTTATAAGCATTTTTAATTTTATTGCTTAAATCACATTTTCTCGGCGAGCTGAGCACTTTTTCTGAATTGTGCCGCTCCCGTCACTCTGGTTAGGTTGGCATCGAAAAAAACGCTCTCGGGTGCTTTAGAGTGCCGAGTTATTCACTGCGCACGAAGAAATGACCACCTCCAACGTTTGGTTTATGTTTTATAAGCATTTTTAATTTTATTGCTTAAATCGCATTTTCTCGGCGAGCTGAGCGCTTTTTCTGAATTGTGCCGCTCCCGTCACTCTGGTTAGGTTGGCATCGAAAAAAACGCTCTCGGGTGCTTTAGAGTGCCGAGTTTATCACTGCGCATGAAGAAATGACCACCTCCAACGTTTGGTTTATGTTTTATAAGCATTTTTAATTTTATTGCTTAAATCGCATTTTCTCGGCGAGCTGAGCGCTTTTTCTGAATTGTGCCGCTCCCGTCACTCTGGGTTGGCATCGAAAAAAACGCTCTCGGGTGCTTTAGAGTGCCGAGTTATTCACTGCGCATGAAGAAATGACCACCTCCAACGTTTGGTTTATGTTTTATAAGCATTTTTAATTTTATTGCTTAAATCGCATTTTCTCGGCGAGCTGAGCACTTTTTCTGAATTGTGCCGCTCCCGTCACTCTGGTTAGGTTGGCATCGAAAAAAACGCTCTCGGGTGCTTTAGAGTGCCGAGTTTATCACTGCGCATGAAGAAATGACCACCTCCAACGTTTGGTTTATGTTTTATAAGCATTTTTAATTTTATTGCTTAAATCGCATTTTCTCGGCGAGCTGAGCGCTTTTTCTGAATTGTGCCGCTCCCGTCACTCTGGTTAGGTTGGCATCGAAAAAAACGCTCTCGGGTGCTTTAGAGTGCCGAGTTATTCACTGCGCATGAAGAAATGACCACCTCCAACGTTTGGTTTATGTTTAATAAGCATTTTTAATTTTATTGCTTAAATCGCATTTTCTCGGCGAGCTGAGCGCTTTTTCTGAATTGTGCCGCTCCCGTCACTCTGGTTAGGTTGGCATCGAAAAAAACGCTCTCGGGTGCTTTAGAGTGCCGAGTTTATCACTGCGCATGAAGAAATGACCACCTCCAACGTTTGGTTTATGTTTTATAAGCATTTTTAATTTTATTGCTTAAATCGCATTTTCTCGGCGAGCTGAGCGCTTTTTCTGAATTGTGCCGCTCCCGTAACTCTGGTTAGGTTGGCATCGAAAAAAACGCTCTCGGGTGCTTTAGAGTGCCGAGTTTATCACTGCGCATGAAGAAATGACCACTTCCAACGTTTGGTTTATGTTTTATAAGCATTTTTAATTTTATTGCTTAAATCGCATTTTCTCGGCGAGCTGAGCACTTTTTCTGAATTGTGCCGCTCCCGTCACTCTGGTTAGGTTGGCATCGAAAAAAACGCTCTCGGGTGCTTTAGAGTGCCGAGTTTATTACTGCGCATTAAGAAATGACCACCTCCAACGTTTGGTTTATGTTTTATAAGCATTTTTAATTTTATTGCTTAAATCGCATTTTCTCGGCGAGCTTTGTGCCGCTCCCGTCACTCTGGTTAGGTTGGCATCGAAAAAAACGCTCTCGGGTGCTTTAGAGTGCCGAGTTATTCACTGCGCATGAAGAAATGACCACCTCCAACGTTTGGTTTATGTTTTATAAGCATTTTTAATTTTATTGCTTAAATCGCATTTTCTCGGCGAGCTGAGCACTTTTTCTGTATTGTGCCGCTCCCGTCACTCTGGTTAGGTTGGCATCGAAAAAAACGCTATCGGGTGCTTTAGAGTGCCGAGTTTATCACTGCGCATGAAGAAATGACCACCTCCAACGTTTGGTTTATGTTTTATAAGCATTTTTAATTTTATTGCTTAAATCGCATTTTCTCGGCGAGCTGAGCGCTTTTTCTGAATTGTGCCGCTCCCGTCACTGGTTAGGTTGGCATCGAAAAAAACGCTCTCGGGTGCTTTAGAGTGCCGAGTTATTCACGGCGCATGAAGAAATGACCTCCTCCAACGTTTGGTTTATGTTTAATAAGCATTTTTAATTTTATTGCTTAAATCGCATTTTCTCGGCGAGCTGAGCGCTTTTTCTGAATTGTGCCGCTCCCGTCACTCTGGTTAGGTTGGCATCGAAAAAAACGCTCTCGGGTGCTTTAGAGTGCCGAGTTATTCACTGCGCATGAAGAAATGACCACCTCCAACGTTTGGTTTATTTTTAATAAGCATTTTTAATTTTATTGCTTAAATCGCATTTTCTCGGCGAGCTGAGCACTTTTTCTGAATTGTGCCGCTCCCGTCACTCTGGTTAGGTTGGCATCGAAAAAAACGCTCTCGGGTGCTTTAGAGTGCCGAGTTATTCACTGCGCATGAAGAAATGACCACCTCCAACGTTTGGTTTATTTTTAATAAGCATTTTTAATTTTATTGCTTAAATCGCATTTTCTCGGCGAGCTGAGCACTTTTTCTGAATTGTGCCGCTCCCGTCACTCTGGTTAGGTTGGCATCGAAAAAAACGCTCTCGGGTGCTTTAGAGTGCCGAGTTTATTACTGCGCATTAAGAAATGACCACCTCCAACGTTTGGTTTATGTTTTATAAGCATTTTTAATTTTATTGCTTAAATTGCATTTTCTCGGCGAGCTGAGCGCTTTTTCTGAATTGTGCCGCTCCCGTCACTCTGGTTAGGTTGGCATCGAAAAAAACGCTCTCGGGTGCTTTAGAGTGCCGAGTTTATTACTGCGCATTAAGAAATGACCACCTCCAACGTTTGGTTTATGTTTTATAAGCATTTTTAATTTTATTGCTTAAATCGCATTTTCTCGGCGAGCTGAGCACTTTTTCTGAATTGTGCCGCTCCCATCACTCTGGTTAGGTTGGCATCGATAAAAACGCTCACGGGTGCTTTAGAGTGCCGAGTTTATTACTGCGCATTAAGAAATGACCACCTCCAACGTTTGGTTTATGTTTTATAAGCATTTTTAATTTTATTGCTTAAATCGCATTTTCTCGGCGAGCTGAGCACTTTTTCTGAATTGTGCCGCTCCCGTCACTCTGGTTAGGTTGGCATCGAAAAAAACGCTCTCGGGTGCTTTAGAGTGCCGAGTTATTCACTGCGCATGAAGAAATGACCACCTCCAACGTTTGGTTTATGTTTTATAAGCATTTTTAATTTTATTGCTTAAATCGCATTTTCTCGGCGAGCTGAGCACTTTTTCTGAATTGTGCCGCTCCCGTCACTCTGGTTAGGTTGGCATCGAAAAAAACGCTCTCGGGTGCTTTAGAGTGCCGAGTTTATCACTGCGCATGAAGAAATGACCACCTCCAACGTTTGGTTTATGTTTTATAAGCATTTTTAATTTTATTGCTTAAATCGCATTTTCTCGGCGAGCTGAGCGCTTTTTCTGAATTGTGCCGCTCCCGTCACTCTGGTTAGGTTGGCATCGAAAAAAACGCTCTCGGGTGCTTTAGAGTGCCGAGTTTATCACTGCGCATGAAGAAATGACCACCTCCAACGTTTGGTTTATGTTTTATAAGCATTTTTAATTTTATTGCTTAAATCGCATTTTCTCGGCGAGCTGAGCGCTTTTTCTGAATTGTGCCGCTCCCGTAACTCTGGTTAGGTTGGCATCGAAAAAAACGCTCTCGGGTGCTTTAGAGTGCCGAGTTTATCACTGCGCATGAAGAAATGACCACTTCCAACGTTTGGTTTATGTTTTATAAGCATTTTTAATTTTATTGCTTAAATCGCATTTTCTCGGCGAGCTGAGCACTTTTTCTGAATTGTGCCGCTCCCGTCACTCTGGTTAGGTTGGCATCGAAAAAAACGCTCTCGGGTGCTTTAGAGTGCCGAGTTTATTACTGCGCATTAAGAAATGACCACCTCCAACGTTTGGTTTATGTTTTATAAGCATTTTTAATTTTATTGCTTGAATCGCATTTTCTCGGCGAGCTTTGTGCCGCTCCCGTCACTCTGGTTAGGTTGGCATCGAAAAAAACGCTCTCGGGTGCTTTTGAGTGCCGAGTTATTCACTGCGCATGAAGAAATGACCACCTCCAACGTTTGGTTTATGTTTTATAAGCATTTTTAATTTTATTGCTTAAATCGCATTTTCTCGGCGAGCTGAGCACTTTTTCTGTATTGTGCCGCTCCCGTCACTCTGGTTAGGTTGGCATCGAAAAAAACGCTCTCGGGTGCTTTAGAGTGCCGAGTTTATCACTGCGCATGAAGAAATGACCACCTCCAACGTTTGGTTTATGTTTTATAAGCATTTTTAATTTTATTGCTTAAATCGCATTTTCTCGGCGAGCTGAGCGCTTTTTCTGAATTGTGCCGCTCCCGTCACTGGTTAGGTTGGCATCGAAAAAAACGCTCTCGGGTGCTTTAGAGTGCCGAGTTATTCACTGCGCATGAAGAAATGACCTCCTCCAACGTTTGGTTTATGTTTAATAAGCATTTTTAATTTTATTGCTTAAATCGCATTTTCTCGGCGAGCTGAGCGCTTTTTCTGAATTGTGCCGCTCCCGTCACTCTGGTTAGGTTGGCATCGAAAAAAACGCTCTCGGGTGCTTTAGAGTGCCGAGTTATTCACTGCGCATGAAGAAATGACCACCTCCAACGTTTGGTTTATGTTTAATAAGCATTTTTAATTTTATTGCTTAAATCGCATTTTCTCGGCGAGCTGAGCACTTTTTCTGAATTGTGCCGCTCCCGTCACTCTGGTTAGGTTGGCATCGAAAAAAACGCTCTCGGGTGCTTTAGAGTGCCGAGTTTATTACTGCGCATTAAGAAATAACCACCTCCAACGTTTGGTTTATGTTTTATAAGCATTTTTAATTTTATTGCTTAAATCGCATTTTCTCGGCGAGCTGAGCACTTTTTCTGAATTGTGCCGCTCCCGTCACTCTGGTTAGGTTGGCATCGAAAAAAACGCTCTCGGGTGCTTTAGAGTGCCGAGTTATTCACTGCGCATGAAGAAATGACCACCTCCAACGTTTGGTTTATGTTTAATAAGCATTTTTAATTTTATTGCTTGAATCGCATTTTCTCGGCGAGCTGAGCACTTTTTCTGAATTGTGCCGCTCCCGTCACTCTGGTTAGGTTGGCATCGAAAAAAACGCTCTCGGGTGCTTTAGAGTGCCGAGTTTATCACTGCGCATGAAGAAATGACCACCTCCAACGTTTGGTTTATGTTTTATAAGCATTTTTAATTTTATTGCTTAAATCGCATTTTCTCGGCGAGCTGAGCGCTTTTTCTGAATTGTGCCGCTCCCGTCACTCTGGTTAGGTTGGCATCGAAAAAAACGCTCTCGGGTGCTTTAGAGTGCCGAGTTTATTACTGCGCATTAAGAAATGACCACCTCCAACGTTTGGTTTATGTTTTATAAGCATTTTTAATTTTATTGCTTAAATCGCATTTTCTCGGCGAGCTGAGCACTTTTTCTGAATTGTGCCGCTCCCGTTACTCTGGTTAGGGTGGCATCGAAAAAAACGCTCTCGGGTGCTTTAGAGTGCCGAGTTTATCACTGCGCATGAAGAAATGACCACCTCCAACGTTTGGTTTATGTTTTATAAGCATTTTTAATTTTATTGCTTAAATCGCATTTTCTCGGCGAGCTGAGCACTTTTTCTGAATTGTGCCGCTCCCGTCACTCTGGTTAGGTTGGCATCGAAAAAAACGCTCACGGGTGCTTTAGAGTGCCGAGTTTATTACTGCGCATTAAGAAATGACCACCTCCCACGTTTGGTTTATGTTTTATAAGCATTTTTAATTTTATTGCTTAAATCGCATTTTCTCGGCGAGCTGAGCACTTTTTCTGAATTGTGCCGCTCCCGTCACTCTGGTTAGGTTGGCATCGAAAAAAACGCTCTCGGGTGCTTTAGAGTGCCGAGTTATTCACTGCGCATGAAGAAATGACCACCTCCAACGTTTGGTTTATGTTTTATAAGCATTTTTAATTTTATTGCTTAAATCGCATTTTCTCGGCGAGCTGAGCGCTTTTTCTGAATTGTGCCGCTCCTGTCACTGGTTAGGTTGGCATCGAAAAAAACGCTCTCGGGTGCTTTAGAGTGCCGAGTTTATCACTGCGCATGAAGAAATGACCACCTCCAACGTTTGGTTTATGTTTTATAAGCATTTTTAATTTTATTGCTTAAATCGCATTTTCTCGGCGAGCTGAGCGCTTTTTCTGAATTGTGCCGCTCCCGTAACTCTGGTTAGGTTGGCATCGAAAAAAACGCTCTCGGGTGCTTTAGAGTGCCGAGTTTATCACTGCGCATGAAGAAATGACCACTTCCAACGTTTGGTTTATGTTTTATAAGCATTTTTAATTTTATTGCTTAAATCGCATTTTCTCGGCGAGCTGAGCACTTTTTCTGAATTGTGCCGCTCCCGTCACTCTGGTTAGGTTGGCATCGAAAAAAACGCTCTCGGGTGCTTTAGAGTGCCGAGTTTATTACTGCGCATTAAGAAATGACCACCTCCAACGTTTGGTTTATGTTTTATAAGCATTTTTAATTTTATTGCTTAAATCGCATTTTCTCGGCGAGCTGAGCACTTTTTCTGAGTTGTGCCGCTCCCGTCACTCTGGTTAGGTTGGCATCGAAAAAAACGCTCTCGGGTGCTTTAGAGTGCCGAGTTATTCACTGCGCATGAAGAAATGACCACCTCCAACGTTTGGTTTATGTTTTATAAGCATTTTTAATTGTATTGCTTAAATCGCATTTTCTCGGCGAGCTGAGCACTTTTTCTGAATTGTGCCGCTCCCGTAACTCTGGTTAGGTTGGCATCGAAAAAAACGCTCTCGGGTGCTTTAGAGTGCCGAGTTTATCACTGCGCATGAAGAAATGACCACTTCCAACGTTTGGTTTATGTTTTATAAGCATTTTTAATTTTATTGCTTAAATCGCATTTTCTCGGCGAGCTGAGCACTTTTTCTGAATTGTGCCGCTCCCGTCACTCTGGTTAGGTTGGCATCGAAAAAAACGCTCTCGGGTGCTTTAGAGTGCCGAGTTTATTACTGCGCATTAAGAAATGACCACCTCCAACGTTTGGTTTATGTTTTATAAGCATTTTTAATTTTATTGCTTAAATCGCATTTTCTCGGCGAGCTGAGCACTTTTTCTGAGTTGTGCCGCTCCCGTCACTCTGGTTAGGTTGGCATCGAAAAAAACGCTCTCGGGTGCTTTAGAGTGCCGAGTTATTCACTGCGCATGAAGAAATGACCACCTCCAACGTTTGGTTTATGTTTTATAAGCATTTTTAATTGTATTGCTTAAATCGCATTTTCTCGGCGAGCTGAGCACTTTTTCTGAATTGTGCCGCTCCCGTCACTCTGGTTAGGTTGGCATCGAAAAAAACGCTCTCGGGTGCTTTAGAGTGCCGAGTTTATCACTGCGCATGAAGAAATGACCACCTCCAACGTTTGGTTTATGTTTTATAAGCATTTTTAATTTTATTGCTTAAATCGCATTTTCTCGGCGAGCTGAGCGCTTTTTCTGAATTGTGCCGCTCCCGTCACTCTGGTTAAGTTGGCATCGAAAAAAACGCTCTCGGGTGCTTTAGAGTGCCGAGTCATTCACTGCGCATGAAGAAATGACCACCTCCAACGTTTGGTTTATGTTTAATAAGCATTTTTAATTTTATTGCTTAAATCGCATTTTCTCGGCGAGCTGAGCGCTTTTTCTGAATTGTGCCGCTCCCGTCACTCTGGTTAGGTTGGCATCGAAAAAAACGCTCTCGGGTGCTTTAGAGTGCCGAGATATTCACTGCTCATGAAGAAATGACCACCTCCAACGTTTGGTTTATGTTAATAAGCATTTTTAATTTTATTGCTTAAATCGCATTTTCTCGGCGAGCTGAGCACTTTTTCTGAATTGTGCCGCTCCCATCACTCTGGTTAGGTTGGCATCGATAAAAACGCTCACGGGGGCTTTAGAGTGCCGAGTTTATTACTGCGCATTAAGAAATGACCACCTCCAACGTTTGGTTTATGTTTTATAAGCATTTTTAATTTTATTGCTTAAATCGCATTTTCTCGGCGAGCTGAGCACTTTTTCTGAATTGTGCCGCTCCCGTCACTCTGGTTAGGTTGGCATCGAAAAAAACGCTCTCGGGTGCTTTAGAGTGCCGAGTTATTCACTGCGCATGAAGAAATGACCACCTCCAACGTTTGGTTTATGTTTTATAAGCATTTTTAATTTTATTGCTTAAATCGCATTTTCTCGGCGAGCTGAGCACTTTTTCTGAATTGTGCCGCTCCCGTCACTCTGGTTAGGTTGGCATCGAAAAAAACGCTCTCGGGTGCTTTAGAGTGCCGAGTTTATCACTGCGCATGAAGAAATGACCACCTCCAACGTTTGGTTTATGTTTTATAAGCATTTTTAATTTTATTGCTTAAATCGCATTTTCTCGGCGAGCTGAGCGCTTTTTCTGAATTGTGCCGCTCCCGTCACTCTGGTTAGGTTGGCATCGAAAAAAACGCTCTCGGGTGCTTTAGAGTGCCGAGTTTATCACTGCGCATGAAGAAATGACCACCTCCAACGTTTGGTTTATGTTTTATAAGCATTTTTAATTTTATTGCTTAAATCGCATTTTCTCGGCGAGCTGAGCGCTTTTTCTGAATTGTGCCGCTCCCGTAACTCTGGTTAGGTTGGCATCGAAAAAAACGCTCTCGGGTGCTTTAGAGTGCCGAGTTTATCACTGCGCATGAAGAAATGACCACCTCCAACGTTTGGTTTATGTTTTATAAGCATTTTTAATTTTATTGCTTAAATCGCATTTTCTCGGCGAGCTGAGCACTTTTTCTGAATTGTGCCGCTCCCGTCACTCTGGTTAGGTTGGCATCGAAAAAAACGCTCTCGGGTGCTTTAGAGTGCCGAGTTTATCACTGCGCATGAAGAAATGACCACCTCCAACGTTTGGTTTATGTTTTATAAGCATTTTTAATTTTATTGCTTAAATCGCATTTTCTCGGCGAGCTGAGCGCTTTTTCTGAATTGTGCCTCTCCCGTCACTCTGGTTAGGTTGGCATCGAAAAAAACGCTCTCGGGTGCTTTAGAGTGCCGAGTTATTCACTGCGCATGAAGAAATGACCACCTCCAACGTTTGGTTTATGTTTAATAAGCATTTTTAATTTTATTGCTTAAATCGCATTTTCTCGGCGAGCTGAGCGCTTTTTCTGAATTGTGCCGCTCCCGTCACTCTGGTTAGGTTGGCATCGAAAAAAACGCTCTCGGGTGCTTTAGAGTGCCGAGTTTATCACTGCGCATGAAGAAATGACCACTTCCAACGTTTGGTTTATGTTTTATAAGCATTTTTAATTTTATTGCTTAAATCGCATTTTCTCGGCGAGCTGAGCACTTTTTCTGAATTGTGCCGCTCCCGTCACTCTGGTTAGGTTGGCATCGAAAAAACCGCTCTCGGGTGCTTTAGAGTGCCGAGTTTATTACTGCGCATTAAGAAATGACAACCTCCAACGTTTGGTTTATGTTTTATAAGCATTTTTAATTTTATTGCTTAAATCGCATTTTCTCGGCGAGCTGAGCACTTTTTCTGAATTGTGCCGCTCCCGTCACTCTGGTTAGGTTGGCATCGAAAAAAACGCTCTCGGGTGCTTTAGAGTGCCGAGTTATTCACTGCGCATGAAGAAATGACCACCTCCAACGTTTGGTTTATGTTTTATAAGCATTTTTAATTGTATTGCTTAAATCGCATTTTCTCGGCGAGCTGAGCACTTTTTCTGAATTGTGCCGCTCCCGTCACTCTGGTTAGGTTGGCATCGAAAAAAACGCTCTCGGGTGCTTTAGAGTCCCGAGTTTATCACTGCGCATGAAGAAATGACCACCTCCAACGTTTGGTTTATGTTTTATAAGCATTTTTAATTTTATTGCTTAAATCGCATTTTCTCGGCGAGCTGAGCGCTTTTTCTGAATTGTGCCGCTCCCGTCACTCTGGTTAGGTTGGCATCGAAAAAAACGCTCTCGGGTGCTTTAGAGTGCCGAGTTTATCACTGCGCATGAAGAAATGACCACCTCCAACGTTTGGTTTATGTTTTATAAGCATTTTTTATTTTATTGCTTAAATCGCATTTTCTCGGCGAGCTGAGCACTTTTTCTGAATTGTGCCGCTCCCGTCACTCTGGTTAGGTTGGCATCGAAAAAAACGCTCTCGGGTGCTTTAGAGTGCCGAGTTTATCACTGCGCATGAAGAAATGACCACCTCCAACGTTTGGTTTATGTTTTATAAGCATTTTTAAATTTATTGCTTAAATCGCATTTTCTCGGCGAGCTGAGCGCTTTTTCTGAATTGTGCCGCTCCCGTCACTCTGGTTAGGTTGGCATCGAAAAAAACGCTCTCGGGTGCTTTAGAGTGCCGAGTTATTCACTGCGCATGAAGAAATGACCACCTCCAACGTTTGGTTTATGTTTTATAAGCATTTTTAGTTGTATTGCTTAAATCGCATTTTCTCGGCGAGCTGAGCACTTTTTCTGAATTGTGCCGCTCCCGTCACTCTGGTTAGGTTGGCATCGAAAAAAACGCTCTCGGGTGCTTTAGAGTGCCGAGTTTATCACTGCGCATGAAGAAATGACCACCTCCAACGTTTGGTTTATGTTTAATAAGCATTTTTAATTTTATTGCTTAAATCGCATTTTCTCGGCGAGCTGAGCACTTTTTCTGAATTGTGCCGCTCCCGTCACTCTGGTTAGGTTGGCATCGAAAAAAACGCTCTCGGGTGCTTTAGAGTGCCGACTTTATCACTGCGCATGAAGAAATGACCACCTCCAACATTTGGTTTATGTTTTATAAGCATTTTTAATTTTATTGCTTAAATCGCATTTTCTCGGCGAGCTGAGCACTTTTTCTGAATTGTGCCAATCCCGTCACTCTGGTTAGGTTGGCATCGAAAAAAACGCTCACGGGTGCTTTAGAGTGCCGAGTTTATTACTGCGCATTAAGAAATGACCACCTCCAACGTTTGGTTTATGTTTTATAAGCATTTTTAATTTTATTGCTTAAATCGCATTTTCTCGGCGAGCTGAGCACTTTTTCTGAATTGTGCCGCTCCCGTCACTCTGGTTAGGTTGGCATCGAAAAAAACGCTCTCGGGTGCTTTAGAGTGCCGAGTTATTCACTGCGCCTGAAGAAATGACCACCTCCAACGTTTGTTTTATGTTTTATAAGCATTTTTAATTTTATTGCTTAAATCGCATTTTCTCGGCGAGCTGAGCACTTTTTCTGAATTGTGCCGCTCCCGTCACTCTGGTTAGGTTGGCATCGAAAAAAACGCTCTCGGGTGCTTTAGAGTGCCGAGTTTATCACTGCGCATGAAGAAATGACCACCTCCAACGTTTGGTTTATGTTTTATAAGCATTTTTAATTTTATTGCTTAAATCGCATTTTCTCGGCGAGCTGAGCGCTTTTTCTGAATTGTGCCGCTCCCGTCACTCTGGTTAGGTTGGCATCGAAAAAAACGCTCTCGGGTGCTTTAGAGTGCCGAGTTTATCACTGCGCATGAAGAAATGACCACCTCCAACGTTTGGTTTATGTTTTATAAGCATTTTTAATTTTATTGCTTAAATCGCATTTTCTCGGCGAGCTGAGCACTTTTTCTGAATTGTGCCGCTCCCGTCACTCTGGTTAGGTTGGCATCGAAAAAAACGCTCTCGGGTGCTTTAGAGTGCCGAGTTTATCACTGCGCATGAAGAAATGACCACCTCCAACGTTTGGTTTATGTTTAATAAGCATTTTTAATTTTATTGCTTAAATCGCATTTTCTCGGCGAGCTGAGCACTTTTTCTGAATTGTGCCGCTCCCGTCACTCTGGTTAGGTTGGCATCGAAAAAAACGCTCTCGGGTGCTTTAGAGTGCCGACTTTATCACTGCGCATGAAGAAATGACCACCTCCAACGTTTGGTTTATGTTTTATAAGCATTTTTAATTTTATTGCTTAAATCGCATTTTCTCGGCGAGCTGAGCACTTTTTCTGAATTGTGCCGCTCCCGTCACTCTGGTTAGGTTGGCATCGAAAAAAACGCTCTCGGGTGCTTTAGAGTGCCGAGTTTATCACTGCGCATGAAGAAATGACCACCTCCAACGTTTGGTTTATGTTTTATAAGCATTTTTAATTTTATTGCTTAAATCGCATTTTCTCGGCGAGCTGAGCGCTTTTTCTGAATTGTGCCTCTCCCGTCACTCTGGTTAGGTTGGCATCGAAAAAAACGCTCTCGGGTGCTTTAGAGTGCCGAGTTATTCACTGCGCATGAAGAAATGACCACCTCCAACGTTTGGTTTATGTTTAATAAGCATTTTTAATTTTATTGCTTAAATCGCATTTTCTCGGCGAGCTGAGCGCTTTTTCTGAATTGTGCCGCTCCCGTCACTCTGGTTAGGTTGGCATCGAAAAAAACGCTCTCGGGTGCTTTAGAGTGCCGAGTTATTCACTGCGCATGAAGAAATGACCACCTCCAACGTTTGGTTTATGTTTTATAAGCATTTTTAGTTTTATTGCTTAAATCACATTTTCTCGGCGAGCTGAGCACTTTTTCTGAATTGTGCCGCTCCCGTCACTCTGGTTAGGTTGGCATCGAAAAAAACGCTCTCGGGTGCTTTAGAGTGCCGAGTTTATCACTGCGCATGAAGAAATGACCACCTCCAACGTTTGGTTTATGTTTAATAAGCATTTTTAATTTTATTGCTTAAATCGCATTTTCTCGGCGAGCTGAGCACTTTTTCCGAATTGTGCCGCTCCCGTCACTCTGGTTAGGTTGGCATCGAAAAAAACGCTCTCGGGTGCTTTAGAGTGCCGACTTTATCACTGCGCATGAAGAAATGACCACCTCCAACGTTTGGTTTATGTTTTATAAGCATTTTTAATTTTATTGCTTAAATCGCATTTTCTCGGCGAGCTGAGCACTTTTTCTGAATTGTGCCGCTCCCGTCACTCTGGTTAGGTTGGCATCGAAAAAAACGCTCTCGGGTGCTTTAGAGTGCCGAGTTTATCACTGCGCATGAAGAAATGACCACCTCCAACGTTTGGTTTATGTTTTATAAGCATTTTTAATTTTATTGCTTAAATCGCATTTTCTCGGCGAGCTTAGCGCTTTTTCTGAATTGTGCCTCTCCCGTCACTCTGGTTAGGTTGGCATCGAAAAAAACGCTCTCGGGTGCTTTAGAGTGCCGAGTTATTCACTGCGCATGAAGAAATGACCACCTCCAACGTTTGGTTTATGTTTAATAAGCATTTTTAATTTTATTGCTTAAATCGCATTTTCTCGGCGAGCTGAGCGCTTTTTCTGAATTGTGCCGCTCCCGTCACTCTGGTTAGGTTGGCATCGAAAAAAACGCTCTCGGGTGCTTTAGAGTGCCGAGTTATTCACTGCGCATGAAGAAATGACAACCTCCAACGTTCTTTTTATGTTTAATAAGCATTTTTAATTTTATTGCTTAAATCGCATTTTCTCGGCGAGCTGAGCACTTTTTCTGAATTGTGCCGCTCCCGTCACTCTGGTTAGGTTGGCATCGAAAAAAACGCTCTCGGGTGCTTTAGAGTGCCGAGTTTATTACTGCGCATTAAGAAATGACCACCTCCAACGTTTGGCTTATGTTTTATAAGCATTTTTAATTTTATTGCTTAAATCGCATTTTCTCGGCGAGCTGAGCGCTTTTTCTGAATTGTGCCGCTCCCGTCACTCTGGTTAGGTTGGCATCGAAAAAAACGCTCTCGGGTGCTTTAGAGTGCCGAGTTTATTACTGCGCATTAAGAAATGACCACCTCCAACGTTTGGTTTATGTTTTATAAGCATTTTTAATTTTATTGCTTGAATCGCATTTTCTCGGCGAGCTGAGCACTTTTTCTGAATTGTGCCGCTCCCGTCACTCTGGTTAGGTTGGCATCGAAAAATACGCTCTCGGGTGCTTTAGAGTGCCGAGTTTATTACTGCGCATTAAGAAATGACCACCTCCAACGTTTGGTTTATGTTTTATAAGCATTTTTAATTTTATTGCTTAAATCGCATTTTCTCGGCGAGCTGAGCACTTTTTCTGAATTGTGCCGCTCCCGTCACTCTGGTTAGGTTGGCATCGAAAAAAACGCTATCGGGTGCTTTAGAGTGCCGAGTTATTCACTGCGCATGAAGAAATGACCACCTCCAACGTTTGGTTTATGTTTAATAAGCATTTTTAATTTTATTGCTTAAATCGCATTTTCTCGGCGAGCTGAGCACTTTTTCTGAATTGTGCCGCTCCCGTCACTCTGGTTAGGTTGGCATCGAAAAAAACGCTCTCGGGTGCTTTAGAGTGCCGAGTTTATTACTGCGCATTAAGAAATGACCACCTCCAACGTTTGGTTTATGTTTTATAAGCATTTTTAATTTTATTGCTTAAATCGCATTTTCTCGGCGAGCTGAGAACTTTTTCTGAATTGTGCCGCTCCCGTCACTCTGGTTAGGTTGGCATCGAAAAAAACGCTCTCGGGTGCTTTAGAGTGCCGAGTTTATTACTGCGCATTAAGAAATGACCACCTCCAACGTTTGGTTTATGTTTTATAAGCATTTTTAATTTTATTGCTTAAATCGCATTTTCTCGGCGAGCTGAGCACTTTTTCTGAATTGTGCCGCTCCCGTCACTCTGGTTAGGTTGGCATCGAAAAAAACGCTCTCGGGTGCTTTAGAGTGCCGAGTTATTCACTGCGCATGAAGAAATGACCACCTCCAACGTTTGGTTTATGTTTTATAAGCATTTTTAATTTTATTGCTTAAATCGCATTTTCTCGGCGAGCTGAGCGCTTTTTCTGAATTGTGCCGCTCCCGTCACTCTGGTTAGGTTGGCATCGAAAAAAACGCTCTCGGGTGCTTTAGAGTGCCGAGTTTATTACTGCGCATTAGGAAATGACCACCTCCAACGTTTGGTTTATGTTTTATAAGCATTTTTAATTTTATTGCTTAAATCGCATTTTCTCGGCGAGCTCAGCGCTTTTTCTGAATTGTGCCGCTCCCGTCACTCTGGTTAGGTTGGCATCGAAAAAAACGCTCTCGGGTGCTTTAGAGTGCCGAGTTTATTACTGCGCATTAAGAAATGACCACCTCCAACGTTTGGTTTATGTTTTATAAGCATTTTTAATTTTATTGCTTAAATCGCATTTTCTCGGCGAGCTGAGCACTTTTTCTGAATTGTGCCGCTCCCGTCACTCTGGTTAGGTTGGCATCGAAAAAAACGCTCTCGGGTGCTTTAGAGTGCCGAGTTTATTACTGCGCATTAAGAAATGACCACCTCCAACGTTTGGTTTATGTTTTATAAGCATTTTTAATTTTATTGCTTAAATCGCATTTTCTCGGCGAGCTGAGCACTTTTTCTGAATTGTGCCGCTCCCGTCACTCTGGTTAGGTTGGCATCGAAAAAAACGCTCTCGGGTGCTTTAGAGTGCCGAGTTTATTACTGCGCATTAAGAAATGACCACCTCCAACGTTTGGTTTATGTTTTATAAGCATTTTTAATTTTATTGCTTAAATCGCATTTTCTCGGCGAGCTGAGCACTTTTTCTGAATTGTGCCGCTCCCGTCACTCTGGTTAGGTTGGCATCGAAAAAAACGCTATCGGGTGCTTTAGAGTGCCGAGTTATTCACTGCGCATGAAGAAATGACCACCTCCAACGTTTGGTTTATGTTTAATAAGCATTTTTAATTTTATTGCTTAAATCGCATTTTCTCGGCGAGCTGAGCACTTTTTCTGAATTGTGCCGCTCACGTCACTCTGGTTAGGTTGGCATCGAAAAAAACGCTCTCGGGTGCTTTAGAGTGCCGAGTTTATCACTGCGCATGAAGAAATGACCACCTCCAACGTTTGGTTTATGTTTTATAAGCATTTTTAATTTTATTGCTTAAATCGCATTTTCTCGGCGAGTGAGCGCTTTTTCTGAATTGTGCCGCTCCCGTCACTCTGGTTAGGTTGGCATCGAAAAAAACGCTCTCGGGTGCTTTAGAGTGCCGAGTTTATCACTGCGCATGAAGAAATGACCACCTCCAACGTTTGGTTTATGTTTTATAAGCATTTTTAATTTTATTGCTTAAATCGCATTTTCTCGGCGAGCTGAGCACTTTTTCTGAATTGTGCCGCTCCCGTCACTCTGGTTAGGTTGGCATCGAAAAAAAACGCTCTCGGGTGCTTTAGAGTGCCGAGTTTATCACTGCGCATGAAGAAATGACCACCTCCAACGTTTGGTTTATGTTTTATAAGCATTTTTAATTTTATTGCTTAAATCGCATTTTCTCGGCGAGCTGAGCGCTTTTTCTGAATTGTGCCTCTCCCGTCACTCTGGTTAGGTTGGCATCGAAAAAAACGCTCTCGGGTGCTTTAGAGTGCCGAGTTATTCACTGCGCATGAAGAAATGACCACCTCCAACGTTTGGTTTATGTTTAATAAGCATTTTTAATTTTATTGCTTAAATCGCATTTTCTCGGCGAGCTGAGCGCTTTTTCTGAATTGTGCCGCTCCCGTCACTCTGGTTAGGTTGGCATCGAAAAAAACGCTCTCGGGTGCTTTAGAGTGCCGAGTTATTCACTGCGCATGAAGAAATGACAACCTCCAACGTTCTTTTTATGTTTAATAAGCATTTTTAATTTTATTGCTTAAATCGCATTTTCTCGGCGAGCTGAGCACTTTTTCTGAATTGTGCCGCTCCCGTCACTCTGGTTAGGTTGGCATCGAAAAAAACGCTCTCGGGTGCTTTAGAGTGCCGAGTTTATCACTGCGCATGAAGAAATGACCACCTCCAACGTTTGGTTTATGTTTTATAAGCATTTTTAATTTTATTGCTTAAATCGCATTTTCTCGGCGAGCTGAGCGCTTTTTCTGAATTGTGCCTCTCCCGTCACTCTGGTTAGGTTGGCATCGAAAAAAACGCTCTCGGGTGCTTTAGAGTGCCGAGTTATTCACTGCGCATGAAGAAATGACCACCTCCAACGTTTGGTTTATGTTTAATAAGCATTTTTAATTTTATTGCTTAAATCGCATTTTCTCGGCGAGCTGAGCGCTTTTTCTGAATTGTGCCGCTCCCGTCACTCTGGTTAGGTTGGCATCGAAAAAAACGCTCTCGGGTGCTTTAGAGTGCCGAGTTTATCACTGCGCATGAAGAAATGACCACTTCCAACGTTTGGTTTATGTTTTATAAGCATTTTTAATTTTATTGCTTAAATCGCATTTTCTCGGCGAGCTGAGCACTTTTTCTGAATTGTGCCGCTCCCGTCACTCTGGTTAGGTTGGCATCGAAAAAACCGCTCTCGGGTGCTTTAGAGTGCCGAGTTTATTACTGCGCATTAAGAAATGACAACCTCCAACGTTTGGTTTATGTTTTATAAGCATTTTTAATTTTATTGCTTAAATCGCATTTTCTCGGCGAGCTGAGCACTTTTTCTGAATTGTGCCGCTCCCGTCACTCTGGTTAGGTTGGCATCGAAAAAAACGCTCTCGGGTGCTTTAGAGTGCCGAGTTATTCACTGCGCATGAAGAAATGACCACCTCCAACGTTTGGTTTATGTTTTATAAGCATTTTTAATTGTATTGCTTAAATCGCATTTTCTCGGCGAGCTGAGCACTTTTTCTGAATTGTGCCGCTCCCGTCACTCTGGTTAGGTTGGCATCGAAAAAAACGCTCTCGGGTGCTTTAGAGTCCCGAGTTTATCACTGCGCATGAAGAAATGACCACCTCCAACGTTTGGTTTATGTTTTATAAGCATTTTTAATTTTATTGCTTAAATCGCATTTTCTCGGCGAGCTGAGCGCTTTTTCTGAATTGTGCCGCTCCCGTCACTCTGGTTAGGTTGGCATCGAAAAAAACGCTCTCGGGTGCTTTAGAGTGCCGAGTTTATCACTGCGCATGAAGAAATGACCACCTCCAACGTTTGGTTTATGTTTTATAAGCATTTTTTATTTTATTGCTTAAATCGCATTTTCTCGGCGAGCTGAGCACTTTTTCTGAATTGTGCCGCTCCCGTCACTCTGGTTAGGTTGGCATCGAAAAAAACGCTCTCGGGTGCTTTAGAGTGCCGAGTTTATCACTGCGCATGAAGAAATGACCACCTCCAACGTTTGGTTTATGTTTTATAAGCATTTTTAAATTTATTGCTTAAATCGCATTTTCTCGGCGAGCTGAGCGCTTTTTCTGAATTGTGCCGCTCCCGTCACTCTGGTTAGGTTGGCATCGAAAAAAACGCTCTCGGGTGCTTTAGAGTGCCGAGTTATTCACTGCGCATGAAGAAATGACCACCTCCAACGTTTGGTTTATGTTTTATAAGCATTTTTAGTTGTATTGCTTAAATCGCATTTTCTCGGCGAGCTGAGCACTTTTTCTGAATTGTGCCGCTCCCGTCACTCTGGTTAGGTTGGCATCGAAAAAAACGCTCTCGGGTGCTTTAGAGTGCCGAGTTTATCACTGCGCATGAAGAAATGACCACCTCCAACGTTTGGTTTATGTTTTATAAGCATTTTTAATTTTATTGCTTAAATCGCATTTTCTCGGCGAGCTGAGCGCTTTTTCTGAATTGTGCCTCTCCCGTCACTCTGGTTAGGTTGGCATCGAAAAAAACGCTCTCGGGTGCTTTAGAGTGCCGAGTTATTCACTGCGCATGAAGAAATGACCACCTCCAACGTTTGGTTTATGTTTAATAAGCATTTTTAATTTTATTGCTTAAATCGCATTTTCTCGGCGAGCTGAGCGCTTTTTCTGAATTGTGCCGCTCCCGTCACTCTGGTTAGGTTGGCATCGAAAAAAACGCTCTCGGGTGCTTTAGAGTGCCGAGTTATTCACTGCGCATGAAGAAATGACCACCTCCAACGTTTGGTTTATGTTTTATAAGCATTTTTAGTTTTATTGCTTAAATCGCATTTTCTCGGCGAGCTGAGCACTTTTTCTGAATTGTGCCGCTCCCGTCACTCTGGTTAGGTTGGCATCGAAAAAAACGCTCTCGGGTGCTTTAGAGTGCCGAGTTTATCACTGCGCATGAAGAAATGACCACCTCCAACGTTTGGTTTATGTTTAATAAGCATTTTTAATTTTATTGCTTAAATCGCATTTTCTCGGCGAGCTGAGCACTTTTTCCGAATTGTGCCGCTCCCGTCACTCTGGTTAGGTTGGCATCGAAAAAAACGCTCTCGGGTGCTTTAGAGTGCCGACTTTATCACTGCGCATGAAGAAATGACCACCTCCAACGTTTGGTTTATGTTTTATAAGCATTTTTAATTTTATTGCTTAAATCGCATTTTCTCGGCGAGCTGAGCACTTTTTCTGAATTGTGCCGCTCCCGTCACTCTGGTTAGGTTGGCATCGAAAAAAACGCTCTCGGGTGCTTTAGAGTGCCGAGTTTATCACTGCGCATGAAGAAATGACCACCTCCAACGTTTGGTTTATGTTTTATAAGCATTTTTAATTTTATTGCTTAAATCGCATTTTCTCGGCGAGCTTAGCGCTTTTTCTGAATTGTGCCTCTCCCGTCACTCTGGTTAGGTTGGCATCGAAAAAAACGCTCTCGGGTGCTTTAGAGTGCCGAGTTATTCACTGCGCATGAAGAAATGACCACCTCCAACGTTTGGTTTATGTTTAATAAGCATTTTTAATTTTATTGCTTAAATCGCATTTTCTCGGCGAGCTGAGCGCTTTTTCTGAATTGTGCCGCTCCCGTCACTCTGGTTAGGTTGGCATCGAAAAAAACGCTCTCGGGTGCTTTAGAGTGCCGAGTTATTCACTGCGCATGAAGAAATGACAACCTCCAACGTTCTTTTTATGTTTAATAAGCATTTTTCATTTTATTGCTTAAATCGCATTTTCTCGGCGAGCTGAGCACTTTTTCTGAATTGTGCCGCTCCCGTCACTCTGGTTAGGTTGGCATCGAAAAAAACGCTCTCGGGTGCTTTAGAGTGCCGAGTTTATTACTGCGCATTAAGAAATGACCACCTCCAACGTTTGGTTTATGTTTTATAAGCATTTTTAATTTTATTGCTTAAATCGCATTTTCTCGGCGAGCTGAGCGCTTTTTCTGAATTGTGCCGCTCCCGTCACTCTGGTTAGGTTGGCATCGAAAAAAACGCTCTCGGGTGCTTTAGAGTGCCGAGTTTATTACTGCGCATTAAGAAATGACCACCTCCAACGTTTGGTTTATGTTTTATAAGCATTTTTAATTTTATTGCTTAAATCGCATTTTCTCGGCGAGCTGAGCACTTTTTCTGAATTGTGCCGCTCCCGTCACTCTGGTTAGGTTGGCATCGAAAAATACGCTCTCGGGTGCTTTAGAGTGCCGAGTTTATTACTGCGCATTAAGAAATGACCACCTCCAACGTTTGGTTTATGTTTTATAAGCATTTTTAATTTTATTGCTTAAATCGCATTTTCTCGGCGAGCTGAGCACTTTTTCTGAATTGTGCCGCTCCCGTCACTCTGGTTAGGTTGGCATCGAAAAAAACGCTATCGGGTGCTTTAGAGTGCCGAGTTATTCACTGCGCATGAAGAAATGACCACCTCCAACGTTTGGTTTATGTTTAATAAGCATTTTTAATTTTATTGCTTAAATCGCATTTTCTCGGCGAGCTGAGCACTTTTTCTGAATTGTGCCGCTCCCGTCACTCTGGTTAGGTTGGCATCGAAAAAAACGCTCTCGGGTGCTTTAGAGTGCCGAGTTTATTACTGCGCATTAAGAAATGACCACCTCCAACGTTTGGTTTATGTTTTATAAGCATTTTTAATTTTATTGCTTAAATCGCATTTTCTCGGCGAGCTGAGAACTTTTTCTGAATTGTGCCGCTCCCGTCACTCTGGTTAGGTTGGCATCGAAAAAAACGCTCTCGGGTGCTTTAGAGTGCCGAGTTTATTACTGCGCATTAAGAAATGACCACCTCCAACGTTTGGTTTATGTTTTATAAGCATTTTTAATTTTATTGCTTAAATCGCATTTTCTCGGCGAGCTGAGCACTTTTTCTGAATTGTGCCGCTCCCGTCACTCTGGTTAGGTTGGCATCGAAAAAAACGCTCTCGGGTGCTTTAGAGTGCCGAGTTATTCACTGCGCATGAAGAAATGACCACCTCCAACGTTTGGTTTATGTTTTATAAGCATTTTTAATTTTATTGCTTAAATCGCATTTTCTCGGCGAGCTGAGCACTTTTTCTGAATTGTGCCGCTCACGTCACTCTGGTTAGGTTGGCATCGAAAAAAACGCTCTCGGGTGCTTAAGAGTGCCGAGTTTATCACTGCGCATGAAGAAATGACCACCTCCAACGTTTGGTTTATGTTTTATAAGCATTTTTAATTTTATTGCTTAAATCGCATTTTCTCGGCGAGTGAGCGCTTTTTCTGAATTGTGCCGCTCCCGTCACTCTGGTTAGGTTGGCATCGAAAAAAACGCTCTCGGGTGCTTTAGAGTGCCGAGTTTATCACTGCGCATGAAGAAATGACCACCTCCAACGTTTGGTTTATGTTTTATAAGCATTTTTAATTTTATTGCTTAAATCGCATTTTCTCGGCGAGCTGAGCACTTTTTCTGAATTGTGCCGCTCCCGTCACTCTGGTTAGGTTGGCATCGAAAAAAAACGCTCTCGGGTGCTTTAGAGTGCCGAGTTTATCACTGCGCATGAAGAAATGACCACCTCCAACGTTTGGTTTATGTTTTATAAGCATTTTTAATTTTATTGCTTAAATCGCATTTTCTCGGCGAGCTGAGCGCTTTTTCTGAATTGTGCCTCTCCCGTCACTCTGGTTAGGTTGGCATCGAAAAAAACGCTCTCGGGTGCTTTAGAGTGCCGAGTTATTCACTGCGCATGAAGAAATGACCACCTCCAACGTTTGGTTTATGTTTAATAAGCATTTTTAATTTTATTGCTTAAATCGCATTTTCTCGGCGAGCTGAGCGCTTTTTCTGAATTGTGCCGCTCCCGTCACTCTGGTTAGGTTGGCATCGAAAAAAACGCTCTCGGGTGCTTTAGAGTGCCGAGTTATTCACTGCGCATGAAGAAATGACAACCTCCAACGTTCTTTTTATGTTTAATAAGCATTTTTAATTTTATTGCTTAAATCGCATTTTCTCGGCGAGCTGAGCACTTTTTCTGAATTGTGCCGCTCCCGTCACTCTGGTTAGGTTGGCATCGAAAAAAACGCTCTCGGGTGCTTTAGAGTGCCGAGTTTATTACTGCGCATTAAGAAATGACCACCTCCAACGTTTGGTTTATGTTTTATAAGCATTTTTAATTTTATTGCTTAAATCGCATTTTCTCGGCGAGCTGAGCGCTTTTTCTGAATTGTGCCGCTCCCGTCACTCTGGTTAGGTTGGCATCGAAAAAAACGCTCTCGGGTGCTTTAGAGTGCCGAGTTTATCACTGCGCATGATGAAATGACCACTTCCAACGTTTGGTTTATGTTTTATAAGCATTTTTAATTTTATTGCTTAAATCGCATTTTCTCGGCGAGCTGAGCACTTTTTCTGAATTGTGCCGCTCCCGTCACTCTGGTTAGGTTGGCATCGAAAAAAACGCTCTCGGGTGCTTTAGAGTGCCGAGTTTATTACTGCGCATTAAGAAATGACCACCTCCAACGTTTGGTTTATGTTTTATAAGCATTTTTAATTTTATTGCTTAAATCGCATTTTCTCGGCGAGCTGAGCACTTTTTCTGAATTGTGCCGCTCCCGTCACTCTGGTTAGGTTGGCATCGAAAAAAACGCTCTCGGGTGCTTTAGAGTGCCGAGTTTATCACTGCGCATGAAGAAATGACCACCTCCAACGTTTGGTTTATGTTTTATAAGCATTTTTAATTTTATTGCTTAAATCGCATTTTCTCGGCGAGCTGAGCACTTTTTGTGCCGCTCCCGTCACTCTGGTTAGGTTGGCATCGAAAAAAACGCTCACGGGTGCTTTAGAGTGCCGAGTTTATTACTGCGCATTAAGAAATGACCACCTCCAACGTTTGGTTTATGTTTTATAAGCATTTTTAATTTTATTGCTTAAATCGCATTTTCTCGGCGAGCTGAGCACTTTTTCTGAATTGTGCCGCTCCCGTCACTCTGGTTAGGTTGGCATCGAAAAAAACGCTCTCGGGTGCTTTAGAGTGCCGAGTTATTCACTGCGCATGAAGAAATGACCACCTCCAACGTTTGGTTTATGTTTAATAAGCATTTTTAATTTTATTGCTTAAATCGCATTTTCTCGGCGAGCTGAGCGCTTTTTCTGAATTGTGCCGCTCCCGTCACTCTGGTTAGGTTGGCATCGAAAAAAACGCTCTCGGGTGCTTTAGAGTGCCGAGTTATTCACTGCGCATGAAGAAATGACAACCTCCAACGTTCTTTTTATGTTTAATAAGCATTTTTAATTTTATTGCTTAAATCGCATTTTCTCGGCGAGCTGAGCACTTTTTCTGAATTGTGCCGCTCCCGTCACTCTGGTTAGGTTGGCATCGAAAAAAACGCTCTCGGGTGCTTTAGAGTGCCGAGTTTATTACTGCGCATTAAGAAATGACCACCTCCAACGTTTGGTTTATGTTTTATAAGCATTTTTAATTTTATTGCTTAAATCGCATTTTCTCGGCGAGCTGAGCGCTTTTTCTGAATTGTGCCGCTCCCGTCACTCTGGTTAGGTTGGCATCGAAAAAAACGCTCTCGGGTGCTTTAGAGTGCCGAGTTTATTACTGCGCATTAAGAAATGACCACCTCCAACGTTTGGTTTATGTTTTATAAGCATTTTTAATTTTATTGCTTAAATCGCATTTTCTCGGCGAGCTGAGAACTTTTTCTGAATTGTGCCGCTCCCGTCACTCTGGTTAGGTTGGCATCGAAAAAAACGCTCTCGGGTGCTTTAGAGTGCCGAGTTTATTACTGCGCATTAAGAAATGACCACCTCCAACGTTTGGTTTATGTTTTATAAGCATTTTTAATTTTATTGCTTAAATCGCATTTTCTCGGCGAGCTGAGCACTTTTTCTGAATTGTGCCGCTCCCGTCACTCTGGTTAGGTTGGCATCGAAAAAAACGCTCTCGGGTGCTTTAGAGTGCCGAGTTATTCACTGCGCATGAAGAAATGACCACCTCCAACGTTTGGTTTATGTTTTATAAGCATTTTTAATTTTATTGCTTAAATCGCATTTTCTCGGCGAGCTGAGCGCTTTTTCTGAATTGTGCCGCTCCCGTCACTCTGGTTAGGTTGGCATCGAAAAAAACGCTCTCGGGTGCTTTAGAGTGCCGAGTTTATTACTGCGCATTAAGAAATGACCACCTCCAACGTTTGGTTTATGTTTTATAAGCATTTTTAATTTTATTGCCTAAATCGCATTTTCTCGGCGAGCTGAGCACTTTTTCTGAATTGTGCCGCTCCCGTCACTCTGGTTAGGTTGGCATCGAAAAAAACGCTCTCGGGTGCTTTAGAGTGCCGAGTTTATTACTGCGCATTAAGAAATGACCACCTCCAACGTTTGGTTTATGTTTTATAAGCATTTTTAATTTTATTGCTTAAATCGCATTTTCTCGGCGAGCTGAGCACTTTTTCTGAATTGTGCCGCTCCCGTCACTCTGGTTAGGTTGGCATCGAAAAAAACGCTATCGGGTGCTTTAGAGTGCCGAGTTATTCACTGCGCATGAAGAAATGACCACCTCCAACGTTTGGTTTATGTTTAATAAGCATTTTTAATTTTATTGCTTAAATCGCATTTTATCGGCGAGCTGAGCACTTTTTCTGAATTGTGCCGCTCCGTCACTCTGGTTAGGTTGGCATCGAAAAAAACGCTCTCGGGTGCTTTAGAGTGCCGAGTTTATTACTGCGCATTAAGAAATTACCACCTCCAACGTTTGGTTTATGTTTTATAAGCATTTTTAATTTTATTGCTTAAATCGCATTTTCTCGGCGAGCTGAGCACTTTTTCTGAATTGTGCCGCTCCCGTCACTCTGGTTAGGTTGGCATCGAAAAAAACGCTCTCGGGTGCTTTAGAGTGCCGAGTTATTCACTGCGCATGAAGAAATGACCACCTCCAACGTTTGGTTTATGTTTAATAAGCATTTTTAATTTTATTGCTTGAATCGCATTTTCTCGGCGAGCTGAGCACTTTTTCTGAATTGTGCCGCTCCCGTCACTCTGGTTAGGTTGGCATCGAAAAAAACGCTCTCGGGTGCTTTAGAGTGCCGAGTTTATCACTGCGCATGAAGAAATGACCACCTCCAACGTTTGGTTTATGTTTTATAAGCATTTTTAATTTTATTTCTTAAATCGCATTTTCTCGGCGAGCTGAGCGCTTTTTCTGTATTGTGCCGCTCCCGTCACTCTGGTTAGGTTGGCATCGAAAAAAACGCTCTCGGGTGCTTTAGAGTGCCGAGTTTATCACTGCGCATGAAGAAATGACCACCTCCAACGTTTGGTTTATGTTTTATAAGCATTTTTAATTTTATTGCTTAAATCGCATTTTCTCGGCGAGCTGAGCACTTTTTCTGAATTGTGCCGCTCCCGTCACTCTGGTTAGGTTGGCATCGAAAAAAACGCTCTCGGGTGCTTTAGAGTGCCGAGTTTATCACTGCGCATGAAGAAATGACCACCTCCAACGTTTGGTTTATGTTTTATAAGCAGTTTTAATTTTATTGCTTAAATCGCATTTTCTCGGTGAGCTGAGCGCTTTTTCTGAATTGTGCCGCTCCCGTCACTCTGGTTAGGTTGGCATCGAAAAAAACGCTCTCGGGTGCTTTAGAGTGCCGAGTTTATCACTGCGCATGAAGAAATGACCACCTCCAACGTTTGGTTTATGTTTTATAAGCATTTTTAATTTTATTGCTTAAATCGCATTTTCTCGGCGAGCTCAGCGCTTTTTCTGAATTGTGCCGCTCCCGTCACTCTGGTTAGGTTGGCATCGAAAAAAACGCTCTCGGGTGCTTTAGAGTGCCGAGTTTATTACTGCGCATTAAGAAATGACCACCTCCAACGTTTGGTTTATGTTTTATAAGCATTTTTAATTTCATTGCTTAAATCGCATTTTCTCGGCGAGCTGAGCGCTTTTTCTGAATTGTGCCGCTCCCGTCACTCTGGTTAGGTTGGCATCGAAAAAAACGCTCTCGGGTGCTTTAGAGTGCCGAGTTATTCACTGCGCATGAAGAAATGACAACCTCCAACGTTTGGTTTATGTTTAATAAGCATTTTTAATTTTATTGCTTAAATCGCATTTTCTCGGCGAGCTGAGCACTTTTTCTGAATTGTGCCGCTCCCGTCACTCTGGTTAGGTTGGCATCGAAAAAAACGCTCTCGGGTGCTTTAGAGTGCCGAGTTTATTACTGTGCATTAAGAAATGACCACCTCCAACGTTTGGTTTATGTTTTATAAGCATTTTTAATTTTATTGCTTAAATCGCATTTTCTCGGCGAGCTGAGCGCTTTTTCTGAATTGTGCCGCTCCCGTCACTCTGGTTAGGTTGGCATCGAAAAAAACGCTCTCGGGTGCTTTAGAGTGCCGAGTTTATTACTGCGCATTAAGAAATGACCACCTCCAACGTTTGGTTTATGTTTTATAAGCATTTTTAATTTTATTGCTTAAATCGCATTTTCTCGGCGAGCTGAGCGCTTTTTCTGAATTGTGCCGCTCCCGTCACTCTGGTTAGGTTGGCATCGAAAAAAACGCTCTCGGGTGCTTTAGAGTGCCGAGTTTATTACTGCGCATTAAGAAATGACCACCTCCAACGTTTGGTTTATGTTTTATAAGCATTTTTAATTTTATTGCCTAAATCGCATTTTCTCGGCGAGCTGAGCACTTTTTCTGAATTGTGCCGCTCCCGTCACTCTGGTTAGGTTGGCATCGAAAAAAACGCTCTCGGGTGCTTTAGAGTGCCGAGTTTATCACTGCGCATGAAGAAATGACCACCTCCAACGTTTGGTTTATGTTTTATAAGCATTTTTAATTTTATTGCTTAAATCGCATTTTCTCGGCGAGCTGAGCACTTTTTCTGAATTGTGCCGCTCCCGTCACTCTGGTTAGGTTGGCATCGAAAAAAACGCTCTCGGGTGCTTTAGAGTGCCGAGTTTATCACTGCGCATGAAGAAATGACCACCTCCAACGTTTGGTTTATGTTTTATAAGCATTTTTAATTTTATTGCTTAAATCGCATTTTCTCGGCGAGCTGAGAACTTTTTCTGAATTGTGCCGCTCCCGTCACTCTGGTTAGGTTGGCATCGAAAAAAACGCTCTCGGGTGCTTTAGAGTGCCGAGTTTATCACTGCGCATGAAGAAATGACCACCTCCAACGTTTGGTTTATGTTTTATAAGCATTTTTAATTTTATTTCTTAAATCGCATTTTCTCGGCGAGCTGAGCGCTTTTTCTGAATTGTGCCGCTCCCGTCACTCTGGTTAGGTTGGCATCGAAAAAAACGCTCTCGGGTGCTTTAGAGTGCCGAGTTTATCACTGCGCATGAAGAAATGACCACCTCCAACGTTTGGTTTATGTTTTATAAGCATTTTTAATTTTATTGCTTAAATCGCATTTTCTCGGCGAGCTGAGCACTTTTTCTGAATTGTGCCGCTCCCGTCACTCTGGTTAGGTTGGCATCGAAAAAAACGCTCTCGGGTGCTTTAGAGTGCCGAGTTTATTACTGCGCATTAAGAAATGACCACCTCCAACGTTTGGTTTATGTTTTATAAGCATTTTTAATTTTATTGCTTAAATCGCATTTTCTCGGCGAGCTGAGCACTTTTTCTGAATTGTGCCGCTCCCGTCACTCTGGTTAGGTTGGCATCGAAAAAAACGCTCTCGGGTGCTTTAGAGTGCCGAGTTATTCACTGCGCATGAAGAAATGACCACCTCCAACGTTTGGTTTATGTTTTATAAGCATTTTTAATTTTATTGCTTAAATCGCATTTTCTCGGCGAGCTGAGCACTTTTTCTGAATTGTGCCGCTCCCGTCACTCTGGTTAGGTTGGCATCGAAAAAAACGCTCTCGGGTGCTTTAGAGTGCCGAGTTTATTACTGCGCATTAAGAAATGACCACCTCCAACGTTTGGTTTATGTTTTATAAGCATTTTTAATTATATTGCCTAAATCGCATTTTCTCGGCGAGCTGAGCACTTTTTCTGAATTGTGCCGCTCCCGTCACTCTGGTTAGGTTGGCATCGAAAAAAACGCTCTCGGGTGCTTTAGAGTGCCGAGTTATTCACTGCGCATGAAGAAATGACCACCTCCAACGTTTGGTTTATGTTTAATAAGCATTTTTAATTTTATTGCTTAAATCGCATTTTCTCGGCGAGCTGAGCGCTTTTTCTGAATTGTGCCGCTCCCGTCACTCTGGTTAGGTTGGCATCGAAAAAAACGCTCTCGGGTGCTTTAGAGTGCCGAGTTATTCACTGCGCATGAAGAAATGACCACCTCCAACGTTTGGTTTATGTTTAATAAGCATTTTTAATTTTATTGCTTAAATCGCATTTTCTCGGCGAGCTGAGAACTTTTTCTGAATTGTGCCGCTCCCGTCACTCTGGTTAGGTTGGCATCGAAAAAAACGCTCTCGGGTGCTTTAGAGTGCCGAGTTTATTACTGCGCATTAAGAAATGACCACCTCCAACGTTTGGTTTATGTTTTATAAGCATTTTTAATTTTATTGCTTAAATCGCATTTTCTCGGCGAGCTGAGCACTTTTTCTGAATTGTGCCGCTCCCGTCACTCTGGTTAGGTTGGCATCGAAAAAAACGCTCTCGGGTGCTTTAGAGTGCCGAGTTATTCACTGCGCATGAAGAAATGACCACCTCCAACGTTTGGTTTATGTTTTATAAGCATTTTTAATTTTATTGCTTAAATCGCATTTTCTCGGCGAGCTGAGCGCTTTTTCTGAATTGTGCCGCTCCCGTCACTCTGGTTAGGTTGGCATCGAAAAAAACGCTCTCGGGTGCTTTAGAGTGCCGAGTTTATTACTGCGCATTAAGAAATGACCACCTCCAACGTTTGGTTTATGTTTTATAAGCATTTTTAATTTTATTGCCTAAATCGCATTTTCTCGGCGAGCTGAGCACTTTTTCTGAATTGTGCCGCTCCCGTCACTCTGGTTAGGTTGGCATCGAAAAAAACGCTATCGGGTGCTTTAGAGTGCCGAGTTATTCACTGCGCATTAAGAAATGACCACCTCCAACGTTTGGTTTATGTTTTATAAGCATTTTTAATTTTATTGCTTAAATCGCATTTTCTCGGCGAGCTGAGCACTTTTTCTGAATTGTGCCGCTCCCGTCACTCTGGTTAGGTTGGCATCGAAAAAAAACGCTATCGGGTGCTTTAGAGTGCCGAGTTATTCACTGCGCATGAAGAAATGACCACCTCCAACGTTTGGTTTATGTTTAATAAGCATTTTTAATTTTATTGCTTAAATCGCATTTTCTCGGCGAGTTGAGCACTTTTTCTGAATTGTGCCGCTCCGTCACTCTGGTTAGGTTGGCATCGAAAAAAACGCTCTCGGGTGCTTTAGAGTGCCGAGTTATTCACTGCGCATGAAGAAATGACCACCTCCAACGTTTGGTTTATGTTTAATAAGCATTTTTAATTTTATTGCTTGAATCGCATTTTCTCGGCGAGCTGAGCACTTTTTCTGAATTGTGCCGCTCCCGTCACTCTGGTTAGGTTGGCATCGAAAAAAACGCTCTCGGGTGCTTTAGAGTGCCGAGTTTATCACTGCGCATGAAGAAATGACCACCTCCAACGTTTGGTTTATGTTTTATAAGCATTTTTAATTTTATTTCTTAAATCGCATTTTCTCGGCGAGCTGAGCGCTTTTTCTGAATTGTGCCGCTCCCGTCACTCTGGTTCGGTTGGCATCGGAAAAAACGCTCTCAGGTGCTTTAGAGTGCCGAGTTTATCACTGCGCATGAAGAAATGGCCACCTCCAACGTTTGGTTTATGTTTTATAAGCATTTTTAATTTTATTGCTTAAATCGCATTTTCTCGGCGAGCTGAGCACTTTTTCTGAATTGTGCCGCTCCCGTCACTCTGGTTAGGTTGGCATCGAAAAAAACGCTCTCGGGTGCTTTAGAGTGCCGAGTTTATCACTGCGCATGAAGAAATGACCACCTCCAACGTTTGGTTTATGTTTTATAAGCATTTTTAAATTTATTGCTTAAATCGCATTTTCTCGGCGAGCTGAGCGCTTTTTCTGAATTGTGCCGCTCCCGTCACTCTGGTTAGGTTGGCATCGAAAAAAACGCTCTCGGGTGCTTTAGAGTGCCGAGTTATTCACTGCGCATGAAGAAATGACCACCTCCAACGTTTGGTTTATGTTTAATAAGCATTTTTAATTTTATTGCTTAAATCGCATTTTCTCGGCGAGCTGAGCACTTTTTCTGAATTGTGCCGCTCCCGTCACTCTGGTTAGGTTGGCATCGAAAAAAACGCTCTCGGGTGCTTTAGAGTGCCGAGTTTATTACTGCGCATTAAGAAATGACCACCTCCAACGTTTGGTTTATGTTTTATAAGCATTTTTAATTTTATTGCTCAAATCGCATTTTCTCGGCGAGCTGAGCGCTTTTTCTGAATTGTGCCGCTCCCGTCACTCTGGTTAGGTTGGCATCGAAAAAAACGCTCTCGGGTGCTTTAGAGTGCCGAGTTTATTACTGCGCATTAAGAAATGACCACCTCCAACGTTTGGTTTATGTTTTATAAGCATTTTTAATTTTATTGCTTAAATCGCATTTTCTCGGCGAGCTGAGCACTTTTTCTGAATTGTGCCGCTCCCGTCACTCTGGTTAGGTTGGCATCGAAAAAAACGCTCACGGGTGCTTTAGAGTTCCGAGTTTATTACTGCGCATTAAGAAATGACCACCTCCAACGTTTGGTTTATGTTTTATAAGCATTTTTAATTTTATTGCTTAAATCGCATTTTCTCGGCGAGCTGAGCACTTTTTCTGAATTGTGCCGCTCCCGTCACTCTGGTTAGGTTGGCATCGAAAAAAACGCTCTCGGGTGCTTTAGAGTGCCGAGTTATTCACTGCGCATGGAGAAATGACCACCTCCAACGTTTGGTTTATGTTTTATAAGCATTTTTAATTTTATTGCTTAAATCGCATTTTCTCGGCGAGCTGAGCACTTTTTCTGAATTGTGCCGCTCCCGTCACTCTGGTTAGGTTGGCATCGAAAAAAACGCTCTCGGGTGCTATAGAGTGCCGAGTTTATCACTGCGCATGAAGAAATGACCACCTCCAACGTTTGGTTTATGTTTTATAAGCATTTTTAATTTTATTGCTTAAATCGCATTTTCTCGGCGAGCTGAGCACTTTTTCTGAATTGTGCCGCTCCCGTCACTCTGGTTAGGTTGGCATCGAAAAAAACGCTCTCGGGTGCTTTAGAGTGCCGAGTTATTCACTGCGCATGAAGAAATGACCACCTCCAACGTTTGGTTTATGTTTTATAAGCATTTTTAATTTTATTGCTTAAATCGCATTTTCTCGGCGAGCTGAGCACTTTTTCTGAATTGTGCCGCTCCCGTCACTCTGGTTAGGTTGGCATCGAAAAAAACGCTCTCGGGTGCTTTAGAGTGCCGAGTTTATCACTGCGCATGAAGAAATGACCACCTCCAACGTTTGGTTTATGTTTTATAAGCATTTTTAATTTTATTGCTTAAATCGCATTTTCTCGGCGAGCTGAGCGCTTTTTCTGAATTGTGCCGCTCCCGTCACTCTGGTTAGGTTGGCATCGAAAAAAACGCTCTCGGGTGCTTAAGAGTGCCGAGTTATTCACTGCGCATGAAGAAATGACCACCTCCAACGTTTGGTTTATGTTTAATAAGCATTTTTAATTTTATTGCTTAAATCGCATTTTCTCGGCGAGCTGAGAACTTTTTCTGAATTGTGCCGCTCCCGTCACTCTGGTTAGGTTGGCATCGAAAAAAACGCTCTCGGGTGCTTTAGAGTGCCGAGTTTATTACTGCGCATTAAGAAATGACCACCTCCAACGTTTGGTTTATGTTTTATAAGCATTTTTAATTGTATTGCTTAAATCGCATTTTCTCGGCGAGCTGAGTACTTTTTCTGAATTGTGCCGCTCCCGTCACTCTGGTTAGGTTGGCATCGAAAAAAACGCTCTCGGGTGCTTTAGAGTGCCGAGTTATTCACTGCGCATGAAGAAATGACCACCTCCAACGTTTGGTTTATGTTTTATAAGCATTTTTAATTTTATTGCTTAAATCGCATTTTCTCGGCGAGCTGAGCGCTTTTTCTGAATTGTGCCGCTCCCGTCACTCTGGTTAGGTTGGCATCGAAAAAAACGCTCTCGGGTGCTTTAGAGTGCCGAGTTTATTACTGCGCATTAAGAAATGACCACCTCCAACGTTTGGTTTATGTTTTATAAGCATTTTTAATTTTATTGCCTAAATCGCATTTTCTCGGCGAGCTGAGCACTTTTTCTGAATTGTGCCGCTCCCGTCACTCTGGTTAGGTTGGCATCGAAAAAAACGCTCTCGGGTGCTTTAGAGTGCCGAGTTATTCACTGCGCATGAAGAAATGACCACCTCCAACGTTTGGTTTATGTTTAATAAGCATTTTTAATTTTATTGCTTAAATCGCATTTTCTCGGCGAGCTGAGCGCTTTTTCTGAATTGTGCCGCTCCCGTCACTCTGGTTAGGTTGGCATCGAAAAAAACGCTCTCGGGTGCTTTAGAGTGCCGAGTTATTCACTGCGCATGAAGAAATGACCACCTCCAACGTTTGGTTTATGTTTAATAAGCATTTTTAATTTTATTGCTTAAATCGCATTTTCTCGGCGAGCTGAGAACTTTTTCTGAATTGTGCCGCTCCCGTCACTCTGGTTAGGTTGGCATCGAAAAAAACGCTCTCGGGTGCTTTAGAGTGCCGAGTTTATTACTGCGCATTAAGAAATGACCACCTCCAACGTTTGGTTTATGTTTTATAAGCATTTTTAATTTTATTGCTTAAATCGCATTTTCTCGGCGAGCTGAGCACTTTTTCTGAATTGTGCCGCTCCCGTCACTCTGGTTAGGTTGGCATCGAAAAAAACGCTCTCGGGTGCTTTAGAGTGCCGAGTTATTCACTGCGCATGAAGAAATGACCACCTCCAACGTTTGGTTTATGTTTTATAAGCATTTTTAATTTTATTGCTTAAATCGCATTTTCTCGGCGAGCTGAGCGCTTTTTCTGAATTGTGCCGCTCCCGTCACTCTGGTTAGGTTGGCATCGAAAAAAACGCTCTCGGGTGCTTTAGAGTGCCGAGTTTATTACTGCGCATTAAGAAATGACCACCTCCAACGTTTGGTTTATGTTTTATAAGCATTTTTAATTTTATTGCCTAAATCGCATTTTCTCGGCGAGCTGAGCACTTTTTCTGAATTGTGCCGCTCCCGTCACTCTGGTTAGGTTGGCATCGAAAAAAACGCTATCGGGTGCTTTAGAGTGCCGAGTTATTCACTGCGCATTAAGAAATGACCACCTCCAACGTTTGGTTTATGTTTTATAAGCATTTTTAATTTTATTGCTTAAATCGCATTTTCTCGGCGAGCTGAGCACTTTTTCTGAATTGTGCCGCTCCCGTCACTCTGGTTAGGTTGGCATCGAAAAAAACGCTATCGGGTGCTTTAGAGTGCCGAGTTATTCACTGCGCATGAAGAAATGACCACCTCCAACGTTTGGTTTATGTTTAATAAGCATTTTTAATTTTATTGCTTAAATCGCATTTTCTCGGCGAGTTGAGCACTTTTTCTGAATTGTGCCGCTCCGTCACTCTGGTTAGGTTGGCATCGAAAAAAACGCTCTCGGGTGCTTTAGAGTGCCGAGTTATTCACTGCGCATGAAGAAATGACCACCTCCAACGTTTGGTTTATGTTTAATAAGCATTTTTAATTTTATTGCTTGAATCGCATTTTCTCGGCGAGCTGAGCACTTTTTCTGAATTGTGCCGCTCCCGTCACTCTGGTTAGGTTGGCATCGAAAAAAACGCTCTCGGGTGCTTTAGAGTGCCGAGTTTATCACTGCGCATGAAGAAATGACCACCTCCAACGTTTGGTTTATGTTTTATAAGCATTTTTAATTTTATTTCTTAAATCGCATTTTCTCGGCGAGCTGAGCGTTTTTTCTGAATTGTGCCGCTCCCGTCACTCTGGTTCGGTTGGCATCGAAAAAAACGCTCTCAGGTGCTTTAGAGTTCCGAGTTTATTACTGCGCATTAAGAAATGACCACCTCCAACGTTTGGTTTATGTTTTATAAGCATTTTTAATTTTATTGCTTAAATCGCATTTTCTCGGCGAGCTGAGCACTTTTTCTGAATTGTGCCGCTCCCGTCACTCTGGTTAGGTTGGCATCGAAAAAAACGCTCTCGGGTGCTTTAGAGTGCCGAGTTATTCACTGCGCATGGAGAAATGACCACCTCCAACGTTTGGTTTATGTTTTATAAGCATTTTTAATTTTATTGCTTAAATCGCATTTTCTCGGCGAGCTGAGCACTTTTTCTGAATTGTGCCGCTCCCGTCACTCTGGTTAGGTTGGCATCGAAAAAAACGCTCTCGGGTGCTTTAGAGTGCCGAGTTTATCACTGCGCATGAAGAAATGACCACCTCCAACGTTTGGTTTATGTTTTATAAGCATTTTTAATTTTATTGCTTAAATCGCATTTTCTCGGCGAGCTGAGCACTTTTTCTGAATTGTGCCGCTCCCGTCACTCTGGTTAGGTTGGCATCGAAAAAAACGCTCTCGGGTGCTTTAGAGTGCCGAGTTATTCACTGCGCATGAAGAAATGACCACCTCCAACGTTTGGTTTATGTTTTATAAGCATTTTTAATTTTATTGCTTAAATCGCATTTTCTCGGCGAGCTGAGCACTTTTTCTGAATTGTGCCGCTCCCGTCACTCTGGTTAGGTTGGCATCGAAAAAAACGCTCTCGGGTGCTTTAGAGTGCCGAGTTTATCACTGCGCATGAAGAAATGACCACCTCCAACGTTTGGTTTATGTTTTATAAGCATTTTTAATTTTATTGCTTAAATCGCATTTTCTCGGCGAGCTGAGCGCTTTTTCTGAATTGTGCCGCTCCCGTCACTCTGGTTAGGTTGGCATCGAAAAAAACGCTCTCGGGTGCTTAAGAGTGCCGAGTTATTCACTGCGCATGAAGAAATGACCACCTCCAACGTTTGGTTTATGTTTAATAAGCATTTTTAATTTTATTGCTTAAATCGCATTTTCTCGGCGAGCTGAGCGCTTTTTCTGAATTGTGCCGCTCCCGTAACTCTGGTTAGGTTGGCATCGAAAAAAACGCTCTCGGGTGCTTTAGAGTGCCGAGTTTATTACTGCGCATTAAGAAATGACCACCTCCAACGTTTGGTTTATGTTTTATAAGCATTTTTAATTTTATTGCTTAAATCGCATTTTCTCGGCGAGCTGAGCACTTTTTCTGAATTGTGCCGCTCCCGTCACTCTGGTTAGGTTGGCATCGAAAAAAACGCTCTCGGGTGCTTTAGAGTGCCGAGTTTATTACTGCGCATTAAGAAATGACCACCTCCAACGTTTGGTTTATGTTTTATAAGCATTTTTAATTTTATTGCTTAAATCGCATTTTCTCGGCGAGCTGAGCGCTTTTTCTGAATTGTGCCGCTCCCGTCACTCTGGTTAGGTTGGCATCGAAAAAAACGCTCTCGGGTGCTTTAGAGTGCCGAGTTTATTACTGCGCATTAAGAAATGACCACCTCCAACGTTTGGTTTATGTTTTATAAGCATTTTTAATTTTATTGCTTAAATCGCATTTTCTCGGCGAGCTGAGCGCTTTTTCTGAATTGTGCCGCTCCCGTCACTCTGGTTAGGTTGGCATCGAAAAAAACGCTCTCGGGTGCTTTAGAGTGCCGAGTTATTCACTGCGCATGAAGAAATGACCACCTCCAACGTTTGGTTTATGTTTAATAAGCATTTTTAATTTTATTGCTTAAATCGCATTTTCTCGGCGAGCTGAGCACTTTTTCTGAATTGTGCCGCTCCCGTCACTTGGCATCGAAAAAAACGCTCTCGGGTGCTTTAGAGTGCCGAGTTATTCACTGCGCATGAAGAAATGACCACCTCCAACGTTTGGTTTATGTTTTATAAGCATTTTTAATTTCATTGCTTAAATCGCATTTTCTCGGCGAGCTGAGCGCTTTTTCTGAATTGTGCCGCTCCCGTCACTCTGGTTAGGTTGGCATCGAAAAAAACGCTCTCGGGTGCTTTAGAGTGCCGAGTTTATTACTGCGCATTAAGAAATGACCACCTCCAACGTTTGGTTTATGTTTTATAAGCATTTTTAATTTTATTGCCTAAATCGCATTTTCTCGGCGAGCTGAGCACTTTTTCTGAATTGTGCCGCTCCCGTCACTCTGGTTAGGTTGGCATCGAAAAAAACGCTCTCGGGTGCTTTAGAGTGCCGAGTTTATTACTGCGCATTAAGAAATGACCACCTCCAACGTTTGGTTTATGTTTTATAAGCATTTTTAATTTTATTGCTTAAATCGCATTTTCTCGGCGAGCTGAGCACTTTTTCTGAATTGTGCCGCTCCCGTCACTCTGGTTAGGTTGGCATCGAAAAAAACGCTCTCGGGTGCTTTAGAGTGCCGAGTTTATTACTGCGCATTAAGAAATGACCACCTCCAACGTTTGGTTTATGTTTTATAAGCATTTTTAATTTTTTTGCTTAAATCGCATTTTCTCGGCGAGCTGAGCGCTTTTTCTGAATTGTGCCGCTCCCGTCACTCTGGTTAGGTTGGCATCGAAAAAAACGCTCTCGGGTGCTTTAGAGTGCCGAGTTATTCACTGCGCATGAAGAAATGACCACCTCCAACGTTTGGTTTATGTTTAATAAGCATTTTTAATTTTATTGCTTAAATCGCATTTTCTCGGCGAGCTGAGCACTTTTTCTGAATTGTGCCGCTCCCGTCACTCTGGTTAGGTTGGCATCGAAAAAAACGCTCACGGGTGCTTTAGAGTGCCGAGTTTATTACTGCGCATTAAGAAATGACCACCTCCAACGTTTGGTTTATGTTTTATAAGCATTTTTAATTTTATTGCTTAAATCGCATTTTCTCGGCGAGCTGAGCACTTTTTCTGAATTGTGCCGCTCCCGTCACTCTGGTTAGGTTGGCATCGAAAAAAACGCTCTCGGGTGCTTTAGAGTGCCGAGTTATTCACTGCGCATGAAGAAATGACCACCTCCAACGTTTGGTTTATGTTTTATAAGCATTTTTAATTTTATTGCTTAAATCGCATTTTCTCGGCGAGCTGAGCGCTTTTTCTGAATTGTGCCGCTCCCGTAACTCTGGTTAGGTTGGCATCGAAAAAAACGCTCTCGGGTGCTTTAGAGTGCCGAGTTTATTACTGCGCATCCTCCAACGTTTGGTTTATGTTTTATAAGCATTTTTAATTTTATTGCTTAAATCGCATTTTCTCGGCGAGCTGAGCACTTTTTCTGAATTGTGCCGCTCCCGTCACTCTGGTTAGGTTGGCATCGAAAAAAACGCTCTCGGGTGCTTTAGAGTGCCGAGTCTATTACTGCGCATTAAGAAATGACCACCTCCAACGTTTGGTTTATGTTTTATAAGCATTTTTAATTTTATTGCTTAAATCGCATTTTCTCGGCGAGCTGAGCACTTTTTCTGAATTGTGCCGCTCCCGTCACTCTGGTTAGGTTGGCATCGAAAAAAACGCTCTCGGGTGCTTTAGAGTGCCGAGTTATTCACTGCGCACGAAGAAATGACCACCTCCAACGTTTGGTTTATGTTTTATAAGCATTTTTAATTTTATTGCTTAAATCGCATTTTCTCGGCGAGCTGAGCACTTTTTCTGAATTGTGCCGCTCCCGTCACTCTGGTTAGGTTGGCATCGAAAAAAACGCTCTCGGGTGCTTTAGAGTGCCGAGTTTATTACTGCGCATTAAGAAATGACCACCTCCAACGTTTGGTTTATGTTTTATAAGCATTTTTAATTTTATTGCTTAAATCGCATTTTCTCGGCGAGCTGAGCACTTTTTCTGAATTGTGCCGCTCCCGTCACTCTGGTTAGGTTGGCATCGAAAAAAACGCTCTCGGGTGCTTTAGAGTGCCGAGTTTATTACTGCGCATTAGGAAATGACCACCTCCAACGTTTGGTTTATGTTTTATGAGCATTTTTAATTTTATTGCTTAAATCGCATTTTCTCGGCGAGCTGAGCACTTTTTCTGAATTGTGCCGCTCCCGTCACTCTGGTTAGGTTGGCATCGAAAAAAACGCTATCGGGTGCTTTAGAGTGCCGAGTTATTCACTGCGCATGAAGAAATGACCACCTCCAACGTTTGGTTTATGTTTAATAAGCATTTTTAATTTTATTGCTTAAATCGCATTTTCTCGGCGAGCTGAGCACTTTTTCTGAACTGTGCCGCTCCCGTCACTCTGGTTAGGTTGGCATCCAAAAAAACGCTCTCGGGTGCTTTAGAGTGCCGAGTTTATTACTGCGCATTAAGAAATGACCACCTCCAACGTTTGGTTTATGTTTTATAAGCATTTTTAATTTTATTGCTTAAATCGCATTTTCTCGGCGAGCTGAGCACTTTTTCTGAATTGTGCCGCTCCCGTCACTCTGGTTAGGTTGGCATCGAAAAAAACGCTCTCGGGTGCTTTAGAGTGCCGAGTTTATTACTGCGCATTAAGAAATGACCACCTCCAACGTTTGGTTTATGTTTTATAAGCATTTTTAATTTTATTGCTTAAATCGCATTTTCTCGGCGAGCTGAGCGCTTTTTCTGAATTGTGCCGCTCCCGTCACTCTGGTTAGGTTGGCATCGAAAAAAACGCTCTCGGGTGCTTTAGAGTGCCGAGTTATTCACTGCGCATGAAGAAATGACCACCTCCAACGTTTGGTTTATGTTTAATAAGCATTTTTAATTTTATTGCTTAAATCGCATTTTCTCGGCGAGCTGAGCACTTTTTCTGAATTGTGCCGCTCCCGTCACTCTGGTTAGGTTGGCATCGAAAAAAACGCTCTCGGGTGCTTTAGAGTGCCGAGTTTATTACTGCGCATTAAGAAATGACCACCTCCAACGTTTGGTTTATGTTTAATAAGCATTTTTAATTTTATTGCTTAAATCGCATTTTCTCGGCGAGCTGAGCGCTTTTTCTGAATTGTGCCGCTCCCGTCACTCTGGTTAGGTTGGCATCGAAAAAAACGCTCTCGGGTGCTTTAGAGTGCCGAGTTATTCACTGCGCATGAAGAAATGACCACCTCCAACGTTTGGTTTATGTTTAATAAGCATTTTTAATTTTATTGCTTAAATCGCATTTTCTCGGCGAGCTGAGCACTTTTTCTGAATTGTGCCGCTCCCGTCACTCTGGTTAGGTTGGCATCGAAAAAAACGCTCTCGGGTGCTTTAGAGTGCCGAGTTTATTACTGCGCATTAGGAAATGACCACCTCCAACGTTTGGTTTATGTTTTATAAGCATTTTTAATTTTATTGCTTAAATCGCATTTTCTCGGCGAGCTGAGCGCTTTTTCTGAATTGTGCCGCTCCCGTCACTCTGGTTAGGTTGGCATCGAAAAAAACGCTCTCGGGTGCTTTAGAGTGCCGAGTTTATTACTGCGCATTAAGAAATGACCACCTCCAACGTTTGGTTTATGTTTTATAAGCATTTTTAATTTTATTGCTTAAATCGCATTTTCTCGGCGAGCTGAGCACTTTTTCTGAATTGTGCCGCTCCCGTCACTCTGGTTAGGTTGGCATCGAAAAAAACGCTCTCGGGTGCTTTAGAGTGCCGAGTTTATTATTGCGCATTGAGAAATGACCACCTCCAACGTTTGGTTTATGTTTAATAAGCATTTTTAATTTTATTGCTTAAATCGCATTTTCTCGGCGAGCTGAGCACTTTTTCTGAATTGTGCCGCTCCCGTCACTCTGGTTAGGTTGGCATCGAAAAAAACGCTCTCGGGTGCTTTAGAGTAACGAGTTTATTACTGCGCATTAAGAAATGACCACCTCCAACGTTTGGTTTATGTTTTATAAGCATTTTTAATTTTATTGCTTAAATCGAATTTTCTCGGCGAGCTGAGCACTTTTTCTGAATTGTGCCGCTCCCGTCACTCTGGTTAGGTTGGCATCGAAAAAAACGCTCTCGGGTGCTTTAGAGTGCCGAGTTTATTACTGCGCATTAAGAAATGACCACCTCCAACGTTTGGTTTATGTTTTATAAGCCTTTTTAATTTTATTGCTTAAATCGCATTTTCTCGGCGAGCTGAGCACTTTTTCTGAATTGTGCCGCTCCCGTCACTCTGGTTAGGTTGGCATCGAAAAAAACGCTCTCGGGTGCTTTAGAGTGCCGAGTTTATTACTGCGCATTAAGAAATGACCACCTCCAACGTTTGGTTTATGTTTTATAAGCATTTTTAATTTTATTGCTTAAATCGCATTTTCTCGGCGAGCTGAGCACTTTTTCTGAATTGTGCCGCTCCCGTCACTCTGGTTAGGTTGGCATCGAAAAAAACGCTCTCGGGTGCTTTAGAGTGCCGAGTTATTCACTGCGCATGAAGAAATGACCACCTCCAACGTTTGGTTTATGTTTAATAAGCATTTTTAATTTTATTGCTTGAATCGCATTTTCTCGGCGAGCTGAGCACTTTTTCTGAATTGTGCCGCTCCCGTCACTCTGGTTAGGTTGGCATCGAAAAAAACGCTCTCGGGTGCTTTAGAGTGCCGAGTTTATCACTGCGCATGAAGAAATGACCACCTCCAACGTTTGGTTTATGTTTTATAAGCATTTTTAATTTTATTGCTTAAATCGCATTTTCTCGGCGAGCTGAGCACTTTTTCTGAATTGTGCCGCTCCCGTCACTCTCGTTAGGTTGGCATCGAAAAAAACGCTCTCGGGTGCTTTAGAGTGCCGAGTTTATCACTGCGCATGAAGAAATGACCACCTCCAACGTTTGGTTTATGTTTTATAAGCATTTTTAATTTTATTGCTTAAATCGCATTTTCTCGGCGAGCTGAGCGCTTTTTCTGAATTGTGCCGCTCCCGTCACTCTGGTTAGGTTGGCATCGAAAAAAACGCTCTCGGGTGCTTTAGAGTGCCGAGTTTATTACTGCGCATTAAGAAATGACCACCTCCAACGTTTGGTTTATGTTTTATAAGCATTTTTAATTTTATTGCTTAAATCGCATTTTCTCGGCGAGCTGAGCACTTTTTCTGAATTGTGCCGCTCCCGTCACTCTGGTTAGGTTGGCATCGAAAAAAACGCTCTCGGGTGCTTTAGAGTGCCGAGTTTATTACTGCGCATTAAGAAATGACCACCTCCAACGTTTGGTTTATGTTTTATAAGCATTTTTAATTTTATTGCTTAAATCGCATTTTCTCGGCGAGCTGAGCACTTTTTCTGAATTGTGCCGCTCCCGTCACTCTGGTTAGGTTGGCATCGAAAAAAACGCTCTCGGGTGCTTTAGAGTGCCGAGTTATTCACTGCGCATGAAGAAATGACCACCTCCAACGTTTGGTTTATGTTTAATAAGCATTTTTAATTGTATTGCTTAAATCGCATTTTCTCGGCGAGCTGAGCACTTTTTCTGAATTGTGCCGCTCCCGTCACTCTGGTTAGGTTGGCATCGAAAAAAACGCTCTCGGGTGCTTTAGAGTGCCGAGTTATTCACTGCGCATGAAGAAATGACCACCTCCAACGTTTGGTTTATGTTTTATAAGCATTTTTAATTTTATTGCTTAAATCGCATTTTCTCGGCGAGCTGAGCACTTTTTCTGAATTGTGCCGCTCCCGTCACTCTGGTTAGGTTGGCATCGAAAAAAACGCTCTCGGGTGCTTTAGAGTGCCGAGTTTATTACTGCGCATTAAGAAATGACCACCTCCAACGTTTGGTTTATGTTTTATAAGCATTTTTAATTTTAGTGCTTAAATCGCATTTTCTCGGCGAGCTGAGCACTTTTTCTGAATTGTGCCGCTCCCGTCACTCTGGTTAGGTTGGCATCGAAAAAAACGCTCTCGGGTGCTTTAGAGTGCCGAGTTATTCACTGCGCATGAAGAAATGACCACCTCCAACGTTTGGTTTATGTTTAATAAGCATTTTTAATTTTATTGCTTGAATCGCATTTTCTCGGCGAGCTGAGCACTTTTTCTGAATTGTGCCGCTCCCGTCACTCTGGTTAGGTTGGCATCGAAAAAAACGCTCTCGGGTGCTTTAGAGTGCCGAGTTTATCACTGCGCATGAAGAAATGACCACCTCCAACGTTTGGTTTATGTTTTATAAGCATTTTTAATTTTATTGCTTAAATCGCATTTTCTCGGCGAGCTGAGCGCTTTTTCTGAATTGTGCCGCTCCCGTCACTCTGGTTAGGTTGGCATCGAAAAAAACGCTCTCGGGTGCTTTAGAGTGCCGAGTTTATCACTGCGCATGAAGAAATGACCACCTCCAACGTTTGGTTTATGTTTTATAAGCATTTTTAATTTTATTGTTTAAATCGCATTTTCTCGGCGAGCTGAGCACTTTTTCTGAATTGTGCCGCTCCCGTCACTCTGGTTAGGTTGGCATCGAAAAAAACGCTCTCGGGTGCTTTAGAGTGCCGAGTTTATCACTGCGCATGAAGAAATGACCACCTCCAACGTTTGGTTTATGTTTTATAAGCATTTTTAATTTTATTGCTTAAATCAAATTTTCTCGGCGAGCTGAGCGCTTTTTCTGAATTGTGCCTGTCCCGTCACTCTGGTTAGGTTGGCATCGAAAAAAACGCTCTCGGGTGCTTTAGAGTGCCGAGTTATTCACTGCGCATGAAGAAATGACCACCTCCAACGTTTGGTTTATGTTTAATAAGCATTTTTAATTTTATTGCTTAAATCGCATTTTCTCGGCGAGCTGAGCGCTTTTTCTGAATTGTGCCGCTCCCGTCACTCTGGTTAGGTTGGCATCGAAAAAAACGCTCACGGGTGCTTTAGAGTGCCGAGTTTATTACTGCGCATTAAGAAATGACCACCTCCAACGTTTGGTTTATGTTTTATAAGCATTTTTAATTTTATTGCTTAAATCGCATTTTCTCGGCGAGCTGAGCACTTTTTCTGAATTGTGCCGCTCCCGTCACTCTGGTTAGGTTGGCATCGAAAAAAACGCTCTCGGGTGCTTTAGAGTGCCGAGTTATTCACTGCGCATGGAGAAATGACCACCTCCAACGTTTGGTTTATGTTTTATAAGCATTTTTAATTTTATTGCTTAAATCGCATTTTCTCGGCGAGCTGAGCACTTTTTCTGAATTGTGCCGCTCCCGTCACTATGGTTAGGTTGGCATCGAAAAAAACGCTCTCGGGTGCTTTAGAGTTCCGAGTTTATCACTGCGCATGAAGAAATGACCACCTCCAACGTTTGGTTTATGTTTTATAAGCATTTTTAATTTTATTGCTTAAATCGCATTTTCTCGGCGAGCTGAGCGCTTTTTCTGAATTGTGCCGCTCCCGTAACTCTGGTTAGGTTGGCATCGAAAAAAACGCTCTCGGGTGCTTTAGAGTGCCGAGTTTATTACTGCGCATTAGGAAATGACCACCTCCAACGTTTGGTTTATGTTTTATAAGCATTTTTAATTTTATTGCTTAAATCGCATTTTCTCGGCGAGCTGAGCGCTTTTTCTGAATTGTGCCGCTCCCGTCACTCTGGTTAGGTTGGCATCGAAAAAAACGCTCTCGGGTGCTTTAGAGTGCCGAGTTTATTACTGCGCATCCTCCAACGTTTGGTTTATGTTTTATAAGCATTTTTAATTTTATTGCTTAAATCGCATTTTCTCGGCGAGCTGAGCGCTTTTTCTGAATTGTGCCGCTCCCGTCACTCTGGTTAGGTTGGCATCGAAAAAAACGCTCTCGGGTGCTTTAGAGTGCCGAGTTTATCACTGCGCATGAAGAAATGACCACCTCCAACGTTTGGTTTATGTTTTATAAGCATGTTTAATTTTATTTCTTAAATCGCATTTTCTCGGCGAGCTGAGCACTTTTTCTGAATTGTGCCGCTCCCGTCACTCTGGTTAGGTTGGCATCGAAAAAAACGCTCTCGGGGGCTTTAGAGTGCCGAGTTTATCACTGCGCATGAAGAAATGACCACCTCCAACGTTTGGTTTATGTTTTATAAGCATTTTTAATTTTATTGCTTAAATCGCATTTTCTCGGCGAGCTGAGCGCTTTTTCTGAATTGTGCCTGTCCCGTCACTCTGGTTAGGTTGGCATCGAAAAAAACGCTCTCGGGTGCTTTAGAGTGCCGAGTTATTCACTGCGCATGAAGAAATGACCACCTCCAACGTTTGGTTTATGTTTAATAAGCATTTTTAATTTTATTGCTTAAATCGCATTTTCTCGGCGAGCTGAGCGCTTTTTCTGAATTGTGCCGCTCCCGTCACTCTGGTTAGGTTGGCATCGAAAAAACCGCTCTCGGGTGCTTTAGAGTGCCGAGTTATTCACTGCGCATGAAGAAATGAGAACCTCCAACGTTTGGTTTATGTTTAATAAGCATTTTTAATTTTATTGCTTAAATCGCATTTTCTCGGCGAGCTGAGCACTTTTTCTGAATTGTGCCGCTCCCGTAACTCTGGTTAGGTTGGCATCGAAAAAAACGCTCTCGGGTGCTTTAGAGTGCCGAGTTTATCACTGCGCATGAAGAAATGACCACTTCCAACGTTTGGTTTATGTTTTATAAGCATTTTTAATTTTATTGCTTAAATCGCATTTTCTCGGCGAGCTGAGCGCTTTTTCTGAATTGTGCCGCTCCCGTAACTCTGGTTAGGTTGGCATCGAAAAAAACGCTCTCGGGTGCTTTAGAGTGCCGAGTTATTCACTGCGCATGAAGAAATGACCACTTCCAACGTTTGGTTTATGTTTTATAAGCATTTTTAATTTTATTGCTTAAATCGCATTTTCTCGGCGAGCTGAGCACTTTTTCTGAATTGTGCCGCTCCCGTCACTCTGGTTAGGTTGGCATCGAAAAAAACGCTCTCGGGTGCTCTAGAGTGCCGAGTTTATTACTGCGCATTAAGAAATGACCACCTCCAACGTTTGGTTTATGTTTTATAAGCATTTTTTATTTTATTGCTTAAATCGCATTTTCTCGGCGAGCTGAGCACTTTTTCTGAATTGTGCCGCTCCCGTCACTCTGGTTAGGTTGGCATCGAAAAAAACGCTCTCGGGTGCTTTAGAGTGCCGAGTTATTCACTGCGCATGAAGAAATGACCACCTCCAACGTTTGGTTTATGTTTTATAAGCATTTTTAATTTTATTGCTTAAATCGCATTTTCTCGGCGAGCTGAGCACTTTTTCTGAATTGTGCCGCTCCCGTCACTCTGGTTAGGTTGGCATCGAAAAAAACGCTCTCGGGTGCTTTAGAGTGCCGAGTTTATCACTGCGCATGAAGAAATGACCACCTCCAACGTTTGGTTTATGTTTTATAAGCATTTTTAATTTTATTGCTTAAATCGCATTTTCTCGGCGAGCTGAGCGCTTTTTCTGAATTGTGCCGCTCCCGTCACTCTGGTTAGGTTGGCATCGAAAAAAACGCTCTCGGGTGCTTTAGAGTGCCGAGTTATTCACTGCGCATGAAGAAATGACCACCTCCAACGTTTGGTTTATGTTTAATAAGCATTTTTAATTTTATTGCTTAAATCGCATTTTCTCGGCGAGCTGAGCGCTTTTTCTGAATTGTGCCGCTCCCGTAACTCTGGTTAGGTTGGCATCGAAAAAAACGCTCTCAGGTGCTTTAGAGTGCCGAGTTTATCACTGCGCATGAAGAAATGACCACTTCCAACGTTTGGTTTATGTTTTATAAGCATTTTTAATTTTATTGCTTAAATCGCATTTTCTCGGCGAGCTGAGCACTTTTTCTGAATTGTGCCGCTCCCGTCACTCTGGTTAGGTTGGCATCGAAAAAAACGCTCTCGGGTGCTTTAGAGTGCCGAGTTTATTACTGCGCATTAAGAAATGACCACCTCCAACGTTTGGTTTATGTTTTATAAGCATTTTTAATTTTATTGCTTAAATCGCATTTTCTCGGCGAGCTGAGCGCTTTTTCTGAATTGTGCCGCTCCCGTCACTCTGGTTAGGTTGGCATCGAAAAAAACGCTCTCGGGTGCTTTAGAGTGCCGAGTTATTCACTGCGCATGAAGAAATGACCACCTCCAACGTTTGGTTTATGTTTAATAAGCATTTTTAATTTTATTGCTTAAATCGCATTTTCTCGGCGAGCTGAGCACTTTTTCTGAATTGTGCCGCTCCCGTCACTCTGGTTAGGTTGGCATCGAAAAAAACGCTCTCGGGTGCTTTAGAGTGCCGAGTTTATTACTGCGCATTAAGAAATGACCACCTCCAACGTTTGGTTTATGTTTTATAAGCATTTTTAATTTTATTGCTTAAATCGCATTTTCTCGGCGAGCTGAGCACTTTTTCTGAATTGTGCCGCTCCCGTCACTCTGGTTAGGTTGGCATCGAAAAAAACGCTCTCGGGTGCTTTAGAGTGCCGAGTTTATCACTGCGCATGAAGAAATGACCACCTCCAACGTTTGGTTTATGTTTAATAAGCATTTTTAATTTTATTGCTTAAATCGCATTTTCTCGGCGAGCTGAGCACTTTTTCTGAATTGTGCCGCTCCCGTCACTCTGGTTAGGTTGGCATGGAAAAAAACGCTCTCGGGTGCTTTAGAGTGCCGACTTTATCACTGCGCATGAAGAAATGACCACCTCCAACGTTTGGTTTATGTTTTATAAGCATTTTTAATTTTATTGCTTAAATCGCATTTTCTCGGCGAGCTGAGCACTTTTTCTGAATTGTGCCGCTCCCGTCACTCTGGTTAGGTTGGCATCGAAAAAAACGCTCACGGGTGCTTTAGAGTGCCGAGTTTATTACTGCGCATTAAGAAATGACCACCTCCAACGTTTGGTTTATGTTTTATAAGCATTTTTAATTTTATTGCTTAAATCGTATTTTCTCGGCGAGCTGAGCACTTTTTCTGAATTGTGCCGCTCCCGTCACTCTGGTTAGGTTGGCATCGAAAAAAACGCTCTCGGGTGCTTTAGAGTGCCGAGTTATTCACTGCGCATGAAGAAATGACCACCTCCAACGTTTGGTTTATGTTTTATAAGCATTTTTAATTTTATTGCTTAAATCGCATTTTCTCGGCGAGCTGAGCACTTTTTCTGAATTGTGCCGCTCCCGTCACTCTGGTTAGGTTGGCATCGAAAAAAACGCTCTCGGGTGCTTTAGAGTGCCGAGTTTATTACTGCGCATTAAGAAATGACCACCTCCAACGTTTGGTTTATGTTTTATAAGCATTTTTAATTTTATTGCTTAAATCGCATTTTCTCGGCGAGCTGAGCACTTTTTCTGAATTGTGCCGCTCCCGTCACTTGGCATCGAAAAAAACGCTCTCGGGTGCTTTAGAGTGCCGAGTTATTCACTGCGCATGAAGAAATGACCACCTCCAACGTTTGGTTTATGTTTTATAAGCATTTTTAATTTTATTGCTTAAATCGCATTTTCTCGGCGAGCTGAGCGCTTTTTCTGAATTGTGCCGCTCCCGTCACTCTGGTTAGGTTGGCATCGAAAAAAACGCTCTCGGGTGCTTTAGAGTGCCGAGTTTATTACTGCGCATTAAGAAATGACCACCTCCAACGTTTGGTTTATGTTTTATAAGCATTTTTAATTTTATTGCCTAAATCGCATTTTCTCGGCGAGCTGAGCACTTTTTCTGAATTGTGCCGCTCCCGTCACTCTGGTTAGGTTGGCATCGAAAAAAACGCTCTCGGGTGCTTTAGAGTGCCGAGTTTATTACTGCGCATTAAGAAATGACCACCTCCAACGTTTGGTTTATGTTTTATAAGCATTTTTAATTTTATTGCTTAAATCGCATTTTCTCGGCGAGCTGAGCACTTTTTCTGAATTGTGCCGCTCCCGTCACTCTGGTTAGGTTGGCATCGAAAAAAACGCTCTCGGGTGCTTTAGAGTGCCGAGTTATTCACTGCGCACGAAGAAATGACCACCTCCAACGTTTGGTTTATGTTTTATAAGCATTTTTAATTTTATTGCTTAAATCGCATTTTCTCGGCGAGCTGAGCGCTTTTTCTGAATTGTGCCGCTCCCGTCACTCTGGTTAGGTTGGCATCGAAAAAAACGCTCTCGGGTGCTTTAGAGTGCCGAGTTTATTACTGCGCATTAAGAAATGACCACCTCCAACGTTTGGTTTATGTTTTATAAGCATTTTTAATTTTATTGCTTAAATCGCATTTTCTCGGCGAGCTGAGCACTTTTTCTGAATTGTGCCGCTCCCGTCACTCTGGTTAGGTTGGCATCGAAAAAAACGCTCTCGGGTGCTTTAGAGTGCCGAGTTTATTACTGCGCATTAAGAAATGACCACCTCCAACGTTTGGTTTATGTTTTATAAGCATTTTTAATTTTATTGCTTAAATCGCATTTTCTCGGCGAGCTGAGCACTTTTTCTGAATTGTGCCGCTCCCGTCACTCTGGTTAGGTTGGCATCGAAAAAAACGCTATCGGGTGCTTTAGAGTGCCGAGTTATTCACTGCGCATGAAGAAATGACCACCTCCAACGTTTGGTTTATGTTTTATAAGCATTTTTAATTTTATTGCTTAAATCGCATTTTCTCGGCGAGCTGAGCGCTTTTTCTGAATTGTGCCGCTCCCGTCACTCTGGTTAGGTTGGCATCGAAAAAAACGCTCTCGGGTGCTTTAGAGTGCCGACTTTATCACTGCGCATGAAGAAATGACCACCTCCAACGTTTGGTTTATGTTTTATAAGCATTTTTAATTTTATTGCTTAAATCGCATTTTCTCGGCGAGCTGAGCACTTTTTCTGAATTGTGCCGCTCCCGTCACTCTGGTTAGGTTGGCATCGAAAAAAACGCTCACGGGTGCTTTAGAGTGCCGAGTTTATTACTGCGCATTAAGAAATGACCACCTCCAACGTTTGGTTTATGTTTTATAAGCATTTTTAATTTTATTGCTTAAATCGTATTTTCTCGGCGAGCTGAGCACTTTTTCTGAATTGTGCCGCTCCCGTCACTCTGGTTAGGTTGGCATCGAAAAAAACGCTCTCGGGTGCTTTAGAGTGCCGAGTTATTCACTGCGCATGAAGAAATGACCACCTCCAACGTTTGGTTTATGTTTTATAAGCATTTTTAATTTTATTGCTTAAATCGCATTTTCTCGGCGAGCTGAGCACTTTTTCTGAATTGTGCCGCTCCCGTCACTCTGGTTAGGTTGGCATCGAAAAAAACGCTCTCGGGTGCTTTAGAGTGCCGAGTTTATTACTGCGCATTAAGAAATGACCACCTCCAACGTTTGGTTTATGTTTTATAAGCATTTTTAATTTTATTGCTTAAATCGCATTTTCTCGGCGAGCTGAGCACTTTTTCTGAATTGTGCCGCTCCCGTCACTTGGCATCGAAAAAAACGCTCTCGGGTGCTTTAGAGTGCCGAGTTATTCACTGCGCATGAAGAAATGACCACCTCCAACGTTTGGTTTATGTTTTATAAGCATTTTTAATTTTATTGCTTAAATCGCATTTTCTCGGCGAGCTGAGCGCTTTTTCTGAATTGTGCCGCTCCCGTCACTCTGGTTAGGTTGGCATCGAAAAAAACGCTCTCGGGTGCTTTAGAGTGCCGAGTTTATTACTGCGCATTAAGAAATGACCACCTCCAACGTTTGGTTTATGTTTTATAAGCATTTTTAATTTTATTGCCTAAATCGCATTTTCTCGGCGAGCTGAGCACTTTTTCTGAATTGTGCCGCTCCCGTCACTCTGGTTAGGTTGGCATCGAAAAAAACGCTCTCGGGTGCTTTAGAGTGCCGAGTTTATTACTGCGCATTAAGAAATGACCACCTCCAACGTTTGGTTTATGTTTTATAAGCATTTTTAATTTTATTGCTTAAATCGCATTTTCTCGGCGAGCTGAGCACTTTTTCTGAATTGTGCCGCTCCCGTCACTCTGGTTAGGTTGGCATCGAAAAAAACGCTCTCGGGTGCTTTAGAGTGCCGAGTTATTCACTGCGCACGAAGAAATGACCACCTCCAACGTTTGGTTTATGTTTTATAAGCATTTTTAATTTTATTGCTTAAATCGCATTTTCTCGGCGAGCTGAGCGCTTTTTCTGAATTGTGCCGCTCCCGTCACTCTGGTTAGGTTGGCATCGAAAAAAACGCTCTCGGGTGCTTTAGAGTGCCGAGTTTATTACTGCGCATTAAGAAATGACCACCTCCAACGTTTGGTTTATGTTTTATAAGCATTTTTAATTTTATTGCTTAAATCGCATTTTCTCGGCGAGCTGAGCACTTTTTCTGAATTGTGCCGCTCCCGTCACTCTGGTTAGGTTGGCATCGAAAAAAACGCTCTCGGGTGCTTTAGAGTGCCGAGTTTATTACTGCGCATTAAGAAATGACCACCTCCAACGTTTGGTTTATGTTTTATAAGCATTTTTAATTTTATTGCTTAAATCGCATTTTCTCGGCGAGCTGAGCACTTTTTCTGAATTGTGCCGCTCCCGTCACTCTGGTTAGGTTGGCATCGAAAAAAACGCTATCGGGTGCTTTAGAGTGCCGAGTTATTCACTGCGCATGAAGAAATGACCACCTCCAACGTTTGGTTTATGTTTAATAAGCATTTTTAATTTTATTGCTTAAATCGCATTTTCTCGGCGAGCTGAGCACTTTTTCTGAATTGTGCCGCTCCCGTCACTCTGGTTAGGTTGGCATCGAAAAAAACGCTCTCGGGTGCTTTAGAGTGCCGAGTTTATTACTGCGCATTAAGAAATGACCACCTCCAACGTTTGGTTTATGTTTTATAAGCATTTTTAATTTTATTGCTTAAATCGCATTTTCTCGGCGAGCTGAGCACTTTTTCTGAATTGTGCCGCTCCCGTCACTCTGGTTAGGTTGGCATCGAAAAAAACGCTCTCGGGTGCTTTAGAGTGCCGAGTTTATTACTGCGCATTAAGAAATGACCACCTCCAACGTTTGGTTTATGTTTTATAAGCATTTTTAATTTTATTGCTTAAATCGCATTTTCTCGGCGAGCTGAGCGCTTTTTCTGAATTGTGCCGCTCCCGTCACTCTGGTTAGGTTGGCATCGAAAAAAACGCTCTCGGGTGCTTTAGAGTGCCGAGTTATTCACTGCGCATGAAGAAATGACCACCTCCAACGTTTGGTTTATGTTTAATAAGCATTTTTAATTTTATTGCTTAAATCGCATTTTCTCGGCGAGCTGAGCACTTTTTCTGAATTGTGCCGCTCCCGTCACTCTGGTTAGGTTGGCATCGAAAAAAAGGCTCTCGGGTGCTTTAGAGTGCCGAGTTTATTACTGCGCATTAAGAAATGACCACCTCCAACGTTTGGTTTATGTTTTATAAGCATTTTTAATTTTATTGCTTAAATCGCATTTTCTCGGCGAGCTGAGCGCTTTTTCTGAATTGTGCCGCTCCCGTCACTCTGGTTAGGTTGGCATCGAAAAAAACGCTCTCGGGTGCTTTAGAGTGCCGAGTTATTCACTGCGCATGAAGAAATGACCACCTCCAACGTTTGGTTTATGTTTAATAAGCATTTTTAATTTTATTGCTTAAATCGCATTTTCTCGGCGAGCTGAGCACTTTTTCTGAATTGTGCCGCTCCCGTCACTCTGGTTAGGTTGGCATCGAAAAAAACGCTCTCGGGTGCTTTAGAGTGCCGAGTTTATTACTGCGCATTAAGAAATGACCACCTCCAACGTTTGGTTTATGTTTTATAAGCATTTTTAATTTTATTGCTTAAATCGCATTTTCTCGGCGAGCTGAGCACTTTTTCTGAATTGTGCCGCTCCCGTCACTCTGGTTAGGTTGGCATCGAAAAAAACGCTCTCGGGTGCTTTAGAGTGCCGAGTTTATCACTGCGCATGAAGAAATGACCACCTCCAACGTTTGGTTTATGTTTAATAAGCATTTTTAATTTTATTGCTTAAATCGCATTTTCTCGGCGAGCTGAGCACTTTTTCTGAATTGTGCCGCTCCCGTCACTCTGGTTAGGTTGGCATCGAAAAAAACGCTCTCGGGTGCTTTAGAGTGCCGACTTTATCACTGCGCATGAAGAAATGACCACCTCCAACGTTTGGTTCATGTTTTATAAGCATTTTTAATTTTATTGCTTAAATCGCATTTTCTCGGCGAGCTGAGCGCTTTTTCTGAATTGTGCCGCTCCCGTAACTCTGGTTAGGTTGGCATCGAAAAAAACGCTCTCGGGTGCTTTAGAGTGCCGAGTTTATTACTGCGCATTAAGAAATGACCACCTCCAACGTTTGGTTTATGTTTTATAAGCATTTTTAATTTTATTGCTTAAATCGCATTTTCTCGGCGAGCTGAGCACTTTTTCTGAATTGTGCCGCTCCCGTCACTCTGGTTAGGTTGGCATCGAAAAAAACGCTCTCGGGTGCTTTAGAGTGCCGAGTTTATTACTGCGCATTAAGAAATGACCACCTCCAACGTTTGGTTTATGTTTTATAAGCATTTTTAATTTTATTGCTTAAATCGCATTTTCTCGGCGAGCTGAGCACTTTTTCTGAATTGTGCCGCTCCCGTCACTCTGGTTAGGTTGGCATCGAAAAAAACGCTCACGGGTGCTTTAGAGTGCCGAGTTTATTACTGCGCATTAAGAAATGACCACCTCCAACGTTTGGTTTATGTTTTATAAGCATTTTTAATTTTATTGCTTAAATCGCATTTTCTCGGCGAGCTGAGCACTTTTTCTGAATTGTGCCGCTCCCGTCACTCTGGTTAGGTTGGCATCGAAAAAAACGCTCTCGGGTGCTTTAGAGTGCCGAGTTATTCACTGCGCATGGAGAAATGACCACCTCCAACGTTTGGTTTATGTTTTATAAGCATTTTTAATTTTATTGCTTAAATCGCATTTTCTCGGCGAGCTGAGCACTTTTTCTGAATTGTGCCGCTCCCGTCACTCTGGTTAGGTTGGCATCGAAAAAAACGCTCTCGGGTGCTTTAGAGTGCCGAGTTTATCACTGCGCATGAAGAAATGACCACCTCCAACGTTTGGTTTATGTTTTATAAGCATTTTTAATTTTATTGCTTAAATCGCATTTTCTCGGCGAGCTGAGCGCTTTTTCTGAATTGTGCCGCTCCCGTCACTCTGGTTAGGTTGGCATCGAAAAAAACGCTCTCGGGTGCTTTAGAGTGCCGAGTTTATCACTGCGCATGAAGAAATGACCACCTCCAACGTTTGGTTTATGTTTTATAAGCATTTTTAATTTTATTGCTTAAATCGCATTTTCTCGGCGAGCTGAGCGCTTTTTCTGAATTGTGCCGCTCCCGTAACTCGTTGGCATCGAAAAAAACGCTCTCGGGTGCTTTAGAGTGCCGAGTTTATCACTGCGCATGAAGAAATGACCACTTCCAACGTTTGGTTTATGTTTTATAAGCATTTTTAATTTTATTGCTTAAATCGCATTTTCTCGGCGAGCTGAGCGCTTTTTCTGAATTGTGCCGCTCCCGTAACTCTGGTTAGGTTGGCATCGAAAAAAACGCTCTCGGGTGCTTTAGAGTGCCGAGTTTATCACTGCGCATGAAGAAATGACCACTTCCAACGTTTGGTTTATGTTTTATAAGCATTTTTAATTTTATTGCTTAAATCGCATTTTCTCGGCGAGCTGAGCACTTTTTCTGAATTGTGCCGCTCCCGTCACTCTGGTTAGGTTGGCATCGAAAAAAACGCTCTCGGGTGCATGCTCTAGAGTGCCGAGTTTATTACTGCGCATTAAGAAATGACCACCTCCAACGTTTGGTTTATGTTTTATAAGCATTTTTAATTTTATTGCTTAAATCGCATTTTCTCGGCGAGCTGAGCACTTTTTCTGAATTGTGCCGCTCCCGTCACTCTGGTTAGGTTGGCATCGAAAAAAACGCTCTCGGGTGCTTTAGAGTGCCGAGTTATTCACTGCGCATGAAGAAATGACCACCTCCAACGTTTGGTTTATGTTTTATAAGCATTTTTAATTTTATTGCTTAAATCGCATTTTCTCGGCGAGCTGAGCACTTTTTCTGAATTGTGCCGCTCCCGTCACTCTGGTTAGGTTGGCATCGAAAAAAACGCTCTCGGGTGCTTTAGAGTGCCGAGTTTATCACTGCGCATGAAGAAATGACCACCTCCAACGTTTGGTTTATGTTTTATAAGCATTTTTAATTTTATTGCTTAAATCGCATTTTCTCGGCGAGCTGAGCGCTTTTTCTGAATTGTGCCGCTCCCGTAACTCTGGTTAGGTTGGCATCGAAAAAAACGCTCTCGGGTGCTTTAGAGTGCCGAGTTTATCACTGCGCATGAAGAAATGACCACTTCCAACGTTTGGTTTATGTTTTATATAAGCATTTTTAATTTTATTGCTTAAATCGCATTTTCTCGGCGAGCTGAGCACTTTTTCTGAATTGTGCCGCTCCCGTCACTCTGGTTAGGTTGGCATCGAAAAAAACGCTCTCGGGTGCTTTAGAGTGCCGAGTTTATTACTGCGCATTAAGAAATGACCACCTCCAACGTTTGGTTTATGTTTTATAAGCATTTTTAATTTTATTGCTTAAATCGCATTTTCTCGGCGAGCTGAGCACTTTTTCTGCCGCTCCCGTCACTCTGGTTAGGTTGGCATCGAAAAAAACGCTCTCGGGTGCTCTAGAGTGCCGAGTTTATTACTGCGCATTAAGAAATGACCACCTCCAACGTTTGGTTTATGTTTTATAAGCATTTTTAATTTTATTGCTTAAATCGCATTTTCTCGGCGAGCTGAGCACTTTTTCTGAATTGTGCCGCTCCCGTCACTCTGGTTAGGTTGGCATCGAAAAAAACGCTCTCGGGTGCTTTAGAGTGCCGAGTTATTCACTGCGCATGAAGAAATGACCACCTCCAACGTTTGGTTTATGTTTTATAAGCATTTTTAATTTTATTGCTTAAATCGCATTTTCTCGGCGAGCTGAGCACTTTTTCTGAATTGTGCCGCTCCCGTCACTCTGGTTAGGTTGGCATCGAAAAAAACGCTCTCGGGTGCTTTAGAGTGCCGAGTTTATCACTGCGCATGAAGAAATGACCACCTCCAACGTTTGGTTTATGTTTTATAAGCATTTTTAATTTTATTGCTTAAATCGCATTTTCTCGGCGAGCTGAGCGCTTTTTCTGAATTGTGCCGCTCCCGTCACTCTGGTTAGGTTGGCATCGAAAAAAACGCTCTCGGGTGCTTTAGAGTGCCGAGTTATTCACTGCGCATGAAGAAATGACCACCTCCAACGTTTGGTTTATGTTTAATAAGCATTTTTAATTTTATTGCTTAAATCGCATTTTCTCGGCGAGCTGAGCGCTTTTTCTGAATTGTGCCGCTCCCGTCACTCTGGTTAGGTTGGCATCGAAAAAAACGCTCTCGGGTGCTTTAGAGTGCCGAGTTATTCACTGCGCATGAAGAAATGACCACCTCCACCGTTTGGTTTATGTTTAATAAGCATTTTTAATTTTATTGCTTAAATCGCATTTTCTCGGCGAGCTGAGCACTTTTTCTGAATTGTGCCGCTCCCGTCACTCTGGTTAGGTTGGCATCGAAAAAAACGCTCTCGGGTGCTTTAGAGTGCCGAGTTTATTACTGCGCATTAAGAAATGACCACCTCCAACGTTTGGTTTATGTTTTATAAGCATTTTTAATTTTATTGCTTAAATCGCATTTTCTCGGCGAGCTGAGCACTTTTTCTGAATTGTGCCGCTCCCGTCACTCTGGTTAGGTTGGCATCGAAAAAAACGCTCTCGGGTGCTTTAGAGTGCCGAGTTATTCACTGCGCACGAAGAAATGACCACCTCCAACGTTTGGTTTATGTTTTATAAGCATTTTTAATTTTATTGCTTAAATCGCATTTTCTCGGCGAGCTGAGCGCTTTTTCTGAGTTGTGCCGCTCCCGTCACTCTGGTTAGGTTGGCATCGAAAAAAACGCTCTCGGGTGCTTTAGAGTGCCGAGTTTATTACTGCGCATTAAGAAATGACCACCTCCAACGTTTGGTTTATGTTTTATAAGCATTTTTAATTTTATTGCTTAAATCGCATTTTCTCGGCGAGCTGAGCACTTTTTCTGAATTGTGCCGCTCCCGTCACTCTGGTTAGGTTGGCATCGAAAAAAACGCTCTCGGGTGCTTTAGAGTGCCGAGTTTATCACTGCGCATGAAGAAATGACCACCTCCAACGTTTGGTTTATGTTTTATAAGCATTTTTAGCGAGCTGAGCGCTTTTTCTGAATTGTGCCGCTCCCGTAACTCTGGTTAGGTTGGCATCGAAAAAAACGCTCTCGGGTGCTTTAGAGTGCCGAGTTTATCACTGCGCATGAAGAAATGACCACTTCCAACGTTTGGTTTATGTTTTATAAGCATTTTTAATTTTATTGCTTAAATCGCATTTTCTCGGCGAGCTGAGCACTTTTTCTGAATTGTGCCGCTCCCGTCACTCTGGTTAGGTTGGCATCGAAAAAAACGCTCTCGGGTGCTCTAGAGTGCCGAGTTTATTACTGCGCATTAAGAAATGACCACCTCCAACGTTTGGTTTATGTTTTATAAGCATTTTTAATTTTATTGCTTAAATCGCATTTTCTCGGCGAGCTGAGCACTTTTTCTGAATTGTGCCGCTCCCGTCACTCTGGTTAGGTTGGCATCGAAAAAAACGCTCTCGGGTGCTTTAGAGTGCCGAGTTATTCACTGCGCATGAAGAAATGGCCACCTCCAACGTTTGGTTTATGTTTTATAAGCATTTTTAATTTTATTGCTTAAATCGCATTTTCTCGGCGAGCTGAGCACTTTTTCTGAATTGTGCCGCTCCCGTCACTCTGGTTAGGTTGGCATCGAAAAAAACGCTCTCGGGTGCTCTAGAGTGCCGAGTTTATTACTGCGCATTAAGAAATGACCACCTCCAACGTTTGGTTTATGTTTTATAAGCATTTTTAATTTTATTGCTTAAATCGCATTTTCTCGGCGAGCTGAGCACTTTTTCTGAATTGTGCCGCTCCCGTCACTCTGGTTAGGTTGGCATCGAAAAAAACGCTCTCGGGTGCTTTAGAGTGCCGAGTTATTCACTGCGCATGAAGAAATGACCACCTCCAACGTTTGGTTTATGTTTTATAAGCATTTTTAATTTTATTGCTTAAATCCCATTTTCTCGGCGAGCTGAGCACTTTTTCTGAATTGTGCCGCTCCCGTCACTCTGGTTAGGTTGGCATCGAAAAAAACGCTCTCGGGTGCTTTAGAGTGCCGAGTTTATCACTGCGCATGAAGAAATGACCACCTCCAACGTTTGGTTTATGTTTTATAAGCATTTTTAATTTTATTGCTTAAATCGCATTTTCTCGGCGAGCTGAGCGCTTTTTCTGAATTGTGCCGCTCCCGTCACTCTGGTTAGGTTGGCATCGAAAAAAACGCTCTCGGGTGCTTTAGAGTGCCGAGTTATTCACTGCGCATGAAGAAATGACCACCTCCAACGTTTGGTTTATGTTTAATAAGCATTTTTAATTTTATTGCTTAAATCGCATTTTCTCGGCGAGCTGAGCGCTTTTTCTGAATTGTGCCGCTCCCGTCACTCTGGTTAGGTTGGCATCGAAAAAAACGCTCTCGGGTGCTTTAGAGTGCCGAGTTATTCACTGCGCATGAAGAAATGACCACCTCCACATGTTTAATAAGCATTTTTAATTTTATTGCTTAAATCGCATTTTCTCGGCGAGCTGAGCACTTTTTCTGAATTGTGCCGCTCCCGTCACTCTGGTTAGGTTGGCATCGAAAAAAACGCTCTCGGGTGCTTTAGAGTGCCGAGTTTATCACTGCGCATGAAGAAATGACCACCTCCAACGTTTGGTTTATGTTTTATAAGCATTTTTAATTTTATTGCTTAAATCGCATTTTCTCGGCGAGCTGAGCACTTTTTCTGAATTGTGCCGCTCCCGTCACTCTGGTTAGGTTGGCATCGAAAAAAACGCTCTCGGGTGCTTTAGAGTGCCGAGTTATTCACTGCGCACGAAGAAATGACCACCTCCAACGTTTGGTTTATGTTTTATAAGCATTTTTAATTTTATTGCTTAAATCGCATTTTCTCGGCGAGCTGAGCGCTTTTTCTGAGTTGTGCCGCTCCCGTCACTCTGGTTAGGTTGGCATCGAAAAAAACGCTCTCGGGTGCTTTAGAGTGCCGAGTTTATTACTGCGCATTAAGAAATGACCACCTCCAACGTTTGGTTTATGTTTTATAAGCATTTTTAATTTTATTGCTTAAATCGCATTTTCTCGGCGAGCTGAGCACTTTTTCTGAATTGTGCCGCTCCCGTCACTCTGCTTGGCATCGAAAAAAACGCTCACGGGTGCTTTAGAGTGCCGAGTTTATTACTGCGCATTAAGAAATGACCACCTCCAACGTTTGGTTTATGTTTTATAAGCATTTTTAATTTTATTGCTTAAATCGCATTTTCTCGGCGAGCTGAGCACTTTTTCTGAATTGTGCCGCTCCCGTCACTCTGGTTAGGTTGGCATCGAAAAAAACGCTCTCGGGTGCTTTAGAGTGCCGAGTTATTCACTGCGCATGAAGAAATGACCACCTCCAACGTTTGGTTTATGTTTTATAAGCATTTTTAATTTTATTGCTTAAATCGCATTTTCTCGGCGAGCTGAGCGCTTTTTCTGAATTGTGCCGCTCCCGTAACTCTGGTTACGTTGGCATCGAAAAAAACGCTCTCGGGTGCTTTAGAGTGCCGAGTTTATTACTGCGCATTAAGAAATGACCACCTCCAACGTTTGGTTTATGTTTTATAAGCATTTTTAATTTTATTGCTTAAATCGCATTTTCTCGGCGAGCTGAGCACTTTTTCTGAATTGTGCCGCTCCCGTCACTCTGGTTAGGTTGGCATCGAAAAAAACGCTCTCGGGTGCTTTAGAGTGCCGAGTTTATTACTGCGCATTAAGAAATGACCACCTCCAACGTTTGGTTTATGTTTTATAAGCATTTTTAATTTTATTGCTTAAATCGCATTTTCTCGGCGAGCTGAGCACTTTTTCTGAATTGTGCCGCTCCCGTCACTCTGGTTAGGTTGGCATCGAAAAAAACGCTCTCGGGTGCTTTAGAGTGCCGAGTTTATTACTGCGCATTAAGAAATGACCACCTCCAACGTTTGGTTTATGTTTTATAAGCATTTTTAATTTTATTGCTTAAATCGCATTTTCTCGGCGAGCTGAGCACTTTTTCTGAATTGTGCCGCTCCCGTCACTCTGGTTAGGTTGGCATCGAAAAAAACGCTATCGGGTGCTTTAGAGTGCCGAGTTATTCACTGCGCATGAAGAAATGACCACCTCCAACGTTTGGTTTATGTTTAATAAGCATTTTTAATTTTATTGCTTAAATCGCATTTTCTCGGCGAGCTGAGCACTTTTTCTGAATTGTGCCGCTCCCGTCACTCTGGTTAGGTTGGCATCGGAAAAAACGCTCTCGGGTGCTTTAGAGTGCCGAGTTTATTACTGCGCATTAAGAAATGACCACCTCCAACGTTTGGTTTATGTTTTATAAGCATTTTTAATTTTATTGCTTAAATCGCATTTTCTCGGCGAGCTGAGCACTTTTTCTGAATTGTGCCGCTCCCGTCACTCTGTGGCATCGAAAAAAACGCTCTCGGGTGCTTTAGAGTGCCGAGTTTATTACTGCGCATTAAGAAATGACCACCTCCAACGTTTGGTTTATGTTTTATAAGCATTTTTAATTTTATTGCTTAAATCGCATTTTCTCGGCGAGCTGAGCGCTTTTTCTGAATTGTGCCGCTCCCGTCACTCTGGTTAGGTTGGCATCGAAAAAAACGCTCTCGGGTGCTTTAGAGTGCCGAGTTATTCACTGCGCATGAAGAAATGACCACCTCCAACGTTTGGTTTATGTTTAATAAGCATTTTTAATTTTATTGCTTAAATCGCATTTTCTCGGCGAGCTGAGCACTTTTTCTGAATTGTGCCGCTCCCGTCACTCTGGTTAGGTTGGCATCGAAAAAAACGCTCTCGGGTGCTTTAGAGTGCCGAGTTTATTACTGCGCATTAAGAAATGACCACCTCCAACGTTTGGTTTATGTTTTATAAGCATTTTTAATTTTATTGCTTGAATCGCATTTTCTCGGCGAGCTGAGCACTTTTTCTTAATTGTGCCGCTCCCGTCACTCTGGTTAGGTTGGCATCGAAAAAAACGCTCTCGGGTGCTTTAGAGTGCCGAGTTTATCACTGCGCATGAAGAAATGACCACCTCCAACGTTTGGTTTATGTTTAATAAGCATTTTTAATTTTATTGCTTAAATCGCATTTTCTCGGCGAGCTGAGCACTTTTTCTGAATTGTGCCGCTCCCGTCACTCTGGTTAGGTTGGCATCGAAAAAAACGCTCTCGGGAGCTTTAGAGTGCCGAGTTTATTACTGCGCATGAAGAAATGACCACCTCCAACGTTTGGTTTATGTTTTATAAGCATTTTTAATTTTATTGCTTAAATCGCATTTTCTCGGCGAGCTGAGCACTTTTTCTGAATTGTGCCGCTCCCGTCACTCTGGTTAGGTTGGCATCGAAAAAAACGCTCTCGGGTGCTTTAGAGTGCCGAGTTATTCACTGCGCATGAAGAAATGACCACCTCCAACGTTTGGTTTATGTTTTATAAGCATTTTTAATTTTATTGCTTAAATCGCATTTTCTCGGCGAGCTGAGCGCTTTTTCTGAATTGTGCCGCTCCCGTAACTCTGGTTAGGTTGTCATCGAAAAAAACGCTCTCGGGTGCTTTAGAGTGCCGAGTTTATTACTGCGCATTAAGAAATGACCACCTCCAACGTTTGGTTTATGTTTTATAAGCATTTTTAATTTTATTGCTTAAATCGCATTTTCTCGGCGAGCTGAGCACTTTTTCTGAATTGTGCCGCTCCCGTCACTCTGGTTAGGTTGGCATCGAAAAAAACGCTCTCGGGTGCTTTAGAGTGCCGAGTTTATTACTGCGCATTAAGAAATGACCACCTCCAACGTTTGGTTTATGTTTTATAAGCATTTTTAATTTTATTGCTTAAATCGCATTTTCTCGGCGAGCTGAGCACTTTTTCTGAATTGTGCCGCTCCCGTCACTCTGGTTAGGTTGGCATCGAAAAAAACGCTATCGGGTGCTTTAGAGTGCCGAGTTATTCACTGGGCATGAAGAAATGACCACCTCCAACGTTTGGTTTATGTTTAATAAGCATTTTTAATTTTATTGCTTAAATCGCATTTTCTCGGCGAGCTGAGCACTTTTTCTGAATTGTGCCGCTCCCGTCACTCTGGTTAGGTTGGCATCGAAAAAAACGCTCTCGGGTGCTTTAGAGTGCCGAGTTTATTACTGCGCATTAAGAAATGACCACCTCCAACGTTTGGTTTATGTTTTATAAGCATTTTTAATTTTATTGCTTAAATCGCATTTTCTCGGCGAGCTGAGCACTTTTTCTGAATTGTGCCGCTCCCGTCACTCTGGTTAGGTTGGCATCGAAAAAAACGCTCTCGGGTGCTTTAGAGTGCCGAGTTTATTACTGCGCATTAAGAAATGACCACCTCCAACGTTTGGTTTATGTTTTATAAGCATTTTTAATTTTATTGCTTAAATCGCATTTTCTCGGCGATCTGAGCGCTTTTTCTGAATTGTGCCGCTCCCGTCACTCTGGTTAGGTTGGCATCGAAAAAAAACGCTCTCGGGTGCTTTAGAGTGCCGAGTTATTCACTGCGCATGAAGAAATGACCACCTCCAACGTTTGGTTTATGTTTAATAAGCATTTTTAATTTTATTGCTTAAATCGCATTTTCTCGGCGAGCTGAGCACTTTTTCTGAATTGTGCCGCTCCCGTCACTCTGGTTAGGTTGGCATCGAAAAAAACGCTCTCGGGTGCTTTAGAGTGCCGAGTTTATTACTGCGCATTAAGAAATGACCACCTCCAACGTTTGGTTTATGTTTTATAAGCATTTTTAATTTTATTGCTTAAATCGCATTTTCTCGGCGAGCTGAGCGCTTTTTCTGAATTGTGCCGCTCCCGTCACTCTGGTTAGGTTGGCATCGAAAAAAACGCTCTCGGGTGCTTTAGAGTGCCGAGTTATTCACTGCGCATGAAGAAATGACCACCTCCAACGTTTGGTTTATGTTTAATAAGCATTTTTAATTTTATTGCTTAAATCGCATTTTCTCGGCGAGCTGAGCACTTTTTCTGAATTGTGCCGCTCCCGTCACTCTGGTTAGGTTGGCATCGAAAAAAACGCTCTCGGGTGCTTTAGAGTGCCGAGTTTATTACTGCGCATTAAGAAATGACCACCTCCAACGTTTGGTTTATGTTTTATAAGCATTTTTAATTTTATTGCTTAAATCGCATTTTCTCGGCGAGCTGAGCACTTTTTCTGAATTGTGCCGCTCCCGTCACTCTGGTTAGGTTGGCATCGAAAAAAACGCTCTCGGGTGCTTTAGAGTGCCGAGTTTATCACTGCGCATGAAAAAATGACCACCTCCAACGTTTGGTTTATGTTTAATAAGCATTTTTAATTTTATTGCTTAAATCGCATTTTCTCGGCGAGCTGAGCACTTTTTCTGAATTGTGCCGCTCCCGTCACTGGTTAGGTTGGCATCGAAAAAAACGCTCTCGGGTGCTTTAGAGTGCCGACTTTATCACTGCGCATGAAGAAATGACCACCTCCAACGTTTGGTTTATGTTTTATAAGCATTTTTAATTTTATTGCTTAAATCGCATTTTCTCGGCGAGCTGAGCACTTTTTCTGAATTGTGCCGCTCCCGTCACTCTGGTTAGGTTGGCATCGAAAAAAACGCTCACGGGTGCTTTAGAGTGCCGAGTTTATTACTGCGCATTAAGAAATGACCACCTCCAACGTTTGGTTTATGTTTTATAAGCATTTTTAATTTTATTGCTTAAATCGCATTTTCTCGGCGAGCTGAGCGCTTTTTCTGAATTGTGCCGCTCCCGTAACTCTGGTTATAGGTTGGCATCGAAAAAAACGCTCTCGGGTGCTTTAGAGTGCCGAGTTTATCACTGCGCATGAAGAAATGACCACTTCCAACGTTTGGTTTATGTTTTATAAGCATTTTTAATTTTATTGCTTAAATCGCATTTTCTCGGCGAGCTGAGCACTTTTTCTGAATTGTGCCGCTCCCGTCACTCTGGTTAGGTTGGCATCGAAAAAAACGCTCTCGGGTGCTCTAGAGTGCCGAGTTTATTACTGCGCATTAAGAAATGACCACCTCCAACGTTTGGTTTATGTTTTATAAGCATTTTTAATTTTATTGCTTAAATCGCATTTTCTCGGCGAGCTGAGCACTTTTTCTGAATTGTGCCGCTCCCGTCACTCTGGTTAGGTTGGCATCGAAAAAAACGCTCTCGGGTGCTTTAGAGTGCCGAGTTTATTACTGCGCATTAAGAAATGACCACCTCCAACGTTTGGTTTATGTTTTATAAGCATTTTTAATTTTATTGCTTAAATCGCATTTTCTCGGCGAGCTGAGCACTTTTTCTGAATTGTGCCGCTCCCGTCACTCTGGTTAGGTTGGCATCGAAAAAAACGCTCTCGGGTGCTTTAGAGTGCCGAGTTATTCACTGCGCATGAAGAAATGACCACCTCCAACGTTTGGTTTATGTTTTATAAGCATTTTTAATTTTATTGCTTAAATCGCATTTTCTCGGCGAGCTGAGCACTTTTTCTGAATTGTGCCGCTCCCGTCACTCTGGTTAGGTTGGCATCGAAAAAAACGCTCTCGGGTGCTTTAGAGTGCCGAGTTTATCACTGCGCATGAAGAAATGACCACCTCCAACGTTTGGTTTATGTTTTATAAGCATTTTTAATTTTATTGCTTAAATCGCATTTTCTCGGCGAGCTGAGCACTTTTTCTGAATTGTGCCGCTCCCGTCACTCTGGTTAGGTTGGCATCGAAAAAAACGCTCTCGGGTGCTTTAGAGTGCCGAGTTTATTACTGCGCATTAAGAAATGACCACCTCCAACGTTTGGTTTATGTTTTATAAGCATTTTTAATTTTATTGCTTAAATCGCATTTTCTCGGCGAGCTGAGCACTTTTTCTGAATTGTGCCGCTCCCGTTGGCATCGAAAAAAACGCTCTCGGGTGCTTTAGAGTGCCGAGTGTCAGGAGTGAGGTGAGCCAGGGCGACCAAATGCAGCTTGGACTAGGATTTATTGAAGGGACAGGGAGTGGGAAGGGAGTCAGGTGGGGAAACGAAGACACAAACGGGATAGAGACTCACGGCCAGCAAACAGACAGAAGTCTTCTTGGACACTTGGATACTTGGACACTTGGAAACTTGGACAAGGATAAAATTCTGACCGTGAGCCTCCAGACAGACCGTGGAAAACCAAACGACAGGAACACTGGGCGCGGACAGGGACGGATCACAACAGTAGACACCGGCCGGGAGAAATACACGGGCAGGGCTTAAATACACAGGGTAACAAGAGGAACCAGGTGACAGACATTACGATAACGAAAGGGGTGTGGCCGAGGACGAATCATGACAGAACCCCCCCCACAAGGGACGGCTCCCGACGTCCCAAAATCCCCAAAACTGTCCAAGAAGGGGCGGGAGGGAACGGGGAGTCAGCCACACTGCCCACGCCTCCGAAGACCGACGGGATGACGGCCGCTGGATCCGCGCCGCCTGGTTTTGTGGCGGCCGCAGCATCCGCGCCGTCGGGACAGGGTCGGGGGTCGGCCGCTGGATCCGCGCCGCCTGGATTTGTGGCGGCCGCAGCATCTGCGCCGACGGGACAGGGACGGGGGTCGGCCGCTGGATCCACGCCGCCTGGATTTGTGGCGGCCGTAGCATCCGCGCCGACCGGACAGGGTCGGGGGTCGGCCGCTGGATCCACGCCGCCTGGATTTGTGGCGGCCGTAGCATCCGCGCCGACGGGACAGGGTCGGTGGTCGGCCGCTGGATCCACGCCGCCTGGATTTGTGGCGGCCGTAGCATCCGCGCCGACCGGACAGGGTCGGGAGTCGGCCGCTGGATCCACGCCGCCTGGACTTGTGGCGGCCGTAGCATCCGCGCCGACGGGTCTTGGCTGGGCTTGGCGTTGGTTCGGCTTTGGCTTCGCTCGGCTTTGGCTTCGCTCGGCTTTGGCTTCGCTCGGCTTTGGCTTCGCTCGGCTTTGGCTTCGCTCGGCTTTGGCTTCGCTTGGGCTGTGGCTTGAGCTGTGGCTTGAGCTGTGGCTTGAGCTGTGGCTTGAGCTGTGGCTTGAGCTGTGGCTTGAGCTGTGGCTTGAGCTGTGGCTTGAGCTGTGGCTTGAGCTGTGGCTTGAGCTGTGGCTTGAGCTGTGGCTTGAGCTGTGGCTTGAGCTGTGGCTTGAGCTGTGGCTTGAGCTGTGGCTTGAGCTGTGGCTTGAGCTGTGGCTTGAGCTGTGGCTTGAGCTGTGGCTTGAGCTGTGGCTTGAGCTGTGGCTTGAGCTGTGGCTTGAGCTGTGGCTTGAGCTGTGGCTTGAGCTGTGGCTTGAGCTGTGGCTTGAGCTGTGGCTTGAGCTGTGGCTTGAGCTGTGGCTTGAGCTGTGGCTTGAGCTGTGGCTTGAGCTGTGGCTTGAGCTGTGGCTTGAGCTGTGGCTTGAGCTGTGGCTTGAGCTGTGGCTTGAGCTGTGGCTTGAGCTGTGGCTTGAGCTGTGGCTTGAGCTGTGGCTTGAGCTGTGGCTTGAGCTGTGGCTTGAGCTGTGGCTTGAGCTGTGGCTTGAGCTGTGGCTTGAGCTGTGGCTTGAGCTGTGGCTTGAGCTGTGGCTTGAGCTGTGGCTTGAGCTGTGGCTTGAGCTGTGGCTTGAGCTGTGGCTTGAGCTGTGGCTTGAGCTGTGGCTTGAGCTGTGGCTTGAGCTGTGGCTTGAGCTGTGGCTTGAGCTGTGGCTTGAGCTGTGGCTTGAGCTGTGGCTTGAGCTGTGGCTTGAGCTGTGGCTTGAGCTGTGGCTTGAGCTGTGGCTTGAGCTGTGGCTTGAGCTGTGGCTTGAGCTGTGGCTTGAGCTGTGGCTTGAGCTGTGGCTTGAGCTGTGGCTTGAGCTGTGGCTTGAGCTGTGGCTTGAGCTGTGGCTTGAGCTGTGGCTTGAGCTGTGGCTTTGGTTTCTTGAGCTGTGGCTTTGGTTTCTTGGGCTTGGCTTGGCGTTTGTTTCTTGGGCTTGGCTTGGCGTTTGTTTCTTGGGCTTGGCTTGGCGTGGTTGCTTGGCTTTGGCTCGGCTCGGCTGTGGCTCGGCTCGGCTGTGGCTTGGGCTGTGGCAACGGAAACTGGTGGTGGAGGGGGGTCCAAGCGCTGGTCGCTGTGCTGGCCGGTGTCTTCTGTCAGGAGTGAGTTGAGCCAGGGCGACCAAATGCAGCTTGAACCAGGATTTATTGAAGGGAAAGGGAGTTGGAAGGGAGTCAGGTGGGGAAACGAAGACACAAACGGGATAGAGACTCACGGCCAGCAAACAGACAGAAGTCTTCTTGGACACTTGGATACTTGGACACTTGGAAACTTGGACAAGGATAAAATTCTGACCGTGAGCCTCCAGACAGACCGTGGAAAACCAAACGACAGGAACACTGGGCGCGGACAGGGACGGATCACAACAGTAGACACCGCCCGGGAGAAATACACGGGTAGGGCTTAAATACACAGGGTAACAAGAGGAACCAGGTGACAGACATTACGATAACGAAAGGGGTGTGGCCGAGGACGAATCATGACACCGAGTTTATTACTGCGCATTAAGAAATGACCACCTCCAACGTTTGGTTTATGTTTTATAAGCATTTTTAATTTTATTGCTTAAATCGCATTTTCTCGGCGAGCTGAGCACTTTTTCTGAATTGTGCCGCTCCCGTCACTCTGGTTAGGTTGGCATCGAAAAAAACGCTCTCGGGTGCTTTAGAGTGCCGAGTTATTCACTGCGCATGAAGAAATGACCACCTCCAACGTTTGGTTTATGTTTAATAAGCATTTTTAATTTTATTGCTTGAATCGCATTTTCTCGGCGAGCTGAGCACTTTTTCTGAATTGTGCCGCTCCCGTCACTCTGGTTAGGTTGGCATCGAAAAAAACGCTCTCGGGTGCTTTAGAGTGCCGAGTTTATCACTGCGCATGAAGAAATGACCACCTCCAACGTTTGGTTTATGTTTTATAAGCATTTTTAATTTTATTGCTTAAATCGCATTTTCTCGGCGAGCTGAGCGCTTTTTCTGAATTGTGCCGCTCCCGTCACTCTGGTTAGGTTGGCATCGAAAAAAACGCTCTCGGGTGCTTTAGAGTGCCGAGTTTATCACTGCGCATGAAGAAATGACCACCTCCAACGTTTGGTTTATGTTTTATAAGCATTTTTAATTTTATTGCTTAAATCGCATTTTCTCGGCGAGCTGAGCACTTTTTCTGAATTGTGCCGCTCCCGTCACTCTGGTTAGGTTGGCATCGAAAAAAACGCTCTCGGGTGCTTTAGAGTGCCGAGTTTATCACTGCGCATGAAGAAATGACCACCTCCAACGTTTGGTTTATGTTTTATAAGCATTTTTAATTTTATTGCTTAAATCGCATTTTCTCGGCGAGCTGAGCGCTTTTTCTGAATTGTGCCTGTCCCGTCACTCTGGTTAGGTTGGCATCGAAAAAAACGCTCTCGGGTGCTTTAGAGTGCCGAGTTATTCACTGCGCATGAAGAAATGACCACCTCCAACGTTTGGTTTATGTTTAATAAGCATTTTTAATTTTATTGCTTAAATCGCATTTTCTCGGCGAGCTGAGCGCTTTTTCTGAATTGTGCCGCTCCCGTCACTCTGGTTAGGTTGGCATCGAAAAAAACGCTCTCGGGTGCTTTAGAGTGCCGAGTTTATCACTGCGCATGAAGAAATGACCACTTCCAACGTTTGGTTTATGTTTTATAAGCATTTTTAATTTTATTGCTTAAATCGCATTTTTTCGGCGAGCTGAGCGCTTTTTCTGAATTGTGCCGCTCCCGTAACTCTGGTTAGGTTGGCATCGAAAAAAACGCTCTCGGGTGCTTTAGAGTGCCGAGTTATTCACTGCGCATGAAGAAATGACCACCTCCAACGTTTGGTTTATGTTTTATAAGCATTTTTAATTTTATTGCTTAAATCGCATTTTCTCGGCGAGCTGAGCGCTTTTTCTGAATTGTGCCGCTCCCGTCACTCTGGTTAGGTTGGCATCGAAAAAAACGCTCTCGGGTGCTTTAGAGTGCCGAGTTTATCACTGCGCATGAAGAAATGACCACCTCCAACGTTTGGTTTATGTTTTATAAGCATTTTTAATTTTATTGCTTAAATCGCATTTTCTCGGCGAGCTGAGCACTTTTTCTGAATTGTGCCGCTCCCGTCACTCTGGTTAGGTTGGCATCGAAAAAAACGCTCTCGGGTGCTTTAGAGTGCCGAGTTTATCACTGCGCATGAAGAAATGACCACCTCCAACGTTTGGTTTATGTTTTATAAGCATTTTTAATTTTATTGCTTAAATCGCATTTTCTCGGCGAGCTGAGCGCTTTTTCTGAATTGTGCCTGTCCCGTCACTCTGGTTAGGTTGGCATCGAAAAAAACGCTCTCGGGTGCTTTAGAGTGCCGAGTTATTCACTGCGCATGAAGAAATGACCACCTCCAACGTTTGGTTTATGTTTAATAAGCATTTTTAATTTTATTGCTTAAATCGCATTTTCTCGGCGAGCTGAGCGCTTTTTCTGAATTGTGCCGCTCCCGTCACTCTGGTTAGGTTGGCATCGAAAAAAACGCTCTCGGGTGCTTTAGAGTGCCGAGTTTATCACTGCGCATGAAGAAATGACCACTTCCAACGTTTGGTTTATGTTTTATAAGCATTTTTAATTTTATTGCTTAAATCGCATTTTCTCGGCGAGCTGAGCGCTTTTTCTGAATTGTGCCGCTCCCGTAACTCTGGTTAGGTTGGCATCGAAAAAAACGCTCTCGGGTGCTTTAGAGTGCCGAGTTATTCACTGCGCATGAAGAAATGACCACCTCCAACGTTTGGTTTATGTTTTATAAGCATTTTTAATTTTATTGCTTAAATCGCATTTTCTCGGCGAGCTGAGCACTTTTTCTGAATTGTGCCGCTCCCGTCACTCTGGTTAGGTTGGCATCGAAAAAAACGCTCTCGGGTGCTTTAGAGTGCCGAGTTTATCACTGCGCATGAAGAAATGACCACCTCCAACGTTTGGTTTATGTTTTATAAGCATTTTTTATTTTATTGCTTAAATCGCATTTTCTCGGCGAGCTGAGCGCTTTTTCTGAATTGTGCCGCTCCCGTCACTCTGGTTAGGTTGGCATCGAAAAAAACGCTCTCGGGTGCTTTAGAGTGCCGAGTTATTCACTGCGCATGAAGAAATGACCACCTCCAACGTTTGGTTTATGTTTAATAAGCATTTTTAATTTTATTGCTTAAATCGCATTTTCTCGGCGAGCTGAGCGCTTTTTCTGAATTGTGCCGCTCCCGTCACTCTGGTTAGGTTGGCATCGAAAAAAACGCTCTCGGGTGCTTTAGAGTGCCGAGTTATTCACTGCGCATGAAGAAATGACCACCTCCACCGTTTGGTTTATGTTTAATAAGCATTTTTAATTTTATTGCTTAAATCGCATTTTCTCGGCGAGCTGAGCACTTTTTCTGAATTGTGCCGCTCCCGTCACTCTGGTTAGGTTGGCATCGAAAAAAACGCTCTCGGGTGCTTTAGAGTGCCGAGCATTAAGAAATGACCACCTCCAACGTTTGGTTTATGTTTTATAAGCATTTTTAATTTTATTGCTTAAATCGCACACTGTTAAAAATGGCTGTGATATCTACAGTTAATCACTGTATTAAACACAGTAACCTTACTGTGTATGATCTTTACAGTAAGTCGCTGTAATTGTTACAGTTAGACAGTGTAAACACGACAAAATCACAGTAGTATAAGTATTACAGTGGAAAACACAGTAGTTGAAGCATTACTGTAAGAAAAATCACAATAGCCAGTATTATACTGTAAATAGAAACGTAAGCTACTGTATTTTTATTGTCAATGTCGTTGATGAATGAACATTGAGAATTTATATTAACAGATTTTTATTTATATATATATATATATATATATATATATATATATATTATCTGTTTATTTATTATTTATTCATCACTCTTACTATTGATTGTTTGAATTTTTGCCTTGTTTTTATATTGTGTCGCGGACTTGTATGTCTATCGTGTTATGTGTCTCGTCACCGTGGGATAGAGAAAACGTCATTTCGCTCTCTTTGTGTGTTGTGACATGTGGAGAGATTGACAATAAAGCTGACTTTGACTTTAAGGTTTTGACTTTGATATATTATATATATATTATATGATATATATATATATATATATCATAATGAAATCAATAATTATCATATAAATATCATATAAAAATTATGACTTTAATAATCATTATGTCATAATGACTTACCATGGCATTTTTTTTATTCCTAGCATTAGTTTTTTTCCGTTTTCTTTTTCACTGGCGGGTATGGGGTGACATGGGCTGACATGAATTTATCCAATGAGGATCGAGTGTGTTCAATGGTCCTGCTTTGAATGGCCAATCACGTCAAAGTAAAGGGGACAAATCGCGATCACAGCGCTTGCATCTCTGGCTCCGACAACAACTTTTCTTATAAGACCTTGTCTTGTATTGTGTGTTTTTTTGTTGTGTTTCTATGTGTTTGCGTCGTCTGCGTTCATTTGTTTCACTTTGGCTGCGAAAACGGCACCGAGAGAGCGCTGTTTTTCGATCGCGAGAGAGAGGGCAGACAGAGCTAGCTACTGGTAACGTTAACTGTTAGCTAGCTTGTGATAGCAGTAACTTTAACTGACCAGATTGTCTTTTTTTTAAACTTACTGAAGCCACAAAATGATATATGTATATATATATACATGTTGTACTTGCTGCGACAGTACGATGGTCGTTACTGTGTCGTTATTTTATATTTTTATGCTGCGCAAGAGAAGAGTATTTTCCCGCCTTTCTTTTTTTCTACACCTTCTCCGCCTCCGTATGCGTTTTCCTTCGGGAGGCAGCACCACCAAGCACACGTCGCGACGTCCAGAAACTCGGTAAGTAGGACTACTATCACTATAAGTAATAAAATAAAATAGTAATACACAAGTAGTAATCAGTTTGCTTGCCATCAGTTACTATATATGCTCCTTTTATCTGTTTTATGTACAGCTTGTAAGATATGTTTGCTCCCTGCCCTGTTTTTACAGTCATTCATGTGAACCAGATCATTTATAAAATGGACTGCTGTGAAATATGATTTTTGTTATGTCTGACTTTAAGGAGAGACAATCCTGACTGCAAAAAAATGGATGCTGTCGATCGAGGGGAGGGTCATAATCCCACCTGCTGCTCACATGGCTGACTTCACCACTGTCTTGGCCACTCTTTTCGCCTGTTACTATGTTTTCAACCTAGAGTATCAGGTGGAAACCTGCACAACTTTGGAATTTATTCAGAGGTATTAACCGATAAAATTATATACCTAACTTTATTCCCACTGGCATTTTCTATATCTCTCTGATAATTGCAATTGTCTCAACCTCTTACTCATTTCATATGTTTTTGGTCAGGATTAATCCTGACTCCACCAAGTGCAGTGCCAAGGAGCAGATGAGCCGGAAGACTGGGAGAGTGGTGAGGAGAAAGACTTGATACATGAACCCCCATGTGATCTCCTTCATCATGGAGTTCATGAAGGCTTCACTTCATGGAGGCTAACTGACTAGATACAGGTGAGGTTCAGATAACGGTCACAACTAATTTGCATATCAGCTGTTTCAATGCAGAGATTTATTTTCTCTCCGATCTAACTTGCGACATATTCAAATCGATTTTTAATCATCTCATGAGTAATCGTTACATCCCTACTAATAATATAACTCCAACCTTGCTAATTGCATGAGTGTTCCTGCAGCCATGTGACACACTTCCTATCAGGAACAAGTATCTTGACATGACAACGACATCACCATCATAATTCTTAATGTATTTTCTTCTTTAATTTCAGGGCTCCTGTTTTGTCCAAGCCCAAGGAAGTTTTGTCTAAAAGGTTTGGTAATGTGCTTTATGTTCCTGTTCACAAAAAAAATAAATAACCCTGTTAACAAATGTCTTGTTGTCTGTAGTTAATTGAAATATTTTAGAATATGGGTCATTCTATTAATGATTAATATTAAATCACTGATTCAGCATTTAAATTGTACAGTGAGAAACTCAATTTACGATGATTACCTGGTACTATACTGTTACTGCATTGCCATATACAATACCGTTCATTTGTTTGTACAGTAAATAAACCAGTTATTTAAAGGCAACTGAAAGCGCTGTATTTCATTGATATTTATTCTGCAGTTAAGCAACTATACTGTAAATGCAAATAAAATCAGTTTTTAATTTTTTAGTATACAGTTAAAACATCTAACTGTAAATAAAACTGAAATCACAGTATTTAAATGTTATTTTGTATACAGTTAAACAACTAATACTGTAAACGCAACTGGAATCACAGTATTTAATTGTTATTTAGCATACAGTTAAAACATCTAATACTATAAATCCAACTGAAATCACAGTATTTAACTGTTATTTAGTCCACAGTTAAAACATCTAATACTGTAAATACAGCCAAAATCACAGTATTTAACTGGTTTTTGCTTTACAGTAAATACGATAATACTGTAAATAGGGAATACTGTATATCTACTGTAAAACGTTTTTACAGTAAGTTACTGGTTACTAGCTGCCAGTTAATTACTGTAAATTTCTCGCATTTTCTCGGCGAGCTGAGCACTTTTTCTGAATTGTGCCGCTCCCGTCACTCTGGTTAGGTTGGCATCGAAAAAAACGCTCTCGGGTGCTTTAGAGTGCCGAGTTATTCACTGCGCACGAAGAAATGACCACCTCCAACGTTTGGTTTATGTTTTATAAGCATTTTTAATTTTATTGCTTAAATCGCATTTTCTCGGCGAGCTGAGCGCTTTTTCTGAATTGTGCCGCTCCCGTCACTCTGGTTAGGTTGGCATCGAAAAAAACGCTCTCGGGTGCTTTAGAGTGCCGAGTTTATTACTGCGCATTAAGAAATGACACCTCCAACGTGTGGTTTATGTTTTATAAGCATTTTTAATTTTATTGCTTAAATCGCATTTTCTCGGCGAGCTGAGCACTTTTTCTGAATTGTGCCGCTCCCGTCACTCTGGTTAGGTTGGCATCGAAAAAAACGCTCTCGGGTGCTTTAGAGTGCCGAGTTTATTACTGCGCATTAAGAAATGACCACCTCCAACGTTTGGTTTATGTTTTATAAGCATTTTTAATTTTATTGCTTAAATCGCATTTTCTCGGCGAGCTGAGCACTTTTTCTGAATTGTGCCGCTCCCGTCACTCTTGGCATCGAAAAAAACGCTATCGGGTGCTTTAGAGTGCCGAGTTATTCACTGCGCATGAAGAAATGACCACCTCCAACGTTTGGTTTATGTTTAATAAGCATTTTTAATTTTATTGCTTAAATCGCATTTTCTCGGCGAGCTGAGCACTTTTTCTGAATTGTGCCGCTCCCGTCACTCTGGTTAGGTTGGCATCGAAAAAAACGCTCTCGGGTGCTTTAGAGTGCCGAGTTTATTACTGCGCATTAAGAAATGACCACCTCCAACGTTTGGTTTATGTTTTATAAGCATTTTTAATTTTATTGCTTAAATCGCATTTTCTCGGCGAGCTGAGCACTTTTTCTGAATTGTGCCGCTCCCGTCACATAGGTTGGCATCGAAAAAAACGCTCTCGGGTGCTTTAGAGTGCCGAGTTTATTACTGCGCATTAAGAAATGACCACCTCCAACGTTTGGTTTATGTTTTATAAGCATTTTTAATTTTATTGCTTAAATCGCATTTTCTCGGCGAGCTGAGCGCTTTTTCTGAATTGTGCCGCTCCCGTCACTCTGGTTAGGTTGGCATCGAAAAAAACGCTCTCGGGTGCTTTAGAGTGCCGAGTTATTCACTGCGCATGAAGAAATGACCACCTCCAACGTTTGGTTTATGTTTAATAAGCATTTTTAATTGTATTGCTTAAATCGCATTTTCTCGGCGAGCTGAGCACTTTTTCTGAATTGTGCCGCTCCCGTCACTCTGGTTAGGTTGGCATCGAAAAAAACGCTCTCGGGTGCTTTAGAGTGCCGAGTTTATTACTGCGCATTAAGAAATGACCACCTCCAACGTTTGGTTTATGTTTTATAAGCATTTTTAATTTTATTGCTTAAATCGCATTTTCTCGGCGAGCTGAGCGCTTTTTCTGAATTGTGCCGCTCCCGTCACTCTGGTTAGGTTGGCATCGAAAAAAACGCTCTCGGGTGCTTTAGAGTGCCGAGTTATTCACTGCGCATGAAGAAATGACCACCTCCAACGTTTGGTTTATGTTTAATAAGCATTTTTAATTTTATTGCTTAAATCGCATTTTCTCGGCGAGCTGAGCACTTTTTCTGAATTGTGCCGCTCCCGTCACTCTGGTTAGGTTGGCATCGAAAAAAACGCTCTCGGGTGCTTTAGAGTGCCGAGTTTATTACTGCGCATTAAGAAATGACCACCTCCAACGTTTGGTTTATGTTTTATAAGCATTTTTAATTTTATTGCTTAAATCGCATTTTCTCGGCGAGCTGAGCACTTTTTCTGAATTGTGCCGCTCCCGTCACTCTGGTAGGTTGGCATCGAAAAAAACGCTATCGGGTGCTTTAGAGTGCCGAGTTTATCACTGCGCATGAAGAAATGACCACCTCCAACGTTTGGTTTAATTTTATTGCTTAAATCGCATTTTCTCGGCGAGCTGAGCACTTTTTCTGAATTGTGCCGCTCCCGTCACTCTGGTTAGGTTGGCATCGAAAAAAACGCTCTCGGGTGCTTTAGAGTGCCGACTTTATCACTGCGCATGAAGAAATGACCACCTCCAACGTTTGGTTTATGTTTTATAAGCATTTTTAATTTTATTGCTTAAATCGCATTTTCTCGGCGAGCTGAGCGCTTTTTCTGAATTGTGCCGCTCCCGTCACTCTGGTTAGGTTGGCATCGAAAAAAACGCTCTCGGGTGCTTTAGAGTGCCGAGTTATTCACTGCGCATGAAGAAATGACCACCTCCAACGTTTGGTTTATGTTTAATAAGCATTTTTAATTTTATTGCTTAAATCGCATTTTCTCGGCGAGCTGAGCACTTTTTCTGAATTGTGCCGCTCCCGTCACTCTGGTTAGGTTGGCATCGAAAAAAACGCTCTCGGGTGCTTTAGAGTGCCGAGTTTATTACTGCGCATTAAGAAATGACCACCTCCAACGTTTGGTTTATGTTTTATAAGCATTTTTAATTTTATTGCTTAAATCGCATTTTCTCGGCGAGCTGAGCACTTTTTCTGAATTGTGCCGCTCCCGTCACTCTGGTAGGTTGGCATCGAAAAAAACGCTATCGGGTGCTTTAGAGTGCCGAGTTTATCACTGCGCATGAAGAAATGACCACCTCCAACGTTTGGTTTAATTTTATTGCTTAAATCGCATTTTCTCGGCGAGCTGAGCACTTTTTCTGAATTGTGCCGCTCCCGTCACTCTGGTTAGGTTGGCATCGAAAAAAACGCTCTCGGGTGCTTTAGAGTGCCGACTTTATCACTGCGCATGAAGAAATGACCACCTCCAACGTTTGGTTTATGTTTTATTAGCATTTTTAATTTTATTGCTTAAATCGCATTTTCTCGGCGAGCTGAGCACTTTTTCTGAATTGTGCCGCGCCCGTCACTCTGGTTAGGTTGGCATCGAAAAAAACGCTCACGGGTGCTTTAGAGTGCCGAGTTTATTACTGCGCATTAAGAAATGACCACCTCCAACGTTTGGTTTATGTTTTATAAGCATTTTTAATTTTATTGCTTAAATCGCATTTTCTCGGCGAGCTGAGCACTTTTTCTGAATTGTGCCGCTCCCGTCACTCTGGTTAGGTTGGCATCGAAAAAAACGCTCTCGGGTGCTTTAGAGTGCCGAGTTATTCACTGCGCATGAAGAAATGACCACCTCCAACGTTTGGTTTATGTTTTATAAGCATTTTTAATTTTATTGCTTAAATCGCATTTTCTCGGCGAGCTGAGCACTTTTTCTGAATTGTGCCGCTCCCGTCACTCTGGTTAGGTTGGCATCGAAAAAAACGCTCTCGGGTGCTTTAGAGTGCCGAGTTTATCACTGCGCATGAAGAAATGACCACCTCCAACGTTTGGTTTATGTTTTATAAGCATTTTTAATTTTATTGCTTAAATCGCATTTTCTCGGCGAGCTGAGCGCTTTTTCTGAATTGTGCCGCTCCCGTCACTCTGGTTAGGTTGGCATCGAAAAAAACGCTCTCGGGTGCTTTAGAGTGCCGAGTTATTCACTGCGCATTAAGAAATGACCACCTCCAACGTTTGGTTTATGTTTAATAAGCATTTTTAATTTTATTGCTTAAATCGCATTTTCTCGGCGAGCTGAGCGCTTTTTCTGAATTGTGCCGCTCCCGTCACTCTGGTTAGGTTGGCATCGAAAAAAACGCTCTCGGGTGCTTTAGAGTGCCGAGTTTATCACTGCGCATGAAGAAATGACCACCTCCAACGTTTGGTTTATGTTTTATAAGCATTTTTAATTTTATTGCTTAAATCGCATTTTCTCGGCGAGCTGAGCGCTTTTTCTGAATTGTGCCGCTCCCGTCACTCTGGTTAGGTTGGCATCGAAAAAAACGCTCTCGGGTGCTTTAGAGTGCCGAGTTATTCACTGCGCATGAAGAAATGACCACCTCCAACGTTTGGTTTATGTTTAATAAGCATTTTTAATTTTATTGCTTAAATCGCATTTTCTCGGCGAGCTGAGCGCTTTTTCTGAATTGTGCCGCTCCCGTCACTCTGGTTAGGTTGGCATCGAAAAAAACGCTCTCGGGTGCTTTAGAGTGCCGAGTTATTCACTGCGCATGAAGAAATGACCACCTCCAACATTTGGTTTATGTTTAATAAGCATTTTTAATTTTATTGCTTAAATCGCATTTTCTCGGCGAGCTGAGCACTTTTTCTGAATTGTGCCGCTCCCGTCACTCTGGTTAGGTTGGCATCGAAAAAAACGCTCTCGGGTGCTTTAGAGTGCCGAGTTTATTACTACGCATTAAGAAATGACCACCTCCAACGTTTGGTTTATGTTTTATAAGCATTTTTAATTTTATTGCTTAAATCGCATTTTCTCGGCGAGCTGAGCACTTTTTCTGAATTGTGCCGCTCCCGTCACTCTGGTTAGGTTGGCATCGAAAAAAACGCTCTCGGGTGCTTTAGAGTGCCGAGTTTATTACTGCGCATTAAGAAATGACCACCTCCAACGTTTGGTTTATGTTTTATAAGCATTTTTAATTTTATTGCTTAAATCGCATTTTCTCGGCGAGCTGAGCACTTTTTCTGAATTGTGCCGCTCCCGTCACTCTGGTTAGGTTGGCATCGAAAAAAACGCTCTCGGGTGCTTTAGAGTGCCGAGTTTATTACTGCGCATTAAGAAATGACCACCTCCAACGTTTGGTTTATGTTTTATAAGCATTTTTAATTTTATTGCTTAAATCGCATTTTCTCGGCGAGCTGAGCACTTTTTCTGAATTGTGCCGCTCCCGTCACTCTGGTTAGGTTGGCATCGAAAAAAACGCTCTCGGGTGCTTTAGAGTGCCGAGTTTATCACTGCGCATGAAGAAATGACCACCTCCAACGTTTGGTTTATGTTTTATAAGCATTTTTAATTTTATTGCTTAAATCGCATTTTCTCGGCGAGCTGAGCACTTTTTCTGAATTGTGCCGCTCCCGTCACTCTGGTTAGGTTGGCATCGAAAAAAACGCTCTCGGGTGCTTTAGAGTGCCGAGTTTATCACTGCGCATGAAGAAATGATCACCTCCAACGTTTGGTTTATGTTTTATAAGCATTTTTAATTTTATTGCTTAAATCGCATTTTCTCGGCGAGCTGAGCGCTTTTTCTGAATTGTGCCGCTCCCGTCACTCTGGTTAGGTTGGCATCGAAAAAAACGCTCTCGGGTGCTTTAGAGTGCCGAGTTTATTACTGCGCATTAAGAAATGACCACCTCCAACGTTTGGTTTATGTTTTATAAGCATTTTTAATTTTATTGCTTAAATCGCATTTTCTCGGCGAGCTGAGCACTTTTTCTGAATTGTGCCGCTCCCGTCACTCTGGTTAGGTTGGCATCGAAAAGAACGCTCTCGGGTGCTTTAGAGTGCCGAGTTTATTACTGCGCATTAAGAAATGACCACCTCCAACGTTTGGTTTATGTTTTATAAGCATTTTTAATTTTATTGCTTAAATCGCATTTTCTCGGCGAGCTGAGCACTTTTTCTGAATTGTGCCGCTCCCGTCGGCATCGAAAAAAACGCTCTCGGGTGCTTTAGAGTGCCGAGTTTATTACTGCGCATTAAGAAATGACCACCTCCAACGTTTGGTTTATGTTTTATAAGCATTTTTAATTTTATTGCTTAAATCGCATTTTCTTGGCGAGCTGAGCACTTTTTCTGAATTGTGCCGCTCCCGTCACTCTGGTTAGGTTGGCATCGAAAAAAACGCTCTCGGGTGCTTTAGAGTGCCGAGTTATTCACTGCGCATGAAGAAATGACCACCTCCAACGTTTGGTTTATGTTTAATAAGCATTTTTAATTTTATTGCTTGAATCGCATTTTCTCGGCGAGCTGAGCACTTTTTCTGAATTGTGCCGCTCCCGTCACTCTGGTTAGGTTGGCATCGAAAAAAACGCTATCGGGTGCTTTAGAGTGCCGAGTTTATCACTGCGCATGAAGAAATGACCACCTCCAACGTTTGGTTTATGTTTTATAAGCATTTTTAATTTTATTGCTTAAATCGCATTTTCTCGGCGAGCTGAGCGCTTTTTGTGAATTGTGCCGCTCCCGTCACTCTGGTTAGGTTGGCATCGAAAAAAACGCTCTCGGGTGCTTTAGAGTGCCGAGTTTATCACTGCGCATGAAGAAATGACCACCTCCAACGTTTGGTTTATGTTTTATAAGCATTTTTAATTTTATTGCTTAAATCGCATTTTCTCGGCGAGCTGAGCACCTTTTCTGAATTGTGCCGCTCCCGTCACTCTGGTTAGGTTGGCATCGAAAAAAACGCTCTCGGGTGCTTTAGAGTGCCGAGTTTATCACTGCGCATGAAGAAATGACCACCTCCAACGTTTGGTTTATGTTTTATAAGCATTTTTAATTTTATTGCTTAAATCGCATTTTCTCGGCGAGCTGAGCGCTTTTTCTGAATTGTGCCTGTCCCGTCACTCTGGTTAGGTTGGCATCGAAAAAAACGCTCTCGGGTGCTTTAGAGTGCCGAGTTATTCACTGCGCATGAAGAAATGACCACCTCCAACGTTTCTTTATGTTTAATAAGCATTTTTAATTTTATTGCTTAAATCGCATTTTCTCGGCGAGCTGAGCGCTTTTTCTGAATTGTGCCGCTCCCGTCACTCTGGTTAGGTTGGCATCGAAAAAAACGCTCTCGGGTGCTTTAGAGTGCCGAGTTTATTACTGCGCATTAAGAAATGACCACCTCCAACGTTTGGTTTATGTTTTATAAGCATTTTTAATTTTATTGCTTAAATCGCATTTTCTCGGCGAGCTGAGCGCTTTTTCTGAATTGTGCCGCTCCCGTCACTCTGGTTAGGTTGGCATCGAAAAAAACGCTCTCGGGTGCTTTAGAGTGCCGAGTTTATTACTGCGCATTAAGAAATGACCACCTCCAACGTTTGGTTTATGTTTTATAAGCATTTTTAATTTTATTGCTTAAATCGCATTTTCTCGGCGAGCTGAGCACTTTTTCTGAATTGTGCCGTCCCGTCACTCTGGTTAGGTTGGCATCGAAAAAAACGCTCACGGGTGCTTTAGAGTGCCGAGTTTATTACTGCGCATTAAGAAATGACCACCTCCAACGTTTGGTTTATGTTTTATAAGCATTTTTAATTTTATTGCTTAAATCGCAATTTCTCGGCGAGCTGAGCACTTTTTCTGAATTGTTCCGCTCCCGTCACTCTGGTTAGGTTGGCATCGAAAAAAACGCTCTCGGGTGCTTTAGAGTGCCGAGTTATTCACTGCGCATGGAGAAATGACCACCTCCAACGTTTGGTTTATGTTTTATAAGCATTTTTAATTTTATTGCTTAAATCGCATTTTCTCGGCGAGCTGAGCACTTTTTCTGAATTGTGCCGCTCCCGTCACTCTGGTTAGGTTGGCATCGAAAAAAACGCTCTCGGGTTCTTTAGAGTGCCGAGTTTATCACTGCGCATGAAGAAATGACCACCTCCAACGTTTGGTTTATGTTTTATAAGCATTTTTAATTTTATTGCTTAAATCGCATTTTCTCGGCGAGCTGAGCACTTTTTCTGAATTGTGCCGCTCCCGTCACTCTGGTTAGGTTGGCATCGAAAAAAACGCTCTCGGGTGCTTTAGAGTGCCGAGTTTATTACTGCGCATTAAGAAATGACCACCTCCAACGTTTGGTTTATGTTTTATAAGCATTTTTAATTTTATTGCTTAAATCGCATTTTCTCGTCGAGCTGAGCACTTTTTCTGAATTGTGCCGCTCCCGTCACTCTGGTTAGGTTGGCATTGAAAAAAACGCTATCGGGTGCTTTAGAGTGCCGAGTTATTCACTGCGCATGAAGAAATGACCACCTCCAACGTTTGGTTTATGTTTAATAAGCATTTTTAATTTTATTGCTTAAATCGCATTTTCTCGGCGAGCTGAACACTTTTTCTGAATTGTGCCGCTCCCGTCACTCTGGTTAGGTTGGCATCGAAAAAAACGCTCTCGGGTGCTTTAGAGTGCCGAGTTTATTACTGCGCATTAAGAAATGACCACCTCCAACGTTTGGTTTATGTTTTATAAGCATTTTTAATTTTATTGCTTAAATCGCATTTTCTCGGCGAGCTGAGCACTTTTTCTGAATTGTGCCGCTCCCGTCACTCTGGTTAGGTTGGCATCTAAAAAAACGCTCTCGGGTGCTTTAGAGTGCCGAGTTTATTACTGCGCATTAAGAAATGACCACCTCCAACGTTTGGTTTATGTTTTATAAGCATTTTTAATTTTATTGCTTAAATCGCATTTTCTCGGCGAGCTGAGCACTTTTTCTGAATTGTGCCGCTCCCGTCACTCTGGTTAGGTTGGCATCGAAAAAAACGCTTTTGGGTGCTTTAGAGTGCCGAGTTATTCACTGCGCATGAAGAAATGACCACCTCCAACGTTTGGTTTATGTTTAATAAGCATTTTTAATTTTATTGCTTAAATCGCATTTTCTCGGCGAGCTGAGCACTTTTTCTGAATTGTGCCGCTCCCGTCACTCTGGTTAGGTTGGCATCGAAAAAAACGCTCTCGGGTGCTTTAGAGTGCCGAGTTTATTACTGCGCATTAAGAAATGACCACCTCCAACGTTTGGTTTATGTTTTATAAGCATTTTTAATTTTATTGCTTAAATCGCATTTTCTCGGCGAGCTGAGCACTTTTTCTGAATTGTGCCGCTCCCGTCACTCTGGTTAGGTTGGCATCGAAAAATACGCTCTCGGGTGCTTTAGAGTGCCGAGTTTATTACTGCGCATTAAGAAATGACCACCTCCAACGTTTGGTTTATGTTTTATAAGCATTTTTAATTTTATTGCTTAAATCGCATTTTCTCGGCGAGCTGAGCGCTTTTTCTGAATTGTGCCGCTCCCGTCACTCTGGTTAGGTTGGCATCGAAAAAAACGCTCTCGGGTGCTTTAGAGTGCCGAGTTATTCACTGCGCATGAAGAAATGACCACCTCCAACGTTTGGTTTATGTTTAATAAGCATTTTTAATTTTATTGCTTAAATCGCATTTTCTCGGCGAGCTGAGCACTTTTTCTGAATTGTGCCGCTCCCGTCACTCTGGTTAGGTTGGCATCGAAAAATACGCTCTCGGGTGCTTTAGAGTGCCGAGTTTATTACTGCGCATTAAGAAATGACCACCTCCAACGTTTGGTTTATGTTTTATAAGCATTTTTAATTTTATTGCTTAAATCGCATTTTCTCGGCGAGCTGAGCGCTTTTTCTGAATTGTGCCGCTCCCGTCACTCTGGTTAGGTTGGCATAAAAAAAAACGCTCTCGGGTGCTTTAGAGTGCCGAGTTTATTACTGCGCATTAAGAAATGACCACCTCCAACGTTTGGTTTATGTTTTATAAGCATTTTTAATTTTATTGCTTAAATCGCATTTTCTCGGCGAGCTGAGCACTTTTTCTGAATTGTGCCGCTCCCGTCACTCTGGTTAGGTTGGCATCGAAAAAAACGCTCTCGGGTGCTTTAGAGTGCCGAGTTTATTACTGCGCATTAAGAAATGACCACCTCCAACGTTTGGTTTATGTTTTATAAGCATTTTTAATTTTATTGCTTAAATCGCATTTTCTCGTCGAGCTGAGCACTTTTTCTGAATTGTGCCGCTCCCGTCACTCTGGTTAGGTTGGCATTGAAAAAAACGCTATCGGGTGCTTTAGAGTGCCGAGTTATTCACTGCGCATGAAGAAATGACCACCTCCAACGTTTGGTTTATGTTTAATAAGCATTTTTAATTTTATTGCTTAAATCGCATTTTCTCGGCGAGCTGAGCACTTTTTCTGAATTGTGCCGCTCCCGTCACTCTGGTTAGGTTGGCATCGAAAAAAACGCTCTCGGGTGCTTTAGAGTGCCGAGTTATTCACTGCGCATGAAGAAATGACCACCTCCAACGTTTGGTTTATGTTTAATAAGCATTTTTAATTTTATTGCTTAAATCGCATTTTCTCGGCGAGCTGAGCACTTTTTCTGAATTGTGCCGCTCCCGTCACTCTGGTTAGGTTGGCATCGAAAAAAACGCTCTCGGGTGCTTTAGAGTGCCGAGTTTATTACTGCGCATTAAGAAATGACCACCTCCAACGTTTGGTTTATGTTTTATAAGCATTTTTAATTTTATTGCTTAAATCGCATTTTCTCGGCGAGCTGAGCACTTTTTCTGAATTGTGCCGCTCCCGTCACTCTGGTTAGGTTGGCATCGAAAAAAACGCTCTCGGGTGCTTTAGAGTGCCGAGTTTATCACTGCGCATGAAGAAATGACCACCTCCAACGTTTGGTTTATGTTTAATAAGCATTTTTAATTTTATTGCTTAAATCGCATTTTCTCGGCGAGCTGAGCACTTTTTCTGAATTGTGCCGCTCCCGTCACTCTGGTTAGGTTGGCATCGAAAAAAACGCTCTCGGGTGCTTTAGAGTGCCGACTTTATCACTGCGCATGAAGAAATGACCACCTCCAACGTTTGGTTTATGTATTATAAGCATTTTTAATTTTATTGCTTAAATCGCATTTTCTCGGCGAGCTGAGCACTTTTTCTGAATTGTGCCGCTCCCGTCACTCTGGTTAGGTTGGCATCGAAAAAAACGCTCACGGGTGCTTTAGAGTGCCGAGTTTATTACTGCGCATTAAGGAATGACCACCTCCAACGTTTGGTTTATGTTTTATAAGCATTTTTAATTTTATTGCTTAAATCGCATTTTCTCGGCGAGCTGAGCACTTTTTCTGAATTGTGCCGCTCCCGTCACTCTGGTTAGGTTGGCATCGAAAAAAACGCTCTCGGGTGCTTTAGAGTGCCGAGTTATTCACTGCGCATGAAGAAATGACCACCTCCAACGTTTGGTTTATGTTTTATAAGCATTTTTAATTTTATTGCTTAAATCGCATTTTCTCGGCGAGCTGAGCGCTTTTTCTGAATTGTGCCGCTCCCGTAACTCTGGTTAGGTTGGCATCGAAAAAAAACGCTCTCGGGTGCTTTAGAGTGCCGAGTTTATTACTGCGCATTAAGAAATGACCACCTCCAACGTTTGGTTTATGTTTTATAAGCATTTTTAATTTTATTGCTTAAATCGCATTTTCTCGGCGAGCTGAGCACTTTTTCTGAATTGTGCCGCTCCCGTCACTCTGGTTAGGTTGGCATCGAAAAAAACGCTCTCGGGTGCTTTAGAGTGCCGAGTTTATTACTGCGCATTAAGAAATGACCACCTCCAACGTTTGGTTTATGTTTTATAAGCATTTTTAATTTTATTGCTTAAATCGCATTTTCTCGTCGAGCTGAGCACTTTTTCTGAATTGTGCCGCTCCCGTCACTCTGGTTAGGTTGGCATTGAAAAAAACGCTATCGGGTGCTTTAGAGTGCCGAGTTATTCACTGCGCATGAAGAAATGACCACCTCCAACGTTTGGTTTATGTTTAATAAGCATTTTTAATTTTATTGCTTAAATCGCATTTTCTCGGCGAGCTGAACACTTTTTCTGAATTGTGCCGCTCCCGTCACTCTGGTTAGGTTGGCATCGAAAAAAACGCTCTCGGGTGCTTTAGAGTGCCGAGTTTATTACTGCGCATTAAGAAATGACCACCTCCAACGTTTGGTTTATGTTTTATAAGCATTTTTAATTTTATTGCTTAAATCGCATTTTCTCGGCGAGCTGAGCACTTTTTCTGAATTGTGCCGCTCCCGTCACTCTGGTTAGGTTGGCATCGAAAAAAACGCTCTCGGGTGCTTTAGAGTGCCGAGTTTATTACTGCGCATTAAGAAATGACCACCTCCAACGTTTGGTTTATGTTTTATAAGCATTTTTAATTTTATTGCTTAAATCGCATTTTCTCGGCGAGCTGAGCACTTTTTCTGAATTGTGCCGCTCCCGTCACTCTGGTTAGGTTGGCATCGAAAAAAACGCTATCGGGTGCTTTAGAGTGCCGAGTTATTCACTGCGCATGAAGAAATGACCACCTCCAACGTTTGGTTTATGTTTAATAAGCATTTTTAATTTTATTGCTTAAATCGCATTTTCTCGGCGAGCTGAGCACTTTTTCTGAATTGTGCCGCTCCCGTCACTCTGGTTAGGTTGGCATCGAAAAAAACGCTCTCGGGTGCTTTAGAGTGCCGAGTTTATTACTGCGCATTAAGAAATGACCACCTCCAACGTTTGGTTTATGTTTTATAAGCATTTTTAATTTTATTGCTTAAATCGCATTTTCTCGGCGAGCTGAGCGCTTTTTCTGAATTGTGCCGCTCCCGTCACTCTGGTTAGGTTGGCATCGAAAAAAACGCTCTCGGGTGCTTTAGAGTGCCGAGTTATTCACTGCGCATGAAGAAATGACCACCTCCAACGTTTGGTTTATGTTTAATAAGCATTTTTAATTTTATTGCTTAAATCGCATTTTCTCGGCGAGCTGAGCACTTTTTCTGAATTGTGCCGCTCCCGTCACTCTGGTTAGGTTGGCATCGAAAAAAACGCTCTCGGGTGCTTTAGAGTGCCGAGTTTATTACTGCGCATTAAGAAATGACCACCTCCAACGTTTGGTTTATGTTTTATAAGCATTTTTAATTTTATTGCTTAAATCGCATTTTCTCGGCGAGCTGAGCACTTTTTCTGAATTGTGCCGCTCCCGTCACTCTGGTTAGGTTGGCATCGAAAAAAACGCTCTCGGGTGCTTTAGAGTGCCGAGTTTATCACTGCGCATGAAGAAATGACCACCTCCAACGTTTGGTTTATGTTTAATAAGCATTTTTAATTTTATTGCTTAAATCGCATTTTCTCGGCGAGCTGAGCACTTTTTCTGAATTGTGCCGCTCCCGTCACTCTGGTTAGGTTGGCATCGAAAAAAACGCTCTCGGGTGCTTTAGAGTGCCGAGTTTATTACTGCGCATTAAGAAATGACCACCTCCAACGTTTGGTTTATGTTTTATAAGCATTTTTAATTTTATTGCTTAAATCGCATTTTCTCGGCGAGCTGAGCACTTTTTCTGAATTGTGCCGCTCCCGTCACTCTGGTTAGGTTGGCATCGAAAAAAACGCTCTCGGGTGCTTTAGAGTGCCGAGTTATTCACTGCGCATGGAGAAATGACCACCTCCAACGTTTGGTTTATGTTTTATAAGCATTTTTAATTTTATTGCTTAAATCGCATTTTCTCGGCGAGCTGAGCACTTTTTCTGAATTGTGCCGCTCCCGTCACTCTGGTTAGGTTGGCATCGAAAGAAACGCTCTCGGGTGCTTTAGAGTGCCGAGTTTATCACTGCGCATGAAGAAATGACCACCTCCAACGTTTGGTTTATGTTTTATAAGCATTTTTAATTTTATTGCTTAAATCGCATTTTCTCGGCGAGCTGAGCGCTTTTTCTGAATTGTGCCGCTCCCGTCACTCTGGTTAGGTTGGCATCGAAAAAAACGCTCTCGGGTGCTTTAGAGTGCCGAGTTTATCACTGCGCATGAAGAAATGACCACCTCCAACGTTTGGTTTATGCTTTATAAGCATTTTTAATTTTATTGCTTAAATCGCATTTTCTCGGCGAGCTGAGCGCTTTTTCTGAATTGTGCCGCTCCCGTAACTCTGGTTAGGTTGGCATCGAAAAAAACGCTCTCGGGTGCTTTAGAGTGCCGAGTTTATCACTGCGCATGAAGAAATGACCACTTCCAACGTTTGGTTTATGTTTTATAAGCATTTTTAATTTTATTGCTTAAATCGCATTTTCTCGGCGAGCTGAGCACTTTTTCTGAATTGTGCCGCTCCCGTCACTCTGGTTAGGTTGGCATCGAAAAAAACGCTCTCGGGTGCTTTAGAGTGCCGAGTTATTCACTGCGCATGAAGAAATGACCACCTCCAACGTTTGGTTTATGTTTTATAAGCATTTTTAATTTTATTGCTTAAATCGCATTTTCTCGGCGAGCTGAGCACTTTTTCTGAATTGTGCCGCTCCCGTCACTCTGGTTAGGTTGGCATCGAAAAAAACGCTCTCGGGTGCTTTAGAGTGCCGAGTTTATCACTGCGCATGAAGAAATGACCACCTCCAACGTTTGGTTTATGTTTTATAAGCATTTTTAATTTTATTGCTTAAATCGCATTTTCTCGGCGAGCTGAGCGCTTTTTCTGAATTGTGCCGCTCCCGTCACTCTGGTTAGGTTGGCATCGAAAAAAACGCTCTCGGGTGCTTTAGAGTGCCGAGTTATTCACTGCGCATGAAGAAATGACCACCTCCAATGTTTGGTTTATGTTTAATAAGCATTTTTAATTTTATTGCTTAAATCGCATTTTCTCGGCGAGCTGAGCGCTTTTTCTGAATTGTGCCGCTCCCGTCACTCTGGTTAGGTTGGCATCGAAAAAAACGCTCTCGGGTGCTTTAGAGTGCCGAGTTATTCACTGCGCATGAAGAAATGACCACCTCCAACGTTTGGTTTATGTTTAATAAGCATTTTTAATTTTATTGCTTAAATCGCATTTTCTCGGCGAGCTGAGCACTTTTTCTGAATTGTGCCGCTCCCGTCACTCTGGTTAGGTTGGCATCGAAAAAAACGCTCTCGGGTGCTTTAGAGTGCCGAGTTTATTACTGCGCATTAGGAAATGACCACCTCCAACGTTTGGTTTATGTTTTATAAGCATTTTTAATTTTATTGCTTAAATCGCATTTTCTCGGCGAGCTGAGCGCTTTTTCTGAATTGTGCCGCTCCCGTCACTCTGGTTAGGTTGGCATCGAAAAAAACGCTCTCGGGTGCTTTAGAGTGCCGAGTTTATTACTGCGCATTAAGAAATGACCACCTCCAACGTTTGGTTTATGTTTTATAAGCATTTTTAATTTTATTGCTTAAATCGCATTTTCTCGGCGAGCTGAGCACTTTTTCTGAATTGTGCCGCTCCCGTCACTCTGGTTAGGTTGGCATCGAAAAAAACGCTCTCGGGTGCTTTAGAGTGCCGAGTTTATTACTGCGCATTGAGAAATGACCACCTCCAACGTTTGGTTTCTGTTTTATAAGCATTTTTAATTTTATTGCTTAAATCGCATTTTCTCGGCGAGCTGAGCACTTTTTCTGAATTGTGCCGCTCCCGTCACTCTGGTTAGGTTGGCATCGAAAAAAACGCTCTCGGGTGCTTTAGAGTGCCGAGTTTATTACTGCGCATTAAGAAATGACCACCTCCAACGTTTGGTTTATGTTTTATAAGCATTTTTAATTTTATTGCTTAAATCGCATTTTCTCGGCGAGCTGAGCGCTTTTTCTGAATTGTGCCGCTCCCGTCACTCTGGTTAGGTTGGCATCGAAAAAAACGCTCTCGGGTGCTTTAGAGTGCCGAGTTTATCACTGCGCATGAAGAAATGACCACCTCCAACGTTTGGTTTATGTTTTATTAGCATTTTTAATTTTATTGCTTAAATCGCATTTTCTCGGCGAGCTGAGCGCTTTTTCTGAATTGTGCCGCTCCCGTAACTCTGGTTAGGTTGGCATCGAAAAAAACGCTCTCGGGTGCTTTAGAGTGCCGAGTTTATCACTGCGCATGAAGAAATGACCACCTCCAACGTTTGGTTTATGTTTTATAAGCATTTTTAATTTTATTGCTTAAATCGCATTTTCTCGGCGAGCTGAGCGCTTTTTCTGAATTGTGCCGCTCCCGTCACTCTGGTTAGGTTGGCATCGACAAAAACGCTCTCGGGTGCTTTAGAGTGCCGAGTTATTCACTGCGCATGAAGAAATGACCACCTCCAATGTTTGGTTTATGTTTAATAAGCATTTTTAATTTTATTGCTTAAATCGCATTTTCTCGGCGAGCTGAGCGCTTTTTCTGAATTGTGCCGCTCCCGTCACTCTGGTTAGGTTGGCATCGAAAAAAACGCTCTCGGGTGCTTTAGAGTGCCGAGTTATTCACTGCGCATGAAGAAATGACCACCTCCAACGTTTGGTTTATGTTTAATAAGCATTTTTAATTTTATTGCTTAAATCGCATTTTCTCGGCGAGCTGAGCACTTTTTCTGAATTGTGCCGCTCCCGTCACTCTGGTTAGGTTGGCATCGAAAAAAACGCTCTCGGGTGCATGCTTTAGAGTGCCGAGTTTATTACTGCGCATTAAGAAATGACCACCTCCAACGTTTGGTTTATGTTTTATAAGCATTTTTAATTTTATTGCTTAAATCGCATTTTCTCGGCGAGCTGAGCACTTTTTCTGAATTGTGCCGCTCCCGTCACTCTGGTTAGGTTGGCATCGAAAAAAACGCTCTCGGGTGCTTTAGAGTGCCGAGTTTATTACTGCGCATTAAGAAATGACCACCTCCAACGTTTGGTTTATGTTTTATAAGCATTTTTAATTTTATTGCTTAAATCGCATTTTCTCTGCGAGCTGAGCACTTTTTCTGAATTGTGCCGCTCCCGTCACTCTGGTTAGGTTGGCATCGAAAAAAACGCTCTCGGGTGCTTTAGAGTGCCGAGTTTATTACTGCGCATTAAGAAATGACCACCTCCAACGTTTGGTTTATGTTTTATAAGCATTTTTAATTTTATTGCTTAAATCGCATTTTCTCGGCGAGCTGAGCACTTTTTCTGAATTGTGCCGCTCCCGTCACTCTGGTTAGGTTGGCATCGAAAAAAACGCTCTCGGGTGCTTTAGAGTGCCGAGTTATTCACTGCGCATGAAGAAATGACCACCTCCAACGTTTGGTTTATGTTTAAAAAGCATTTTTAATTTTATTGCTTGAATCGCATTTTCTCGGCGAGCTGAGCGCTTTTTCTGAATTGTGCCGCTCCCGTCACTCTGGTTAGGTTGGCATCGAAAAAAACGCTCTCGGGTGCTTTAGAGTGCCGAGTTTATTACTGCGCATTAAGAAATGACCACCTCCAACGTTTGGTTTATGTTTTATAAGCATTTTTAATTTTATTGCTTAAATCGCATTTTCTCGGCGAGCTGAGCACTTTTTCTGAATTGTGCCGCTCCCGTCACTCTGGTTAGGTTGGCATCGAAAAAAACGCTCTCGGGTGCTTTAGAGTGCCGAGTTTATTACTGCGCATTAAGAAATGACCACCTCCAACGTTTGGTTTATGTTTTATAAGCATTTTTAATTTTATTGCTTAAATCGCATTTTCTCGGCGAGCTGAGCGCTTTTTCTGAATTGTGCCGCTCCCGTCACTCTGGTTAGGTTGGCATCGAAAAAAACGCTCTCGGGTGCTTTAGAGTGCCGAGTTATTCACTGCGCATGAAGAAATGACCACCTCCAACGTTTGGTTTATGTTTAATAAGCATTTTTAATTTTATTGCTTAAATCGCATTTTCTCGGCGAGCTGAGCACTTTTTCTGAATTGTGCCGCTCCCGTCACTCTGGTTAGGTTGGCATCGAAAAAAACGCTCTCGGGTGCTTTAGAGTGCCGAGTTTATTACTGCGCATTAAGAAATGACCACCTCCAACGTTTGGTTTATGTTTTATAAGCATTTTTAATTTTATTGCTTAAATCGCATTTTCTCGGCGAGCTGAGCACTTTTTCTGAATTGTGCCGCTCCCGTCACTCTGGTTAGGTTGGCATCGAAAAAAACGCTCTCGGGTGCTTTAGAGTGCCGAGTTTATTACTGCGCATTAAGAAATGACCACCTCCAACGTTTGGTTTATGTTTTATAAGCATTTTTAATTTTATTGCTTAAATCGCATTTTCTCGGCGAGCTGAGCACTTTTTCTGAATTGTGCCGCTCCCGTCACTTGGCATCGAAAAAAACGCTCTCGGGTGCTTTAGAGTGCCGAGTTATTCACTGCGCATGAAGAAATGACCACCTCCAACGTTTGGTTTATGTTTAATAAGCATTTTTAATTTTATTGCTTAAATCGCATTTTCTCGGCGAGCTGAGCACTTTTTCTGAATTGTGCCGCTCCCGTCACTCTGGTTAGGTTGGCATCGAAAAAAACGCTCTCGGGTGCTTTAGAGTGCCGAGTTTATTACTGCGCATTAAGAAATGACCACCTCCAACGTTTGGTTTATGTTTTATAAGCATTTTTAATTTTATTGCTTAAATCGCATTTTCTCGGCGAGCTGAGCACTTTTTCTGAATTGTGCCGCTCCCGTCACTCTGGTTAGGTTGGCATCGAAAAAAACGCTCTCGGGTGCTTTAGAGTGCCGAGTTTATCACTGCGCATGAAGAAATGACCACCTCCAACGTTTGGTTTATGTTTAATAAGCATTTTTAATTTTATTGCTTAAATCGCATTTTCTCGGCGAGCTGAGCACTTTTTCTGAATTGTGCCGCTCCCGTCACTCTGGTTAGGTTGGCATCGAAAAAAACGCTCACGGGTGCTTTAGAGTGCCGAGTTTATTACTGCGCATTAAGAAATGACCACCTCCAACGTTTGGTTTATGTTTTATAAGCATTTTTAATTTTATTGCTTAAATCGCATTTTCTCGGCGAGCTGAGCACTTTTTCTGAATTGTGCCGCTCCCGTCACTCTGGTTAGGTTGGCATCGAAAAAAACGCTCTCGGGTGCTTTAGAGTGCCGAGTTATTCACTGCGCATGAAGAAATGACCACCTCCAACGTTTGGTTTATGTTTTATAAGCATTTTTAATTTTATTGCTTAAATCGCATTTTCTCGGCGAGCTGAGCGCTTTTTCTGAATTGTGCCGCTCCCGTAACTCTGGTTAGGTTGGCATCGAAAAAAACGCTCTCGGGTGCTTTAGAGTGCCGAGTTTATTACTGCGCATTAAGAAATGACCACCTCCAACGTTTGGTTTATGTTTTATAAGCATTTTTAATTTTATTGCTTAAATCGCATTTTCTCGGCGAGCTGAGCACTTTTTCTGAATTGTGCCGCTCCCGTCACTCTGGTTAGGTTGGCATCGAAAAAAACGCTCTCGGGTGCTTTAGAGTGCCGAGTTTATTACTGCGCATTAAGAAATGACCACCTCCAACGTTTGGTTTATGTTTTATAAGCATTTTTAATTTTATTGCTTAAATCGCATTTTCTCGGCGAGCTGAGCACTTTTTCTGAATTGTGCCGCTCCCGTCACTCTGGTTAGGTTGGCATCGAAAAAAACGCTCACGGGTGCTTTAGAGTGCCGAGTTTATTACTGCGCATTAAGAAATGACCACCTCCAACGTTTGGTTTATGTTTTATAAGCATTTTTAATTTTATTGCTTAAATCGCATTTTCTCGGCGAGCTGAGCACTTTTTCTGAATTGTGCCGCTCCCGTCACTCTGGTTAGGTTGGCATCGAAAAAAACGCTCTCGGGTGCTTTAGAGTGCCGAGTTATTCACTGCGCATGGAGAAATGACCACCTCCAACGTTTGGTTTATGTTTTATAAGCATTTTTAATTTTATTGCTTAAATCGCATTTTCTCGGCGAGCTGAGCACTTTTTCTGAATTGTGCCGCTCCCGTCACTCTGGTTAGGTTGGCATCGAAAAAAACGCTCTCGGGTGCTTTAGAGTGCCGAGTTTATCACTGCGCATGAAGAAATGACCACCTCCAACGTTTGGTTTATGTTTTATAAGCATTTTTAATTTTATTGCTTAAATCGCATTTTCTCGGCGAGCTGAGCGCTTTTTCTGAATTGTGCCGCTCCCGTCACTCTGGTTAGGTTGGCATCGAAAAAAACGCTCTCGGGTGCTTTAGAGTGCCGAGTTATTCACTGTGCATGAAGAAATGACCACCTCCAATGTTTGGTTTATGTTTAATAAGCATTTTTAATTTTATTGCTTAAATCGCATTTTCTCGGCGAGCTGAGCGCTTTTTCTGAATTGTGCCGCTCCCGTCACTCTGGTTAGGTTGGCATCGAAAAAAACGCTCTCGGGTGCTTTAGAGTGCCGAGTTATTCACTGCGCATGAAGAAATGACCACCTCCAACGTTTGGTTTATGTTTAATAAGCATTTTTAATTTTATTGCTTAAATCGCATTTTCTCGGCGAGCTGAGCACTTTTTCTGAATTGTGCCGCTCCCGTCACTCTGGTTAGGTTGGCATCGAAAAAAACGCTCTCGGGTGCTTTAGAGTGCCGAGTTTATTACTGCGCATTAGGAAATGACCACCTCCAACGTTTGGTTTATGTTTTATAAGCATTTTTAATTTTATTGCTTAAATCGCATTTTCTCGGCGAGCTGAGCGCTTTTTCTGAATTGTGCCGCTCCCGTCACTCTGGTTAGGTTGGCATCGAAAAAAACGCTCTCGGGTGCTTTAGAGTGCCGAGTTTATTACTGCGCATTAAGAAATGACCACCTCCAACGTTTGGTTTATGTTTTATAAGCATTTTTAATTTTATTGCTTAAATCGCATTTTCTCGGCGAGCTGAGCACTTTTTCTGAATTGTGCCGCTCCCGTCACTCTGGTTAGGTTGGCATCGAAAAAAACGCTCTCGGGTGCTTTAGAGTGCCGAGTTATTCACTGCGCATGAAGAAATGACCACCTCCAACGTTTGGTTTATGTTTTATAAGCATTTTTAATTGTATTGCTTAAATCGCATTTTCTCGGCGAGCTGAGCACTTTTTCTGAATTGTGCCGCTCCCGTCACTCTGGTTAGGTTGGCATCGAAAAAAACGCTCTCGGGTGCTTTAGAGTGCCGAGTTTATCACTGCGCATGAAGAAATGACCACCTCCAACGTTTGGTTTATGTTTTATAAGCATTTTTAATTTTATTGCTTAAATCGCATTTTCTCGGCGAGCTGAGCGCTTTTTCTGAATTGTGCCGCTCCCGTCACTCTGGTTAGGTTGGCATCGAAAAAAACGCTCTCGGGTGCTTTAGAGTGCCGAGTTTATCACTGCGCATGAAGAAATGACCACCTCCAACGTTTGGTTTATGTTTTATAAGCATTTTTAATTTTATTGCTTAAATCGCATTTTCTCGGCGAGTTGAGCGCTTTTTCTGAATTGTGCCGCTCCCGTAACTCTGGTTAGGTTGGCATCGAAAAAAACGCTCTCGGGTGCTTTAGAGTGCCGAGTTTATCACTGCGCATGAAGAAATGACCACTTCCAACGTTTGGTTTATGTTTTATAAGCATTTTTAATTTTATTGCTTAAATCGCATTTTCTCGGCGAGCTGAGCACTTTTTCTGAATTGTGCCGCTCCCGTCACTCTGGTTAGGTTGGCATCGAAAAAAACGCTCTCGGGTGCTCTAGAGTGCCGAGTTTATTACTGCGCATTAAGAAATGACCACCTCCAACGTTTGGTTTATGTTTTATAAGCATTTTTAATTTTATTGCTTAAATCGCATTTTCTCGGCGAGCTGAGCACTTTTTCTGAATTGTGCCGCTCCCGTCACTCTGGTTAGGTTGGCATCGAAAAAAACGCTCTCGGGTGCTTTAGAGTGCCGAGTTTATTACTGCGCATGAAGAAATGACCACCTCCAATGTTTGGTTTATGTTTAATAAGCATTTTTAATTTTATTGCTTAAATCGCATTTTCCCGGCGAGCTGAGCGCTTTTTCTTAATTGTGCCGCTCCCGTCACTCTGGTTAGGTTGGCATCGAAAAAAACGCTCTCGGGTGCTTTAGAGTGCCGAGTTATTCACTGCGCATGAAGAAATGACCACCTCCAACGTTTGGTTTATGTTTAATAAGCATTTTTAATTTTATTGCTTAAATCGCATTTTCTCGGCGAGCCGAGCACTTTTTCTGAATTGTGCCGCTCCCGTCACTCTGGTTAGGTTGGCATCGAAAAAAACGCTCTCGGGTGCTTTAGAGTGCCGAGTTTATTACTGCGCATTAGGAAATGACCACCTCCAACCTTTGGTTTATGTTTTATAAGCATTTTTAATTTTATTGCTTAAATCGCATTTTCTCGGCGAGCTGAGCGCTTTTTCTGAATTGTGCCGCTCCCGTCACTCTGGTTAGGTTGGCATCGAAAAAAACGCTCTCGGGTGCTTTAGAGTGCCGAGTTTATTACTGCGCATTAAGAAATGACCACCTCCAACGTTTGGTTTATGTTTTATAAGCATTTTTAATTTTATTGCTTAAATCGCATTTTCTCGGCGAGCTGAGCACTTTTTCTGAATTGTGCCGCTCCCGTCACTCTGGTTAGGTTGGCATCGAAAAAAACGCTCTCGGGTGCTTTAGAGTGCCGAGTTTATTACTGCGCATTGAGAAATGACCACCTCCAACGTTTGGTTTATGTTTTATAAGCATTTTTAATTTTATTGCTTAAATGGCATTTTCTCGGCGAGCTGAGCACTTTTTCTGAATTGTGCCGCTCCCGTCACTCTGGTTAGGTTGGCATCGAAAAAAACGCTCTCGGGTGCTTTAGAGTGCCGAGTTTATTACTGCGCATTAAGAAATGACCACCTCCAACGTTTGGTTTATGTTTTATAAGCATTTTTAATTTTATTGCTTAAATCGCATTTTCTCGGCGAGCTGAGCACTTTTTCTGAATTGTGCCGCTCCCGTCACTCTGGTTAGGTTGGCATCGAAAAAAAACGCTCTCGGGTGCTTTAGAGTGCCGAGTTTATTACTGCGCATTAAGAAATGACCACCTCCAACGTTTGGTTTATGTTTTATAAGCATTTTTAATTTTATTGCTTAAATCGCATTTTCTCGGCGAGCTGAGCACTTTTTCTGAATTGTGCCGCTCCCGTCACTCTGGTTAGGTTGGCATCGAAAAAAACGCTCTCGGGTGCTTTAGAGTGCCGAGTTTATTACTGCGCATTAAGAAATGACCACCTCCAACGTTTGGTTTATGTTTTATAAGCATTTTTAATTGTATTGCTTAAATCGCATTTTCTCGGCGAGCTGAGCACTTTTTCTGAATTGTGCCGCTCCCGTCACTTGGCATCGAAAAAAACGCTCTCGGGTGCTTTAGAGTGCCGAGTTATTCACTGCGCATGAAGAAATGACCACCTCCAACGTTTGGTTTATGTTTTATAAGCATTTTTAATTTTATTGCTTAAATCGCATTTTCTCGGCGAGCTGAGCGCTTTTTCTGAATTGTGCCGCTCCCGTCACTCTGGTTAGGTTGGCATCGAAAAAAACGCTCTCGGGTGCTTTAGAGTGCTGAGTTTATTACTGCGCATTAAGAAATGACCACCTCCAACGTTTGGTTTATGTTTTATAAGCATTTTTAATTTTATTGCCTAAATCGCATTTTCTCGGCGAGCTGAGCACTTTTTCTGAATTGTGCCGCTCCCGTCACTCTGGTTAGGTTGGCATCGAAAAAAACGCTCTCGGGTGCTTTAGAGTGCCGAGTTTATTACTGCGCATTAAGAAATGACCACCTCCAACGTTTGGTTTATGTTTTATAAGCATTTTTAATTTTATTGCTTAAATCGCATTTTCTCGGCGAGCTGAGCGCCTTTTTCTGAATTGTGCCGCTCCCGTCACTCTGGTTAGGTTGGCATCGAAAAAAACGCTCTCGGGTGCTTTAGAGTGCCGAGTTATTCACTGCGCATGAAGAAATGACCACCTCCAACGTTTGGTTTATGTTTAATAAGCATTTTTAATTTTATTGCTTAAATCGCATTTTCTCGGCGAGCTGAGCACTTTTTCTGAATTGTGCCGCTCCCGTCACTCTGGTTAGGTTGGCATCGAAAAAAACGCTCTCGGGTGCTTTAGAGTGCCGAGTTTATTACTGCGCATTAAGAAATGACCACCTCCAACGTTTGGTTTATGTTTTATAAGCATTTTTAATTTTATTGCTTAAATCGCATTTTCTCGGCGAGCTGAGCACTTTTTCTGAATTGTGCCGCTCCCGTCACTCTGGTTAGGTTGGCATCGAAAAAAACGCTCTCGGGTGCTTTAGAGTGCCGAGTTTATCACTGCGCATGAAGAAATTACCACCTCCAACGTTTGGTTTATGTTTAATAAGCATTTTTAATTTTATTGCTTAAATCGCATTTTCTCGGCGAGCTGAGCACTTTTTCTGAATTGTGCCGCTCCCGTCACTCTGGTTAGGTTGGCATCGAAAAAAACGCTCTCGGGTGCTTTAGAGTGCCGACTTTATCACTGCGCATGAAGAAATGACCACCTCCAACGTTTGGTTTATGTTTTATAAGCATTTTTAATTTTATTGCTTAAATCGCATTTTCTCGGCGAGCTGAGCACTTTTTCTGAATTGTGCCGCTCCCGTCACTCTGGTTAGGTTGGCATCGAAAAAAACGCTCACGGGTGCTTTAGAGTGCCGAGTTTATTACTGCGCATTAAGAAATGACCACCTCCAACGTTTGGTTTATGTTTTATAAGCATTTTTAATTTTATTGCTTAAATCGCATTTTCTCGGCGAGCTGAGCACTTTTTCTGAATTGTGCCGCTCCCGTCACTCTGGTTAGGTTGGCATCGAAAAAAAACGCTCTCGGGTGCTTTAGAGTGCCGAGTTATTCACTGCGCATGAAGAAATGACCACCTCCAACGTTTGGTTTATGTTTTATAAGCATTTTTAATTTTATTGCTTAAATCGCATTTTCTCGGCGAGCTGAGCACTTTTTCTGAATTGTGCCGCTCCCGTCACTCTGGTTAGGTTGGCATCGAAAAAAACGCTCTCGGGTGCTTTAGAGTGCCGAGTTTATCACTGCGCATGAAGAAATGACCACCTCCAACGTTTGGTTTATGTTTTATAAGCATTTTTAATTTTATTGCTTAAATCGCATTTTCTCGGCGAGCTGAGCGCTTTTTCTGAATTGTGCCGCTCCCGTCACTCTGGTTAGGTTGGCATCGAAAAAAACGCTCTCGGGTGCTTTAGAGTGCCGAGTTTATCACTGCGCATGAAGAAATGACCACCTCCAACGTTTGGTATATGTTTTATAAGCATTTTTAATTTTATTGCTTAAATCGCATTCTCTCGGCGAGCTGAGCGCTTTTTCTGAATTGTGCCGCTCCCGTAACTCTGGTTAGGTTGGCATCGAAAAAAACGCTCTCGGGAGCTTTAGAGTGCCGAGTTTATCACTGCGCATGAAGAAATGACCACTTCCAACGTTTGGTTTATGTTTTATAAGCATTTTTAATTTTATTGCTTAAATCGCATTTTCTCGGCGAGCTGAGCACTTTTTCTGAATTGTGCCGCTCCCGTCACTCTGGTTAGGTTGGCATCGAAAAAAAACGCTCTCGGGTGCTCTAGAGTGCCGAGTTTATTACTGCGCATTAAGAAATGACCACCTCCAACGTTTGGTTTATGTTTTATAAGCATTTTTAATTTTATTGCTTAAATCGCATTTTCTCGGCGAGCTGAGCACTTTTTCTGAATTGTGCCGCTCCCGTCACTCTGGTTAGGTTGGCATCGAAAAAAACGCTCTCGGGTGCTTTAGAGTGCCGAGTTTATTACTGCGCATTAAGAAATGACCACCTCCAACGTTTGGTTTATGTTTTATAAGCATTTTTAATTTTATTGCTTAAATCGCATTTTCTCGGCGAGCTGAGCACTTTTTCTGAATTGTGCCGCTCCCGTCACTCTGGTTAGGTTGGCATCGAAAAAAACGCTCTCGGGTGCTTTAGAGTGCCGAGTTTATTACTGCGCATTGAGAAATGACCACCTCCAACGTTTGGTTTATGTTTTATAAGCATTTTTAATTTTATTGCTTAAATCGCATTTTCTCGGCGAGCTGAGCACTTTTTCTGAATTGTGCCGCTCCCGTCACTCTGGTTAGGTTGGCATCGAAAAAAACGCTCTCGGGTGCTTTAGAGTGCCGAGTTTATTACTGCGCATTAAGAAATGACCACCTCCAACGTTTGGTTTATGTTTTATAAGCATTTTTAATTTTATTGCTTAAATCGCATTTTCTCGGCGAGCTGAGCGCTTTTTCTGAATTGTGCCGCTCCCGTCACTCTGGTTAGGTTGGCATCGAAAAAAACGCTCTCGGGTGCTTTAGAGTGCCGAGTTTATCACTGCGCATGAAGAAATGACCACCTCCAACGTTTGGTTTATGTTTTATAAGCATTTTTAATTTTATTGCTTAAATCGCATTTTCTCGGCGAGCTGAGCGCTTTTTCTGAATTGTGCCGCTCCCGTAACTCTGGTTAGGTTGGCATCGAAAAAAACGCTCTCGGGTGCTTTAGAGTGCCGAGTTTATCACTGCGCATGAAGAAATGACCACTTCCAACGTTTGGTTTATGTTTTATAAGCATTTTTAATTTTATTGCTTAAATCGCATTTTCTCGGCGAGCTGAGCACTTTTTCTGAATTGTGCCGCTCCCGTCACTCTGGTTAGGTTGGCATCGAAAAAAACGCTCTCGGGTGCTCTAGAGTGCCGAGTTTATTACTGTGCATTAAGATATGACCACCTCCAACGTTTGGTTTATGTTTTATAAGCATTTTTAATTTTATTGCTTAAATCGCATTTTCTCGGCGAGCTGAGCACTTTTTCTGAATTGTGCCGCTCCCGTCACTCTGGTTAGGTTGGCATCGAAAAAAACGCTCTCGGGTGCTTTAGAGTGCCGAGTTTATTACTGCGCATTAAGAAATGACCACCTCCAACGTTTGGTTTATGTTTTATAAGCATTTTTAATTTTATTGCTTAAATCGCATTTTCTCGGCGAGCTGAGCACTTTTTCTGAATTGTGCCGCTCCCGTCACTCTGGTTAGGTTGGCATCGAAAAAAACGCTCTCGGGTGCTTTAGAGTGCCGAGTTATTCACTGCGCATGAAGAAATGACCACCTCCAACGTTTGGTTTATGTTTTATAAGCATTTTTAATTTTATTGCTTAAATCGCATTTTCTCGGCGAGCTGAGCACTTTTTCTGAATTGTGCCGCTCCCGTCACTCTGGTTAGGTTGGCATCGAAAAAAACGCTCTCGGGTGCTTTAGAGTGCCGAGTTTATCACTGCGCATGAAGAAATGACCACCTCCAACGTTTGGTTTATGTTTTATAAGCATTTTTAATTTTATTGCTTAAATCGCATTTTCTCGGCGAGCTGAGCGCTTTTTCTGAATTGTGCCGCTCCCGTCACTCTGGTTAGGTTGGCATCGAAAAAAACGCTCTCGGGTGCTTTAGAGTGCCGAGTTATTCACTGCGCATGAAGAAATGACCACCTCCAATGTTTGGTTTATGTTTAATAAGCATTTTTAATTGTATTGCTTAAATCGCATTTTCTCGGCGAGCTGAGCGCTTTTTCTGAATTGTGCCGCTCCCGTCACTCTGGTTAGGTTGGCATCGAAAAAAACGCTCTCGGGTGCTTTAGAGTGCCGAGTTATTCACTGCGCATGAAGTAATGACCACCTCCAACGTTTGGTTTATGTTTAATAAGCATTTTTAATTTTATTGCTTAAATCGCATTTTCTCGGCGAGCTGAGCACTTTTTCTGAATTGTGCCGCTCCCGTCACTCTGGTTAGGTTGGCATCGAAAAAAACGCTCTCGGGTGCTTTAGAGTGCCGAGTTTATTACTGCGCATTAGGAAATGACCACCTCCAACGTTTGGTTTATGTTTTATAAGCATTTTTAATTTTATTGCTTAAATCGCATTTTCTCGGCGAGCTGAGCGCTTTTTCTGAATTGTGCCGCTCCCGTCACTCTGGTTAGGTTGGCATCGAAAAAAACGCTCTCGGGTGCTTTAGAGTGCCGAGTTTATTACTGCGCATTAAGAAATGACCACCTCCAACGTTTGGTCTATGTTTTATAAGCATTTTTAATTTTATTGCTTAAATCGCATTTTCTCGGCGAGCTGAGCACTTTTTCTGAATTGTGCCGCTCCCGTCACTCTGGTTAGGTTGGCATCGAAAAAAACGCTCTCGGGTGCTTTAGAGTGCCGAGTTTATTACTGCGCATTAAGAAATGACCACCTCCAACGTTTGGTTTATGTTTTATAAGCATTTTCAATTTTATTGCTTAAATCGCATTTTCTCGGCGAGCTGAGCACTTTTTCTGAATTGTGCCGCTCCCGTCACTCTGGTTAGGTTGGCATCGAAAAAAACGCTCTCGGGTGCTTTAGAGTGCCGAGTTTATTACTGCGCATTAAGAAATGACCACCTCCAACGTTTGGTTTATGTTTTATAAGCATTTTTAATTTTATTGCTTAAATCGCATTTTCTCGGCGAGCTGAGCACTTTTTCTGAATTGTGCCGCTCCCGTCACTCTGGTTAGGTTGGCATCGAAAAAAACGCTCTCGGGTGCTTTAGAGTGCCGAGTTATTCACTGCGCATGAAGAAATGACCACCTCCAACGTTTGGTTTATGTTTAATAAGCATTTTTAATTTTATTGCTTGAATCGCATTTTCTCGGCGAGCTGAGCACTTTTTCTGAATTGTGCCGCTCCCGTCACTCTGGTTAGGTTGGCATCGAAAAAAACGCTCTCGGGTGCTTTAGAGTGCCGAGTTTATCACTGCGCATGAAGAAATGACCACCTCCAACGTTTGGTTTATGTTTTATAAGCATTTTTAATTTTATTGCTTAAATCGCATTTTCTCGGCGAGCTGAGCGCTTTTTCTGAATTGTGCCGCTCCCGTCACTCTGGTTAGGTTGGCATCGACAAAAACGCTCTCGGGTGCTTTAGAGTGCCGAGTTATTCACTGCGCATGAAGAAATGACCACCTCCAATGTTTGGTTTATGTTTAATAAGCATTTTTAATTTTATTGCTTAAATCGCATTTTCTCGGCGAGCTGAGCGCTTTTTCTGAATTGTGCCGCTCCCGTCACTCTGGTTAGGTTGGCATCGAAAAAAACGCTCTCGGGTGCTTTAGAGTGCCGAGTTATTCACTGCGCATGAAGAAATGACCACCTCCAACGTTTGGTTTATGTTTAATAAGCATTTTTAATTTTATTGCTTAAATCGCATTTTCTCGGCGAGCTGAGCACTTTTTCTGAATTGTGCCGCTCCCGTCACTCTGGTTAGGTTGGCATCGAAAAAAACGCTCTCGGGTGCTTTAGAGTGCCGAGTTTATTACTGCGCATTAAGAAATGACCACCTCCAACGTTTGGTTTATGTTTTATAAGCATTTTTAATTTTATTGCTTAAATCGCATTTTCTCGGCGAGCTGAGCACTTTTTCTGAATTGTGCCGCTCCCGTCACTCTGGTTAGGTTGGCATCGAAAAAAACGCTCTCGGGTGCTTTAGAGTGCCGAGTTTATTACTGCGCATTAAGAAATGACCACCTCCAACGTTTGGTTTATGTTTTATAAGCATTTTTAATTTTATTGCTTAAATCGCATTTTCTCGGCGAGCTGAGCACTTTTTCTGAATTGTGCCGCTCCCGTCACTCTGGTTAGGTTGGCATCGAAAAAAACGCTCTCGGGTGCTTTAGAGTGCCGAGTTATTCACTGCGCATGAAGAAATGACCACCTCCAACGTTTGGTTTATGTTTTATAAGCATTTTTAATTTTATTGCTTAAATCGCATTTTCTCGGCGAGCTGAGCACTTTTTCTGAATTGTGCCGCTCCCGTCACTCTGGTTAGGTTGGCATCGAAAAAAACGCTCTCGGGTGCTTTAGAGTGCCGAGTTTATTACTGCGCATTAAGAAATGACCACCTCCAACGTTTGGTTTATGTTTTATAAGCATTTTTAATTTTATTGCTTAAATCGCATTTTCTCGGCGAGCTGAGCACTTTTTCTGAATTGTGCCGCTCCCGTCACTCTGGTTAGGTTGGCATCGAAAAAAACGCTCACGGGTGCTTTAGAGTGCCGAGTTTATTACTGCGCATTAAGAAATGACCACCTCCAACGTTTGGTTTATGTTTTATAAGCATTTTTAATTTTATTGCTTAAATCGCATTTTCTCGGCGAGCTGAGCACTTTTTCTGAATTGTGCCGCTCCCGTCACTCTGGTTAGGTTGGCATCGAAAAAAACGCTCTCGGGTGCTTTAGAGTGCCGAGTTATTCACTGCGCATGGAGAAATGACCACCTCCAACGTTTGGTTTATGTTTTATAAGCATTTTTAATTTTATTGCTTAAATCGCATTTTCTCGGCGAGCTGAGCACTTTTTCTGAATTGTGCCGCTCCCGTCACTCTGGTTAGGTTGGCATCGAAAAAAACGCTCTCGGGTGCTTTAGAGTGCCGAGTTTATCACTGCGCATGAAGAAATGACCACCTCCAACGTTTGGTTTATGTTTTATAAGCATTTTTAATTTTATTGCTTAAATCGCATTTTCTCGGCGAGCTGAGCGCTTTTTCTGAATTGTGCCGCTCCCGTCACTCTGGTTAGGTTGGCATCGAAAAAAACGCTCTCGGGTGCTTTAGAGTGCCGAGTTATTCACTGTGCATGAAGAAATGACCACCTCCAATGTTTGGTTTATGTTTAATAAGCATTTTTAATTTTATTGCTTAAATCGCATTTTCTCGGCGAGCTGAGCGCTTTTTCTGAATTGTGCCGCTCCCGTCACTCTGGTTAGGTTGGCATCGAAAAAAACGCTCTCGGGTGCTTTAGAGTGCCGAGTTATTCACTGCGCATGAAGAAATGACCACCTCCAACGTTTGGTTTATGTTTAATAAGCATTTTTAATTTTATTGCTTAAATCGCATTTTCTCGGCGAGCTGAGCACTTTTTCTGAATTGTGCCGCTCCCGTCACTCTGGTTAGGTTGGCATCGAAAAAAACGCTCTCGGGTGCTTTAGAGTGCCGAGTTTATTACTGCGCATTAGGAAATGACCACCTCCAACGTTTGGTTTATGTTTTATAAGCATTTTTAATTTTATTGCTTAAATCGCATTTTCTCGGCGAGCTGAGCGCTTTTTCTGAATTGTGCCGCTCCCGTCACTCTGGTTAGGTTGACATCGAAAAAAACGCTCTCGGGTGCTTTAGAGTGCCGAGTTTATTACTGCGCATTAAGAAATGACCACCTCCAACGTTTGGTTTATGTTTTATAAGCATTTTTAATTTTATTGCTTAAATCGCATTTTCTCGGCGAGCTGAGCACTTTTTCTGAATTGTGCCGCTCCCGTCACTCTGGTTAGGTTGGCATCGAAAAAAACGCTCTCGGGTGCTTTAGAGTGCCGAGTTATTCACTGCGCATGAAGAAATGACCACCTCCAACGTTTGGTTTATGGTTTATAAGCATTTTTAATTGTATTGCTTAAATCGCATTTTCTCGGCGAGCTGAGCACTTTTTCTGAATTGTGCCGCTCCCGTCACTCTGGTTAGGTTGGCATCGAAAAAAACGCTCTCGGGTGCTTTAGAGTGCCGAGTTTATCACTGCGCATGAAGAAATGACCACCTCCAACGTTTGGTTTATGTTTTATAAGCATTTTTAATTTTATTGCTTAAATCGCATTTTCTCGGCGAGCTGAGCGCTTTTTCTGAATTGTGCCGCTCCCGTCACTCTGGTTAGGTTGGCATCGAAAAAAACGCTCTCGGGTGCTTTAGAGTGCCGAGTTTATCACTGCGCATGAAGAAATGACCACCTCCAACGTTTGGTTTATGTTTTATAAGCATTTTTAATTTTATTGCTTAAATCGCATTTTCTCGGCGAGTTGAGCGCTTTTTCTGAATTGTGCCGCTCCCGTAACTCTGGTTAGGTTGGCATCGAAAAAAACGCTCTCGGGTGCTTTAGAGTGCCGAGTTTATCACTGCGCATGAAGAAATGACCACTTCCAACGTTTGGTTTATGTTTTATAAGCATTTTTAATTTTATTGCTTAAATCGCATTTTCTCGGCGAGCTGAGCACTTTTTCTGAATTGTGCCGCTCCCGTCACTCTGGTTAGGTTGGCATCGAAAAAAACGCTCTCGGGTGCTCTAGAGTGCCGAGTTTATTACTGCGCATTAAGAAATGACCACCTCCAACGTTTGGTTTATGTTTTATAAGCATTTTTAATTTTATTGCTTAAATCGCATTTTCTCGGCGAGCTGAGCACTTTTTCTGAATTGTGCCGCTCCCGTCACTCTGGTTAGGTTGGCATCGAAAAAAACGCTCTCGGGTGCTTTAGAGTGCCGAGTTTATTACTGCGCATGAAGAAATGACCACCTCCAATGTTTGGTTTATGTTTAATAAGCATTTTTAATTTTATTGCTTAAATCGCATTTTCCCGGCGAGCTGAGCGCTTTTTCTTAATTGTGCCGCTCCCGTCACTCTGGTTAGGTTGGCATCGAAAAAAACGCTCTCGGGTGCTTTAGAGTGCCGAGTTATTCACTGCGCATGAAGAAATGACCACCTCCAACGTTTGGTTTATGTTTAATAAGCATTTTTAATTTTATTGCTTAAATCGCATTTTCTCGGCGAGCTGAGCACTTTTTCTGAATTGTGCCGCTCCCGTCACTCTGGTTAGGTTGGCATCGAAAAAAACGCTCTCGGGTGCTTTAGAGTGCCGAGTTATTCACTGCGCATGAAGAAATGACCACCTCCAACGTTTGGTTTATGTTTTATAAGCATTTTTAATTTTATTGCTTAAATCGCATTTTCTCGGCGAGCTGAGCGCTTTTTCTGAATTGTGCCGCTCCCGTCACTCTGGTTAGGTTGGCATCGAAAAAAACGCTCTCGGGTGCTTTAGAGTGCTGAGTTTATTACTGCGCATTAAGAAATGACCACCTCCAACGTTTGGTTTATGTTTTATAAGCATTTTTAATTTTATTGCCTAAATCGCATTTTCTCGGCGAGCTGAGCACTTTTTCTGAATTGTGCCGCTCCCGTCACTCTGGTTAGGTTGGCATCGAAAAAAACGCTCTCGGGTGCTTTAGAGTGCCGAGTTTATTACTGCGCATTAAGAAATGACCACCTCCAACGTTTGGTTTATGTTTTATAAGAATTTTTAATTTTATTGCTTAACTCGCATTTTCTCGGCGAGCTGAGCACTTTTTCTGAATTGTGCCGCTCCCGTCACTCTGGTTAGGTTGGCATCGAAAAAAACGCTCTCGGGTGCTTTAGAGTGCCGAGTTTATTACTGCGCATTAAGAAATGACCACCTCCAACGTTTGGTTTATGTTTTATAAGCATTTTTAATTTTATTGCTTAAATCGCATTTTCTCGGCGAGCTGAGCACTTTTTCTGAATTGTGCCGCTCCCGTCACTCTGGTTAGGTTGGCATCGAAAAAAACGCTATCGGGTGCTTTAGAGTGCCGAGTTATTCACTGCGCATGAAGAAATGACCACCTCCAACGTTTGGTTTATGTTTAATAAGCATTTTTAATTTTATTGCTTAAATCGCATTTTCTCGGCGAGCTGAGCACTTTTTCTGAATTGTGCCGCTCCCGTCACTCTGGTTAGGTTGGCATCGACAAAAACGCTCTCGGGTGCTTTAGAGTGCCGAGTTTATTACTGCGCATTAAGAAATGACCACCTCCAACGTTTGGTTTATGTTTTATAAGCATTTTTAATTTTATTGCTTAAATCGCATTTTCTCGGCGAGCTGAGCACTTTTTCTGAATTGTGCCGCTCCCGTCACTCTGGTTAGGTTGGCATCGAAAAAAACGCTCTCGGGTGCTTTAGAGTGCCGAGTTTATTACTGCGCATTAAGAAATGACCACCTCCAACGTTTGGTTTATGTTTTATAAGCATTTTTAATTTTATTGCTTAAATCGCATTTTCTCGGCGAGCTGAGCGCTTTTTCTGAATTGTGCCGCTCCCGTCACTCTGGTTAGGTTGGCATCGAAAAAAACGCTCTCGGGTGCTTTAGAGTGCCGGGTTATTCACTGCGCATGAAGAAATGACCACCTCCAACGTTTGGTTTATGTTTAATAAGCATTTTTAATTTTATTGCTTAAATCGCATTTTCTCGGCGAGCTGAGCACTTTTTCTGAATTGTGCCGCTCCCGTCACTCTGGTTAGGTTGGCATCGAAAAAAACGCTCTCGGGTGCTTTAGAGTGCCGAGTTTATTACTGCGCATTAAGAAATGACCACCTCCAACGTTTGGTTTATGTTTTATAAGCATTTTTAATTTTATTGCTTAAATCGCATTTTCTCGGCGAGCTGAGCGCTTTTTCTGAATTGTGCCGCTCCCGTCACTCTGGTTAGGTTGGCATCGAAAAAAACGCTCTCGGGTGCTTTAGAGTGCCGAGTTATTCACTGCGCATGAAGAAATGACCACCTCCAACGTTTGGTTTATGTTTAATAAGCATTTTTAATTTTATTGCTTAAATCGCATTTTCTCGGCGAGCTGAGCACTTTTTCTGAATTGTGCCGCTCCCGTCACTCTGGTTAGGTTGGCATCGAAAAAAACGCTCTCGGGTGCTTTAGAGTGCCGAGTTTATTACTGCGCATTAAGAAATGACCACCTCCAACGTTTGGTTTATGTTTTATAAGCATTTTTAATTTTATTGCTTAAATCGCATTTTCTCGGCGAGCTGAGCACTTTTTCTGAATTGTGCCGCTCCCGTCACTCTGGTTAGGTTGGCATCGAAAAAAACGCTCTCGGGTGCTTTAGAGTGCCGAGTTTATCACTGCGCATGAAGAAATTACCACCTCCAACGTTTGGTTTATGTTTAATAAGCATTTTTAATTTTATTGCTTAAATCGCATTTTCTCGGCGAGCTGAGCACTTTTTCTGAATTGTGCCGCTCCCGTCACTCTGGTTAGGTTGGCATCGAAAAAAACGCTCTCGGGTGCTTTAGAGTGCCGACTTTATCACTGCGCATGAAGAAATGACCACCTCCAACGTTTGGTTTATGTTTTATAAGCATTTTTAATTTTATTGCTTAAATCGCATTTTCTCGGCGAGCTGAGCACTTTTTCTGAATTGTGCCGCTCCCGTCACTCTGGTTAGGTTGGCATCGAAAAAAACGCTCACGGGTGCTTTAGAGTGCCGAGTTTATTACTGCGCATTAAGAAATGACCACCTCCAACGTTTGGTTTATGTTTTATAAGCATTTTTAATTTTATTGCTTAAATCGCATTTTCTCGGCGAGCTGAGCACTTTTTCTGAATTGTGCCGCTCCCGTCACTCTGGTTAGGTTGGCATCGAAAAAAAACGCTCTCGGGTGCTTTAGAGTGCCGAGTTATTCACTGCGCATGAAGAAATGACCACCTCCAACGTTTGGTTTATGTTTTATAAGCATTTTTAATTTTATTGCTTAAATCGCATTTTCTCGGCGAGCTGAGCACTTTTTCTGAATTGTGCCGCTCCCGTCACTCTGGTTAGGTTGGCATCGAAAAAAACGCTCTCGGGTGCTTTAGAGTGCCGAGTTTATCACTGCGCATGAAGAAATGACCACCTCCAACGTTTGGTTTATGTTTTATAAGCATTTTTAATTTTATTGCTTAAATCGCATTTTCTCGGCGAGCTGAGCGCTTTTTCTGAATTGTGCCGCTCCCGTCACTCTGGTTAGGTTGGCATCGAAAAAAACGCTCTCGGGTGCTTTAGAGTGCCGAGTTTATCACTGCGCATGAAGAAATGACCACCTCCAACGTTTGGTATGTTTTATAAGCATTTTTAATTTTATTGCTTAAATCGCATTTTCTCGGCGAGCTGAGCGCTTTTTCTGAATTGTGCCGCTCCCGTAACTCTGGTTAGGTTGGCATCGAAAAAAACGCTCTCGGGAGCTTTAGAGTGCCGAGTTTATCACTGCGCATGAAGAAATGACCACTTCCAACGTTTGGTTTATGTTTTATAAGCATTTTTAATTTTATTGCTTAAATCGCATTTTCTCGGCGAGCTGAGCACTTTTTCTGAATTGTGCCGCTCCCGTCACTCTGGTTAGGTTGGCATCGAAAAAAAACGCTCTCGGGTGCTCTAGAGTGCCGAGTTTATTACTGCGCATTAAGAAATGACCACCTCCAACGTTTGGTTTATGTTTTATAAGCATTTTTAATTTTATTGCTTAAATCGCATTTTCTCGGCGAGCTGAGCACTTTTTCTGAATTGTGCCGCTCCCGTCACTCTGGTTAGGTTGGCATCGAAAAAAACGCTCTCGGGTGCTTTAGAGTGCCGAGTTTATTACTGCGCATTAAGAAATGACCACCTCCAACGTTTGGTTTATGTTTTATAAGCATTTTTAATTTTATTGCTTAAATCGCATTTTCTCGGCGAGCTGAGCACTTTTTCTGAATTGTGCCGCTCCCGTCACTCTGGTTAGGTTGGCATCGAAAAAAACGCTCTCGGGTGCTTTAGAGTGCCGAGTTTATTACTGCGCATTGAGAAATGACCACCTCCAACGTTTGGTTTATGTTTTATAAGCATTTTTAATTTTATTGCTTAAATCGCATTTTCTCGGCGAGCTGAGCACTTTTTCTGAATTGTGCCGCTCCCGTCACTCTGGTTAGGTTGGCATCGAAAAAAACGCTCTCGGGTGCTTTAGAGTGCCGAGTTTATTACTGCGCATTAAGAAATGACCACCTCCAACGTTTGGTTTATGTTTTATAAGCATTTTTAATTTTATTGCTTAAATCGCATTTTCTCGGCGAGCTGAGCGCTTTTTCTGAATTGTGCCGCTCCCGTCACTCTGGTTAGGTTGGCATCGAAAAAAACGCTCTCGGGTGCTTTAGAGTGCCGAGTTTATCACTGCGCATGAAGAAATGACCACCTCCAACGTTTGGTTTATGTTTTATAAGCATTTTTAATTTTATTGCTTAAATCGCATTTTCTCGGCGAGCTGAGCGCTTTTTCTGAATTGTGCCGCTCCCGTAACTCTGGTTAGGTTGGCATCGAAAAAAACGCTCTCGGGTGCTTTAGAGTGCCGAGTTTATCACTGCGCATGAAGAAATGACCACTTCCAACGTTTGGTTTATGTTTTATAAGCATTTTTAATTTTATTGCTTAAATCGCATTTTCTCGGCGAGCTGAGCACTTTTTCTGAATTGTGCCGCTCCCGTCACTCTGGTTTGGTTGGCATCGAAAAAAACGCTCTCGGGTGCTCTAGAGTGCCGAGTTTATTACTGCGCATTAAGAAATGACCACCTCCAACGTTTGGTTTATGTTTTATAAGCATTTTTAATTTTATTGCTTAAATCGCATTTTCTCGGCGAGCTGAGCACTTTTTCTGAATTGTGCCGCTCCCGTCACTCTGGTTAGGTTGGCATCGAAAAAAACGCTCTCGGGTGCTTTAGAGTGCCGAGTTTATTACTGCGCATTAAGAAATGACCACCTCCAACGTTTGGTTTATGTTTTATAAGCATTTTTAATTTTATTGCTTAAATCGCATTTTCTCGGCGAGCTGAGCACTTTTTCTGAATTGTGCCGCTCCCGTCACTCTGGTTAGGTTGGCATCGAAAAAAACGCTCTCGGGTGCTTTAGAGTGCCGAGTTATTCACTGCGCATGAAGAAATGACCACCTCCAACGTTTGGTTTATGTTTTATAAGCATTTTTAATTTTATTGCTTAAATCGCATTTTCTCGGCGAGCTGAGCACTTTTTCTGAATTGTGCCGCTCCCGTCACTCTGGTTAGGTTGGCATCGAAAAAAACGCTCTCGGGTGCTTTAGAGTGCCGAGTTTATCACTGCGCATGAAGAAATGACCACCTCCAACGTTTGGTTTATGTTTTATAAGCATTTTTAATTTTATTGCTTAAATCGCATTTTCTCGGCGAGCTGAGCGCTTTTTCTGAATTGTGCCGCTCCCGTCACTCTGGTTAGGTTGGCATCGAAAAAAACGCTCTCGGGTGCTTTAGAGTGCCGAGTTATTCACTGCGCATGAAGAAATGACCACCTCCAATGTTTGGTTTATGTTTAATAAGCATTTTTAATTGTATTGCTTAAATCGCATTTTCTCGGCGAGCTGAGCGCTTTTTCTGAATTGTGCCGCTCCCGTCACTCTGGTTAGGTTGGCATCGAAAAAAACGCTCTCGGGTGCTTTAGAGTGCCGAGTTATTCACTGCGCATGAAGTAATGACCACCTCCAACGTTTGGTTTATGTTTAATAAGCATTTTTAATTTTATTGCTTAAATCGCATTTTCTCGGCGAGCTGAGCACTTTTTCTGAATTGTGCCGCTCCCGTCACTCTGGTTAGGTTGGCATCGAAAAAAACGCTCTCGGGTGCTTTAGAGTGCCGAGTTTATTACTGCGCATTAGGAAATGACCACCTCCAACGTTTGGTTTATGTTTTATAAGCATTTTTAATTTTATTGCTTAAATCGCATTTTCTCGGCGAGCTGAGCGCTTTTTCTGAATTGTGCCGCTCCCGTCACTCTGGTTAGGTTGGCATCGAAAAAAACGCTCTCGGGTGTTTTAGAGTGCCGAGTTTATTACTGCGCATTAAGAAATGACCACCTCCAACGTTTGGTCTATGTTTTATAAGCATTTTTAATTTTATTGCTTAAATCGCATTTTCTCGGCGAGCTGAGCACTTTTTCTGAATTGTGCCGCTCCCGTCACTCTGGTTAGGTTGGCATCGAAAAAAACGCTCTCGGGTGCTTTAGAGTGCCGAGTTTATTACTGCGCATTAAGAAATGACCACCTCCAACGTTTGGTTTATGTTTTATAAGCATTTTCAATTTTATTGCTTAAATCGCATTTTCTCGGCGAGCTGAGCACTTTTTCTGAATTGTGCCGCTCCCGTCACTCTGGTTAGGTTGGCATCGAAAAAAACGCTCTCGGGTGCTTTAGAGTGCCGAGTTTATTACTGCGCATTAAGAAATGACCACCTCCAACGTTTGGTTTATGTTTTATAAGCATTTTTAATTTTATTGCTTAAATCGCATTTTCTCGGCGAGCTGAGCACTTTTTCTGAATTGTGCCGCTCCCGTCACTCTGGTTAGGTTGGCATCGAAAAAAACGCTCTCGGGTGCTTTAGAGTGCCGAGTTATTCACTGCGCATGAAGAAATGACCACCTCCAACGTTTGGTTTATGTTTAATAAGCATTTTTAATTTTATTGCTTGAATCGCATTTTCTCGGCGAGCTGAGCACTTTTTCTGAATTGTGCCGCTCCCGTCACTCTGGTTAGGTTGGCATCGAAAAAAACGCTCTCGGGTGCTTTAGAGTGCCGAGTTTATCACTGCGCATGAAGAAATGACCACCTCCAACGTTTGGTTTATGTTTTATAAGCATTTTTAATTTTATTGCTTAAATCGCATTTTCTCGGCGAGCTGAGCGCTTTTTCTGAATTGTGCCGCTCCCGTCACTCTGGTTAGGTTGGCATCGAAAAAAACGCTCTCGGGTGCTTTAGAGTGCCGAGTTTATCACTGCGCATGAAGAAATGACCACCTCCAACGTTTGGTTTATGTTTTATAAGCATTTTTAATTTTATTGCTTAAATCGCATTTTCTCGGCGAGCTGAGCACTTTTTCTGAATTGTGCCGCTCCCGTCACTCTGGTTAGGTTGGCATCGAAAAAAACGCTCTCGGGTGCTTTAGAGTGCCGGGTTTATCACTGCGCATGAAGAAATGACCACCTCCAACGTTTGGTTTATGTTTTATAAGCATTTTTAATTTTATTGCTTAAATCGCATTTTCTCGGCGAGCTGAGCGCTTTTTCTGAATTGTGCCTGTCCCGTCACTCTGGTTAGGTTGGCATCGAAAAAAACGCTCTCGGGTGCTTTAGAGTGCCGAGTTATTCACTGCGCATGAAGAAATGACCACCTCCAACGTTTGGTTTATGTTTAATAAGCATTTTTAATTTTATTGCTTAAATCGCATTTTCTCGGCGAGCTGAGCGCTTTTTCTGAATTGTGCCGCTCCCGTCACTCTGGTTAGGTTGGCATCGAAAAAAACGCCCTCTCGGGTGCTTTAGAGTGCCGAGTTTATTACTGCGCATTAAGAAATGACCACCTCCAACGTTTGGTTTATGTTTTATAAGCATTTTTAATTTTATTGCTTAAATCGCATTTTCTCGGCGAGCTGAGCACTTTTTCTGAATTGTGCCGCTCCCGTCACTCTGGTTAGGTTGGCATCGAAAAAAACGCTCTCGGGTGCTTTAGAGTGCCGAGTTATTCACTGCGCATGAAGAAATGACCACCTCCAACGTTTGGTTTATGTTTTATAAGCATTTTTAATTTTATTGCTTAAATCGCATTTTCCTCGGCGAGCTGAGCACTTTTTCTGAATTGTGCCGCTCCCGTCACTCTGGTTAGGTTGGCATCGAAAAAAACGCTCTCGGGTGCTTTAGAGTGCCGAGTTTATCACTGCGCATGAAGAAATGACCACCTCCAACGTTTGGTTTATGTTTTATAAGCATTTTTAATTTTATTGCTTAAATCGCATTTTCTCGGCGAGCTGAGCACTTTTTCTGAATTGTGCCGCTCCCGTCACTCTGGTTAGGTTGGCATCGAAAAAAACGCTCTCGGGTGCTTTAGAGTGCCGAGTTTATCACTGCGCATGAAGAAATGACCACCTCCAACGTTTGGTTTATGTTTTATAAGCATTTTTAATTTTATTGCTTAAATCGCATTTTCTCGGCGAGCTGAGCGCTTTTTCTGAATTGTGCCGCTCCCGTAACTCTGGTTAGGTTGGCATCGAAAAAAACGCTCTCGGGTGCTTTAGAGTGCCGAGTTTATTACTGCGCATTAGGAAATGACCACCTCCAACGTTTGGTTTATGTTTTATAAGCATTTTTAATTTTATTGCTTAAATCGCATTTTCTCGGCGAGCTGAGCGCTTTTTCTGAATTGTGCCGCTCCCGTCACTCTGGTTAGGTTGGCATCGAAAAAAACGCTCTCGGGTGCTTTAGAGTGCCGAGTTATTCACTGCGCATGAAGAAATGACAACCTCCAACGTTTGGTTTATGTTTAATAAGCATTTTTAATTTTATTGCTTAAATCGCATTTTCTCGGCGAGCTGAGCACTTTTTCTGAATTGTGCCGCTCCCGTCACTCTGGTTAGGTTGGCATCGAAAAAAACGCTCTCGGGTGCTTTAGAGTGCCGAGTTATTCACTGCGCATGAAGAAATGACCACCTCCAACGTTTGGTTTATGTTTTATAAGCATTTTTAATTTTATTGCTTAAATCGCATTTTCTCGGCGAGCTGAGCGCTTTTTCTGAATTGTGCCGCTCCCGTCACTCTGGTTAGGTTGGCATCGAAAAAAACGCTCTCGGGTGCTTTAGAGTGCCGAGTTTATTACTGCGCATTAAGAAATGACCACCTCCAACGTTTGGTTTATGTTTTATAAGCATTTTTAATTTTATTGCTTAAATCGCATTTTCTCGGCGAGCTGAGCACTTTTTCTGAATTGTGCCGCTCCCGTCACTCTGGTTAGGTTGGCATCGAAAAAAACGCTCTCGGGTGCTTTAGAGTGCCGAGTTATTCACTGCGCATGGAGAAATGACCACCTCCAACGTTTGGTTTATGTTTTATAAGCATTTTTAATTTTATTGCTTAAATCGCATTTTCTCGGCGAGCTGAGCACTTTTTCTGAATTGTGCCGCTCCCGTCACTCTGGTTAGGTTGGCATCGAAAAAAACGCTCTCGGGTGCTTTAGAGTGCCGAGTTTATCACTGCGCATGAAGAAATGACCACCTCCAACGTTTGGTTTATGTTTTATAAGCATTTTTAATTTTATTGCTTAAATCGCATTTTCTCGGCGAGCTGAGCGCTTTTTCTGAATTGTGCCGCTCCCGTCACTCTGGTTAGGTTGGCATCGAAAAAAACGCTCTCGGGTGCTTTAGAGTGCCGAGTTTATCACTGCGCATGAAGAAATGACCACCTCCAACGTTTGGTTTATGTTTTATAAGCATTTTTAATTTTATTGCTTAAATCGCATTTTCTCGGCGAGCTGAGCGCTTTTTCTGAATTGTGCCGCTCCCGTAACTCTGGTTAGGTTGGCATCGAAAAAAACGCTCTCGGGTGCTTTAGAGTGCCGAGTTTATCACTGCGCATGAAGAAATGACCACTTCCAACGTTTGGTTTATGTTTTATAAGCATTTTTAATTTTATTGCTTAAATCGCATTTTCTCGGCGAGCTGAGCGCTTTTTCTGAATTGTGCCGCTCCCGTAACTCTGGTTAGGTTGGCATCGAAAAAAACGCTCTCGGGTGCTTTAGAGTGCCGAGTTTATCACTGCGCATGAAGAAATGACCACTTCCAACGTTTGGTTTATGTTTTATAAGCATTTTTAATTTTATTGCTTAAATCGCATTTTCTCGGCGAGCTGAGCACTTTTTCTGAATTGTGCCGCTCCCGTCACTCTGGTTAGGTTGGCATCGAAAAAAACGCTCTCGGGTGCTCTAGAGTGCCGAGTTTATTACTGCGCATTAAGAAATGACCACCTCCAACGTTTGGTTTATGTTTTATAAGCATTTTTAATTTTATTGCTTAAATCGCATTTTCTCGGCGAGCTGAGCACTTTTTCTGAATTGTGCCGCTCCCGTCACTCTGGTTAGGTTGGCATCGAAAAAAACGCTCTCGGGTGCTTTAGAGTGCCGAGTTATTCACTGCGCATGAAGAAATGACCACCTCCAACGTTTGGTTTATGTTTTATAAGCATTTTTAATTTTATTGCTTAAATCGCATTTTCTCGGCGAGCTGAGCACTTTTTCTGAATTGTGCCGCTCCCGTCACTCTGGTTAGGTTGGCATCGAAAAAAACGCTCTCGGGTGCTTTAGAGTGGCGAGTTTATCACTGCGCATGAAGAAATGACCACCTCCAACGTTTGGTTTATGTTTTATAAGCATTTTTAATTTTATTGCTTAAATCGCATTTTCTCGGCGAGCTGAGCGCTTTTTCTGAATTGTGCCGCTCCCGTCACTCTGGTTAGGTTGGCATCGAAAAAAACGCTCTCGGGTGCTTTAGAGTGCCGAGTTATTCACTGCGCATGAAGAAATGACCACCTCCAACGTTTGGTTTATGTTTAATAAGCATTTTTAATTTTATTGCTTAAATCGCATTTTCTCGGCGAGCTGAGCGCTTTTTCTGAATTGTGCCGCTCCCGTAACTCTGGTTAGGTTGGCATCGAAAAAAACGCTCTCGGGTGCTTTAGAGTGCCGAGTTTATCACTGCGCATGAAGAAATGACCACTTCCAACGTTTGGTTTATGTTTTATAAGCATTTTTAATTTTATTGCTTAAATCGCATTTTCTCGGCGAGCTGAGCGCTTTTTCTGAATTGTGCCGCTCCCGTAACTCTGGTTAGGTTGGCATCGAAAAAAACGCTCTCGGGTGCTTTAGAGTGCCGAGTTTATCACTGCGCATGAAGAAATGACCACTTCCAACGTTTGGTTTATGTTTTATAAGCATTTTTAATTTTATTGCTTAAATCGCATTTTCTCGGCGAGCTGAGCACTTTTTCTGAATTGTGCCGCTCCCGTCACTCTGGTTAGGTTGGCATCGAAAAAAACGCTCTCGGGTGCTCTAGAGTGCCGAGTTTATTACTGCGCATTAAGAAATGACCACCTCCAACGTTTGGTTTATGTTTTATAAGCATTTTTAATTTTATTGCTTAAATCACATTTTCTCGGCGAGCTGAGCACTTTTTCTGAATTGTGCCGCTCCCGTCACTCTGGTTAGGTTGGCATCGAAAAAAACGCTCTCGGGTGCTTACGAGTGCCGAGTTATTCACTGCGCATGAAGAAATGACCACCTCCAACGTTTGGTTTATGTTTTATAAGCATTTTTAATTTTATTGCTTAAATCGCATTTTCTCGGCGAGCTGAGCACTTTTTCTGAATTGTGCCGCTCCCGTCACTCTGGTTAGGTTGGCATCGAAAAAAACGCTCTCGGGTGCTTTAGAGTGCCGAGTTTATCACTGCGCATGAAGAAATGACCACCTCCAACGTTTGGTTTATGTTTTATAAGCATTTTTAATTTTATTGCTTAAATCGCATTTTCTCGGCGAGCTGAGCGCTTTTTCTGAATTGTGCCGCTCCCGTCACTCTGGTTAGGTTGGCATCGAAAAAAACGCTCTCGGGTGCTCTAGAGTGCCGAGTTTATTACTGCGCATTAAGAAATGACCACCTCCAACGTTTGGTTTATGTTTTATAAGCATTTTTAATTTTATTGCTTAAATCGCATTTTCTCGGCGAGCTGAGCACTTTTTCTGAATTGTGCCGCTCCCGTCACTCTGGTTAGGTTGGCATCGAAAAAAACGCTCTCGGGTGCTCTAGAGTGCCGAGTTTATTACTGCGCATTAAGAAATGACCACCTCCAACGTTTGGTTTATGTTTTATAAGCATTTTTAATTTTATTGCTTAAATCGCATTTTCTCGGCGAGCTGAGCACTTTTTCTGAATTGTGCCGCTCCCGTCACTCTGGTTAGGTTGGCATCGAAAAAAACGCTCTCGGGTGCTTTAGAGTGCCGAGTTATTCACTGCGCATGAAGAAATGACCACCTCCAACGTTTGGTTTATGTTTTATAAGCATTTTTAATTTTATTGCTTAAATCGCATTTTCTCGGCGAGCTGAGCACTTTTTCTGAATTGTGCCGCTCCCGTCACTCTGGTTAGGTTGGCATCGAAAAAAACGCTCTCGGGTGCTTTAGAGTGGCGAGTTTATCACTGCGCATGAAGAAATGACCACCTCCAACGTTTGGTTTATGTTTTATAAGCATTTTTAATTTTATTGCTTAAATCGCATTTTCTCGGCGAGCTGAGCGCTTTTTCTGAATTGTGCCGCTCCCGTCACTCTGGTTAGGTTGGCATCGAAAAAAACGCTCTCGGGTGCTTTAGAGTGCCGAGTTATTCACTGCGCATGAAGAAATGACCACCTCCAACGTTTGGTTTATGTTTAATAAGCATTTTTAATTTTATTGCTTAAATCGCATTTTCTCGGCGAGCTGAGCGCTTTTTCTGAATTGTGCCGCTCCCGTAACTCTGGTTAGGTTGGCATCGAAAAAAACGCTCTCGGGTGCTTTAGAGTGCCGAGTTTATCACTGCGCATGAAGAAATGACCACTTCCAACGTTTGGTTTATGTTTTATAAGCATTTTTAATTTTATTGCTTAAATCGCATTTTCTCGGCGAGCTGAGCGCTTTTTCTGAATTGTGCCGCTCCCGTAACTCTGGTTAGGTTGGCATCGAAAAAAACGCTCTCGGGTGCTTTAGAGTGCCGAGTTTATCACTGCGCATGAAGAAATGACCACTTCCAACGTTTGGTTTATGTTTTATAAGCATTTTTAATTTTATTGCTTAAATCGCATTTTCTCGGCGAGCTGAGCACTTTTTCTGAATTGTGCCGCTCCCGTCACTCTGGTTAGGTTGGCATCGAAAAAAACGCTCTCGGGTGCTCTAGAGTGCCGAGTTTATTACTGCGCATTAAGAAATGACCACCTCCAACGTTTGGTTTATGTTTTATAAGCATTTTTAATTTTATTGCTTAAATCACATTTTCTCGGCGAGCTGAGCACTTTTTCTGAATTGTGCCGCTCCCGTCACTCTGGTTAGGTTGGCATCGAAAAAAACGCTCTCGGGTGCTTACGAGTGCCGAGTTATTCACTGCGCATGAAGAAATGACCACCTCCAACGTTTGGTTTATGTTTTATAAGCATTTTTAATTTTATTGCTTAAATCGCATTTTCTCGGCGAGCTGAGCACTTTTTCTGAATTGTGCCGCTCCCGTCACTCTGGTTAGGTTGGCATCGAAAAAAACGCTCTCGGGTGCTTTAGAGTGCCGAGTTTATCACTGCGCATGAAGAAATGACCACCTCCAACGTTTGGTTTATGTTTTATAAGCATTTTTAATTTTATTGCTTAAATCGCATTTTCTCGGCGAGCTGAGCGCTTTTTCTGAATTGTGCCGCTCCCGTCACTCTGGTTAGGTTGGCATCGAAAAAAACGCTCTCGGGTGCTTTAGAGTGCCGAGTTTATTACTGCGCATTAAGAAATGACCACCTCCAATGTTTGGTTTATGTTTTATAAGCATTTTTAATTTTATTGCTTAAATCGCATTTTCTCGGCGAGCTGAGCACTTTTTCTGAATTGTGCCGCTCCCGTCACTTGGCATCGAAAAAAACGCTCTCGGGTGCTTTAGAGTGCCGAGTTATTCACTGCGCATGAAGAAATGACCACCTCCAACGTTTGGTTTATGTTTTATAAGCATTTTTAATTTTATTGCTTAAATCGCATTTTCTCGGCGAGCTGAGCGCTTTTTCTGAATTGTGCCGCTCCCGTCACTCTGGTTAGGTTGGCATCGAAAAAAACGCTCTCGGGTGCTTTAGAGTGCCGAGTTTATTACTGCGCATTAAGAAATGACCACCTCCAACGTTTGGTTTATGTTTTATAAGCATTTTTAATTTTATTGCCTAAATCGCATTTTCTCGGCGAGCTGAGCACTTTTTCTGAATTGTGCCGCTCCCGTCACTCTGGTTAGGTTGGCATCGAAAAAAACGCTCTCGGGTGCTTTAGAGTGCCGAGTTTATTACTGCGCATTAAGAAATGACCACCTCCAACGTTTGGTTTATGTTTTATAAGCATTTTTAATTTTATTGCTTAAATCGCATTTTCTCGGCGAGCTGAGCACTTTTTCGGAATTGTGCCGCTCCCGTCACTCTGGTTAGGTTGGCATCGAAAAAAACGCTCTCGGGTGCTTTAGAGTGCCGAGTTATTCACTGCGCACGAAGAAATGACCACCTCCAACGTTTGGTTTATGTTTTATAAGCATTTTTAATTTTATTGCTTAAATCGCATTTTCTCGGCGAGCTGAGCGCTTTTTCTGAATTGTGCCGCTCCCGTCACTCTGGTTAGGTTGGCATCGAAAAAAACGCTCTCGGGTGCTTTAGAGTGCCGAGTTTATTACTGCGCATTAAGAAATGACCACCTCCAACGTTTGGTTTATGTTTTATAAGCATTTTTAATTTTATTGCTTAAATCGCATTTTCTCGGCGAGCTGAGCACTTTTTCTGAATTGTGCCGCTCCCGTCACTCTGGTTAGGTTGGCATCGAAAAAAACGCTCTCGGGTGCTTTAGAGTGCCGAGTTTATTACTGCGCATTAAGAAATGACCACCTCCAACGTTTGGTTTATGTTTTATAAGCATTTTTAATTTTATTGCTTAAATCGCATTTTCTCGGCGAGCTGAGCACTTTTTCTGAATTGTGCCGCTCCCGTCACTCTGGTTAGGTTGGCATCGAAAAAAACGCTATCGGGTGCTTTAGAGTGCCGAGTTATTCACTGCGCATGAAGAAATGACCACCTCCAACGTTTGGTTTATGTTTAATAAGCATTTTTAATTTTATTGCTTAAATCGCATTTTCTCGGCGAGCTGAGCACTTTTTCTGAATTGTGCCGCTCCCGTCACTCTGGTTAGGTTGGCATCGAAAAAAACGCTCTCGGGTGCTTTAGAGTGCCGAGTTTATTACTGCGCATTAAGAAATGACCACCTCCAACGTTTGGTTTATGTTTTATAAGCATTTTTAATTTTATTGCTTAAATCGCATTTTCTCGGCGAGCTGAGCACTTTTTCTGAATTGTGCCGCTCCCGTCACTCTGGTTAGGTTGGCATCGAAAAAAACGCTCTCGGGTGCTTTAGAGTGCCGAGTTTATTACTGCGCATTAAGAAATGACCACCTCCAACGTTTGGTTTATGTTTTATAAGCATTTTTAATTTTATTGCTTAAATCGCATTTTCTCGGCGAGCTGAGCGCTTTTTCTGAATTGTGCCGCTCCCGTCACTCTGGTTAGGTTGGCATCGAAAAAAACGCTCTCGGGTGCTTTAGAGTGCCGAGTTATTCACTGCGCATGAAGAAATGACCACCTCCAACGTTTGGTTTATGTTTAATAAGCATTTTTAATTTTATTGCTTAAATCGCATTTTCTCGGCGAGCTGAGCACTTTTTCTGAATTGTGCCGCTCCCGTCACTCTGGTTAGGTTGGCATCGAAAAAAACGCTCTCGGGTGCTTTAGAGTGCCGAGTTTATTACTGCGCATTAAGAAATGACCACCTCCAACGTTTGGTTTATGTTTTATAAGCATTTTTAATTTTATTGCTTAAATCGCATTTTCTCGGCGAGCTGAGCGCTTTTTCTGAATTGTGCCGCTCCCGTCACTCTGGTTAGGTTGGCATCGAAAAAAACGCTCTCGGGTGCTTTAGAGTGCCGAGTTATTCACTGCGCATGAAGAAATGACCACCTCCAACGTTTGGTTTATGTTTAATAAGCATTTTTAATTTTATTGCTTAAATCGCATTTTCTCGGCGAGCTGAGCACTTTTTCTGAATTGTGCCGCTCCCGTCACTCTGGTTAGGTTGGCATCGAAAAAAACGCTCTCGGGTGCTTTAGAGTGCCGAGTTTATTACTGCGCATTAAGAAATGACCACCTCCAACGTTTGGTTTATGTTTTATAAGCATTTTTAATTTTATTGCTTAAATCGCATTTTCTCGGCGAGCTGAGCACTTTTTCTGAATTGTGCCGCTCCCGTCACTCTGGTTAGGTTGGCATCGAAAAAAACGCTCTCGGGTGCTTTAGAGTGCCGAGTTTATCACTGCGCATGAAGAAATGACCACCTCCAACGTTTGGTTTATGTTTAATAAGCATTTTTAATTTTATTGCTTAAATCGCATTTTCTCGGCGAGCTGAGCACTTTTTCTGAATTGTGCCGCTCCCGTCACTCTGGTTAGGTTGGCATCGAAAAAAACGCTCTCGGGTGCTTTAGAGTGCCGACTTTATCACTGCGCATGAAGAAATGACCACCTCCAACGTTTGGTTTATGTTTTATAAGCATTTTTAATTTTATTGCTTAAATCGCATTTTCTCGGCGAGCTGAGCACTTTTTCTGAATTGTGCCGCTCCCGTCACTCTGGTTAGGTTGGCATCGAAAAAAACGCTCACGGGTGCTTTAGAGTGCCGAGTTTATTACTGCGCATTACCTCCAACGTTTGGTTTATGTTTTATAAGCATTTTTAATTTTATTGCTTAAATCGCATTTTCTCGGCGAGCTGAGCACTTTTTCTGAATTGTGCCGCTCCCGTCACTCTGGTTAGGTTGGCATCGAAAAAAACGCTCTCGGGTGCTTTAGAGTGCCGAGTTATTCACTGCGCATGAAGAAATGACCACCTCCAACGTTTGGTTTATGTTTTATAAGCATTTTTAATTTTATTGCTTAAATCGCATTTTCTCGGCGAGCTGAGCGCTTTTTCTGAATTGTGCCGCTCCCGTAACTCTGGTTAGGTTGGCATCGAAAAAAACGCTCTCGGGTGCTTTAGAGTGCCGAGTTTATTATTGCGCATTAAGAAATGACCACCTCCAACGTTTGGTTTATGTTTAATAAGCATTTTTAATTTTATTGCTTAAATCGCATTTTCTCGGCGAGCTGAGCACTTTTTCTGAATTGTGCCGCTCCCGTCACTCTGGTTAGGTTGGCATCGAAAAAAACGCTCTCGGGTGCTTTAGAGTGCCGAGTTTATTACTGCGCATTAAGAAATGACCACCTCCAACGTTTGGTTTATGTTTTATAAGCATTTTTAATTTTATTGCTTAAATCGCATTTTCTCGGCGAGCTGAGCACTTTTTCTGAATTGTGCCGCTCCCGTCACTCTGGTTAGGTTGGCATCGAAAAAAACGCTCTCGGGTGCTTTAGAGTGCCGAGTTTATTACTGCGCATTAAGAAATGACCACCTCCAACGTTTGGTTTATGTTTTATAAGCATTTTTAATTGTATTGCTTAAATCGCATTTTCTCGGCGAGCTGAGCACTTTTTCTGAATTGTGCCGCTCCCGTCACTTGGCATCGAAAAAAACGCTCTCGGGTGCTTTAGAGTGCCGAGTTATTCACTGCGCATGAAGAAATGACCACCTCCAACGTTTGGTTTATGTTTTATAAGCATTTTTAATTTTATTGCTTAAATCGCATTTTCTCGGCGAGCTGAGCGCTTTTTCTGAATTGTGCCGCTCCCGTCACTCTGGTTAGGTTGGCATCGAAAAAAACGCTCTCGGGTGCTTTAGAGTGCAGAGTTTATTACTGCGCATTAAGAAATGACCACCTCCAACGTTTGGTTTATGTTTTATAAGCATTTTTAATTTTATTGCCTAAATCGCATTTTCTCGGCGAGCTGAGCACTTTTTCTGAATTGTGCCGCTCCCGTCACTCTGGTTAGGTTGGCATCGAAAAAAACGCTCTCGGGTGCTTTAGAGTGCCGAGTTTATTACTGCGCATTAAGAAATGACCACCTCCAACGTTTGGTTTATGTTTTATAAGCATTTTTAATTTTATTGCTTGCATTTTCTCGGCGAGCTGAGCACTTTTTCTGAATTGTGCCGCTCCCGTCACTCTGGTTAGGTTGGCATCGAAAAAAACGCTATCGGGTGCTTTAGAGTGCCGAGTTATTCACTGCGCACGAAGAAATGACCACCTCCAACGTTTGGTTTATGTTTTATAAGCATTTTTAATTTTATTGCTTAAATCGCATTTTCTCGGCGAGCTGAGCGCTTTTTCTGAATTGTGCCGCTCCCGTCACTCTGGTTAGGTTGGCATCGAAAAAAACGCTCTCGGGTGCTTTAGAGTGCCGAGTTTATTACTGCGCATTAAGAAATGACCACCTCCAACGTTTGGTTTATGTTTTATAAGCATTTTTAATTTTATTGCTTAAATCGCATTTTCTCGGCGAGCTGAGCACTTTTTCTGAATTGTGCCGCTCCCGTCACTCTGGTTAGGTTGGCATCGAAAAAAACGCTCTCGGGTGCTTTAGAGTGCCGAGTTTATTACTGCGCATTAAGAAATGACCACCTCCAACGTTTGGTTTATGTTTTATAAGCATTTTTAATTTTATTGCTTAAATCGCATTTTCTCGGCGAGCTGAGCACTTTTTCTGAATTGTGCCGCTCCCGTCACTCTGGTTAGGTTGGCATCGAAAAAAACGCTCTCGGGTGCTTTAGAGTGCCGAGTTTATCACTGCGCATGAAGAAATGACCACTTCCAACGTTTGGTTTATGTTTTATAAGCATTTTTAATTTTATTGCTTAAATCGCATTTTCTCGGCGAGCTGAGCGCTTTTTCTGAATTGTGCCGCTCCCGTCACTCTGGTTAGGTTGGCATCGAAAAAAACGCTCTCGGGTGCTTTAGAGTGCCGAGTTATTCACTGCGCATGAAGAAATGACCACCTCCAACGTTTGGTTTATGTTTAATAAGCATTTTTAATTTTATTGCTTAAATCGCATTTTCTCGGCGAGCTGAGCACTTTTTCTGAATTGTGCCGCTCCCGTCACTCTGGTTAGGTTGGCATCGAAAAAAACGCTCTCGGGTGCTTTAGAGTGCCGAGTTTATTACTGCGCATTAAGAAATGACCACCTCCAACGTTTGGTTTATGTTTTATAAGCATTTTTAATTTTATTGCTTAAATCGCATTTTCTCGGCGAGCTGAGCACTTTTTCTGAATTGTGCCGCTCCCGTCACTCTGGTTAGGTTGGCATCGAAAAAAACGCTCTCGGGTGCTTTAGAGTGCCGAGTTTATCACTGCGCATGAAGAAATGACCACCTCCAACGTTTGGTTTATGTTTAATAAGCATTTTTAATTTTATTGCTTAAATCGCATTTTCTCGGCGAGCTGAGCACTTTTTCTGAATTGTGCCGCTCCCGTCACTCTGGTTAGGTTGGCATCGAAAAAAACGCTCTCGGGTGCTTTAGAGTGCCGACTTTATCACTGCGCATGAAGAAATGACCACCTCCAACGTTTGGTTTATGTTTTATAAGCATTTTTAATTTTATTGCTTAAATCGCATTTTCTCGGCGAGCTGAGCACTTTTTCTGAATTGTGCCGCTCCCGTCACTCTGGTTAGGTTGGCATCGAAAAAAACGCTCACGGGTGCTTTAGAGTGCCGAGTTTATTACTGCGCATTACCTCCAACGTTTGGTTTATGTTTTATAAGCATTTTTAATTTTATTGCTTAAATCGCATTTTCTCGGCGAGCTGAGCACTTTTTCTGAATTGTGCCGCTCCCGTCACTCTGGTTAGGTTGGCATCGAAAAAAACGCTCTCGGGTGCTTTAGAGTGCCGAGTTATTCACTGCGCATGAAGAAATGACCACCTCCAACGTTTGGTTTATGTTTTATAAGCATTTTTAATTTTATTGCTTAAATCGCATTTTCTCGGCGAGCTGAGCGCTTTTTCTGAATTGTGCCGCTCCCGTAACTCTGGTTAGGTTGGCATCGAAAAAAACGCTCTCGGGTGCTTTAGAGTGCCGAGTTTATTATTGCGCATTAAGAAATGACCACCTCCAACGTTTGGTTTATGTTTAATAAGCATTTTTAATTTTATTGCTTAAATCGCATTTTCTCGGCGAGCTGAGCACTTTTTCTGAATTGTGCCGCTCCCGTCACTCTGGTTAGGTTGGCATCGAAAAAAACGCTCTCGGGTGCTTTAGAGTGCCGAGTTTATTACTGCGCATTAAGAAATGACCACCTCCAACGTTTGGTTTATGTTTTATAAGCATTTTTAATTTTATTGCTTAAATCGCATTTTCTCGGCGAGCTGAGCACTTTTTCTGAATTGTGCCGCTCCCGTCACTCTGGTTAGGTTGGCATCGAAAAAAACGCTCTCGGGTGCTTTAGAGTGCCGAGTTTATTACTGCGCATTAAGAAATGACCACCTCCAACGTTTGGTTTATGTTTTGTAAGCATTTTTAATTGTATTGCTTAAATCGCATTTTCTCGGCGAGCTGAGCACTTTTTCTGAATTGTGCCGCTCCCGTCACTTGGCATCGAAAAAAACGCTCTCGGGTGCTTTAGAGTGCCGAGTTATTCACTGCGCATGAAGAAATGACCACCTCCAACGTTTGGTTTATGTTTTATAAGCATTTTTAATTTTATTGCTTAAATCGCATTTTCTCGGCGAGCTGAGCGCTTTTTCTGAATTGTGCCGCTCCCGTCACTCTGGTTAGGTTGGCATCGAAAAAAACGCTCTCGGGTGCTTTAGAGTGCAGAGTTTATTACTGCGCATTAAGAAATGACCACCTCCAACGTTTGGTTTATGTTTTATAAGCATTTTTAATTTTATTGCCTAAATCGCATTTTCTCGGCGAGCTGAGCACTTTTTCTGAATTGTGCCGCTCCCGTCACTCTGGTTAGGTTGGCATCGAAAAAAACGCTCTCGGGTGCTTTAGAGTGCCGAGTTTATTACTGCGCATTAAGAAATGACCACCTCCAACGTTTGGTTTATGTTTTATAAGCATTTTTAATTTTATTGCTTAAATCGCATTTTCTCGGCGAGCTGAGCACTTTTTCTGAATTGTGCCGCTCCCGTCACTCTGGTTAGGTTGGCATCGAAAAAAACGCTATCGGGTGCTTTAGAGTGCCGAGTTATTCACTGCGCACGAAGAAATGACCACCTCCAACGTTTGGTTTATGTTTTATAAGCATTTTTAATTTTATTGCTTAAATCGCATTTTCTCGGCGAGCTGAGCGCTTTTTCTGAATTGTGCCGCTCCCGTCACTCTGGTTAGGTTGGCATCGAAAAAAACGCTCTCGGGTGCTTTAGAGTGCCGAGTTTATTACTGCGCATTAAGAAATGACCACCTCCAACGTTTGGTTTATGTTTTATAAGCATTTTTAATTTTATTGCTTAAATCGCATTTTCTCGGCGAGCTGAGCACTTTTTCTGAATTGTGCCGCTCCCGTCACTCTGGTTAGGTTGGCATCGAAAAAAACGCTCTCGGGTGCTTTAGAGTGCCGAGTTTATTACTGCGCATTAAGAAATGACCACCTCCAACGTTTGGTTTATGTTTTATAAGCATTTTTAATTTTATTGCTTAAATCGCATTTTCTCGGCGAGCTGAGCACTTTTTCTGAATTGTGCCGCTCCCGTCACTCTGGTTAGGTTGGCATCGAAAAAAACGCTCTCGGGTGCTTTAGAGTGCCGAGTTTATCACTGCGCATGAAGAAATGACCACTTCCAACGTTTGGTTTATGTTTTATAAGCATTTTTAATTTTATTGCTTAAATCGCATTTTCTCGGCGAGCTGAGCACTTTTTCTGAATTGTGCCGCTCCCGTCACTCTGGTTAGGTTGGCATCGAAAAAAACGCTCTCGGGTGCTCTAGAGTGCCGAGTTTATCACTGCGCATGAAGAAATGACCACCTCCAACGTTTGGTTTATGTTTTATAAGCATTTTTAATTTTATTGCTTAAATCGCATTTTCTCGGCGAGCTGAGCGCTTTTTCTGAATTGTGCCGCTCCCGTCACTCTGGTTAGGTTGGCATCGAAAAAAACGCTCTCGGGTGCTTTAGAGTGCCGAGTTATTCACTGCGCATGAAGAAATGACCACCTCCAACGTTTGGTTTATGTTTAATAAGCATTTTTAATTTTATTGCTTAAATCGCATTTTCTCGGCGAGCTGAGCGCTTTTTCTGAATTGTGCCGCTCCCGTCACTCTGGTTAGGTTGGCATCGAAAAAAACGCTCTCGGGTGCTTTAGAGTGCCGAGTTATTCACTGCGCATGAAGAAATGACCACCTCCACCGTTTGGTTTATGTTTAATAAGCATTTTTAATTTTATTGCTTAAATCGCATTTTCTCGGCGAGCTGAGCACTTTTTCTGAATTGTGCCGCTCCCGTCACTCTGGTTAGGTTGGCATCGAAAAAAACGCTCTCGGGTGCTTTAGAGTGCCGAGTTTATTACTGCGCATTAAGAAATGACCACCTCCAACGTTTGGTTTATGTTTTATAAGCATTTTTAATTTTATTGCTTAAATCGCATTTTCTCGGCGAGCTGAGCACTTTTTCTGAATTGTGCCGCTCCCGTCACTCTGGTTAGGTTGGCATCGAAAAAAACGCTCTCGGGTGCTTTAGAGTGCCGAGTTATTCACTGCGCATGAAGAAATGACCGACTCCAACGTTTGGTTTATGTTTAATAAGCATTTTTAATTTTATTGCTTAAATCGCATTTTCTCGGCGAGCTGAGCACTTTTTCTGAATTGTGCCGCTCCCGTCACTCTGGTTAGGTTGGCATCGAAAAAAACGCTCTCGGGTGCTTTAGAGTGCCGAGTTTATTACTGCGCATTAAGAAATGACCACCTCCAACGTTTGGTTTATGTTTTATAAGCATTTTTAATTTTATTGCTTAAATCGCATTTTCTCGGCGAGCTGAGCACTTTTTCTGAATTGTGCCGCTCCCGTCACTCTGGTTAGGTTGGCATCGAAAAAAACGCTCTCGGGTGCTTTAGAGTGCCGAGTTTATTACTGCGCATTAAGAAATGACCACCTCCAATGTTTGGTTTATGTTTTATAAGCATTTTTAATTTTATTGCTTAAATCGCATTTTCTCGGCGAGCTGAGCACTTTTTCTGAATTGTGCCGCTCCCGTCACTTGGCATCGAAAAAAACGCTCTCGGGTGCTTTAGAGTGCCGAGTTATTCACTGCGCATGAAGAAATGACCACCTCCAACGTTTGGTTTATGTTTTATAAGCATTTTTAATTTTATTGCTTAAATCGCATTTTCTCGGCGAGCTGAGCGCTTTTTCTGAATTGTGCCGCTCCCGTCACTCTGGTTAGGTTGGCATCGAAAAAAACGCTCTCGGGTGCTTTAGAGTGCCGAGTTTATTACTGCGCATTAAGAAATGACCACCTCCAACGTTTGGTTTATGTTTTATAAGCATTTTTAATTTTATTGCCTAAATCGCATTTTCTCGGCGAGCTGAGCACTTTTTCTGAATTGTGCCGCTCCCGTCACTCTGGTTAGGTTGGCATCGAAAAAAACGCTCTCGGGTGCTTTAGAGTGCCGAGTTTATTACTGCGCATTAAGAAATGACCACCTCCAACGTTTGGTTTATGTTTTATAAGCATTTTTAATTTTATTGCTTAAATCGCATTTTCTCGGCGAGCTGAGCGCTTTTTCTGAATTGTGCCGCTCCCGTCACTCTGGTTAGGTTGGCATCGAAAAAAACGCTCTCGGGTGCTTTAGAGTGCCGAGTTTATTACTGCGCATTAAGATATGACCACCTCCAACGTTTGGTTTATGTTTTATAAGCATTTTTAATTTTATTGCTTAAATCGCATTTTCTCGGCGAGCTGAGCACTTTTTCTGAATTGTGCCGTCCCGTCACTCTGGTTAGGTTGGCATCGAAAAAAACGCTCACGGGTGCTTTAGAGTGCCGAGTTTATTACTGCGCATTAAGAAATGACCACCTCCAACGTTTGGTTTATGTTTTATAAGCATTTTTAATTTTATTGCTTAAATCGCATTTTCTCGGCGAGCTGAGCACTTTTTCTGAATTGTGCCGCTCCCGTCACTCTGGTTAGGTTGGCATCGAAAAAAACGCTCTCGGGTGCTTTAGAGTGCCGAGTTATTCACTGCGCATGGAGAAATGACCACCTCCAACGTTTGGTTTATGTTTTATAAGCATTTTTAATTTTATTGCTTAAATCGCATTTTCTCGGCGAGCTGAGCACTTTTTCTGAATTGTGCCGCTCCCGTCACTCTGGTTAGGTTGGCATCGAAAAAAACGCTCTCGGGTGCTTTAGAGTGCCGAGTTTATCACTGCGCATGAAGAAATGACCACCTCCAACGTTTGGTTTATGTTTTATAAGCATTTTTAATTTTATTGCTTAAATCGCATTTTCTCGGCGAGCTGAGCGCTTTTTCTGAATCGTGCCGCTCCCGTCACTCTGGTTAGGTTGGCATCGAAAAAAAACGCTCTCGGGTGCTTTAGAGTGCCGAGTTTATCACTGCGCATGAAGAAATGACCACCTCCAACGTTTGGTTTATGTTTTATAAGCATTTTTAATTTTATTGCTTAAATCGCATTTTCTCGGCGAGCTGAGCGCTTTTTCTGAATTGTGCCGCTCCCGTAACTCTGGTTAGGTTGGCATCGAAAAAAACGCTCTCGGGTGCTTTAGAGTGCCGAGTTTATCACTGCGCATGAAGAAATGACCACTTCCAACGTTTGGTTTATGTTTTATAAGCATTTTTAATTTTATTGCTTAAATCGCATTTTCTCGGCGAGCTGAGCGCTTTTTCTGAATTGTGCCGCTCCCGTAACTCTGGTTAGGTTGGCATCGAAAAAAACGCTCTCGGGTGCTTTAGAGTGCCGAGTTTATCACTGCGCATGAAGAAATGACCACTTCCAACGTTTGGTTTATGTTTTATAAGCATTTTTAATTTTATTGCTTAAATCGCATTTTCTCGGCGAGCTGAGCACTTTTTCTGAATTGTGCCGCTCCCGTCACTCTGGTTAGGTTGGCATCGAAAAAAACGCTCTCGGGTGCTCTAGAGTGCCGAGTTTATTACTGCGCATTAAGAAATGACCACCTCCAACGTTTGGTTTATGTTTTATAAGCATTTTTAATTTTATTGCTTAAATCGCATTTTCTCGGCGAGCTGAGCACTTTTTCTGAATTGTGCCGCTCCCGTCACTCTGGTTAGGTTGGCATCGAAAAAAACGCTCTCGGGTGCTTTAGAGTGCCGAGTTATTCACTGCGCATGAAGAAATGACCACCTCCAACGTTTGGTTTATGTTTTATAAGCATTTTTAATTTTATTGCTTAAATCGCATTTTCTCGGCGAGCTGAGCACTTTTTCTGAATTGTGCCGCTCCCGTCACTCTGGTTAGGTTGGCATCGAAAAAAACGCTCTCGGGTGCTTTAGAGTGCCGAGTTTATCACTGCGCATGAAGAAATGACCACCTCCAACGTTTGGTTTATGTTTTATAAGCATTTTTAATTTTATTGCTTAAATCGCATTTTCTCGGCGAGCTGAGCGCTTTTTCTGAATTGTGCCGCTCCCGTCACTCTGGTTAGGTTGGCATCGAAAAAAACGCTCTCGGGTGCTTTAGAGTGCCGAGTTATTCACTGCGCATGAAGAAATGACCACCTCCAACGTTTGGTTTATGTTTAATAAGCATTTTTAATTTTATTGCTTAAATCGCATTTTCTCGGCGAGCTGAGCGCTTTTTCTGAATTGTGCCGCTCCCGTCACTCTGGTTAGGTTGGCATCGAAAAAAACGCTCTCGGGTGCTTTAGAGTGCCGAGTTATTCACTGCGCATGAAGAAATGACCACCTCCAACGTTTGGTTTATGTTTAATAAGCATTTTTAATTTTATTGCTTAAATCGCATTTTCTCGGCGAGCTGAGCGCTTTTTCTGAATTGTGCCGCTCCCGTCACTCTGGTTAGGTTGGCATCGGAAAAAACGCTCTCGGGTGCTTTAGAGTGCCGAGTTATTCACTGCGCATGAAGAAATGACCACCTCCACCGTTTGGTTTATGTTTAATAAGCATTTTTAATTTTATTGCTTAAATCGTATTTTCTCGGCGAGCTGAGCACTTTTTCTGAATTGTGCCGCTCCCGTCACTCTGGTTAGGTTGGCATCGAAAAAAACGCTCTCGGGTGCTTTAGAGTGCCGAGTTTATTACTGCGCATTAAGAAATGACCACCTCCAACGTTTGGTTTATGTTTTATAAGCATTTTTAATTTTATTGCTTAAATCGCATTTTCTCGGCGAGCTGAGCACTTTTTCTGAATTGTGCCGCTCCCGTCACTCTGGTTAGGTTGGCATCGAAAAAAACGCTCTCGGGTGCTTTAGAGTGCCGAGTTATTCACTGCGCACGAAGAAATGACCACCTCCAACGTTTGGTTTATGTTTTATAAGCATTTTTAATTTTATTGCTTAAATCGCATTTTCTCGGCGAGCTGAGCGCTTTTTCTGAATTGTGCCGCTCCCGTCACTCTGGTTAGGTTGGCATCGAAAAAAACGCTCTCGGGTGCTTTAGAGTGCCGAGTTTATTACTGCGCATTAAGAAATGACCACCTCCAACGTTTGGTTTATGTTTTATAAGCATTTTTAATTTTATTGCTTAAATCGCATTTTATCGGCGAGCTGAGCACTTTTTCTGAATTGTGCCGCTCCCGTCACTCTGGTTAGGTTGGCATCGAAAAAAACGCTCTCGGGTGCTTTAGAGTGCCGAGTTTATTACTGCGCATTAAGAAATGACCACCTCCAACGTTTGGTTTATGTTTTATAAGCATTTTTAATTTTATTGCTTAAATCGCATTTTCTCGGCGAGCTGAGCACTTTTTCTGAATTGTGCCGCTCCCGTCACTCTGGTTAGGTTGGCATCGAAAAAAACGCTATCGGGTGCTTTAGAGTGCCGAGTTATTCACTGCGCATGAAGAAATGACCACCTCCAACGTTTGGTTTATGTTTAATAAGCATTTTTAATTTTATTGCTTAAATCGCATTTTCTCGGCGAGCTGAGCACTTTTTCTGAATTGTGCCGCTCCCGTCACTCTGGTTAGGTTGGCATCGAAAAAAACGCTCTCGGGTGCTTTAGAGTGCCGAGTTTATTACTGCGCATTAAGAAATGACCACCTCCAACGTTTGGTTTATGTTTTATAAGCATTTTTAATTTTATTGCTTAAATCGCATTTTCTCGGCGAGCTGAGCACTTTTTCTGAATTGTGCCGCTCCCGTCACTCTGGTTAGGTTGGCATCGAAAAAAACGCTCTCGGGTGCTTTAGAGTGCCGAGTTTATTACTGCGCATTAAGAAATGACCACCTCCAACGTTTGGTTTATGTTTTATAAGCATTTTTAATTTTATTGCTTCAATCGCATTTTCTCGGCGAGCTGAGCACTTTTTCTGAATTGTGCCGCTCCCGTCACTTGGCATCGAAAAAAACGCTCTCGGGTGCTTTAGAGTGCCGAGTTATTCACTGCGCATGAAGAAATGACCACCTCCAACGTTTGGTTTATGTTTTATAAGCATTTTTAATTTTATTGCTTAAATCGCATTTTCTCGGCGAGCTGAGCGCTTTTTCTGAATTGTGCCGCTCCCGTCACTCTGGTTAGGTTGGCATCGAAAAAAACGCTCTCGGGTGCTTTAGAGTGCCGAGTTTATTACTGCGCATTAAGAAATGACCACCTCCAACGTTTGGTTTATGTTTTATAAGCATTTTTAATTTTATTGCCTAAATCGCATTTTCTCGGCGAGCTGAGCACTTTTTCTGAATTGTGCCGCTCCCGTCACTCTGGTTAGGTTGGCATAGAAAAAAACGCTCTCGGGTGCTTTAGAGTGCCGAGTTTATTACTGCGCATTAAGAAATGACCACCTCCAACGTTTGGTTTATGTTTTATAAGCATTTTTAATTTTATTGCTTAAATCGCATTTTCTCGGCGAGCTGAGCACTTTTTCTGAATTGTGCCGCTCCCGTCACTCTGGTTAGGTTGGCATCGAAAAAAACGCTCTCGGGTGCTTTAGAGTGCCGAGTTATTCACTGCGCACGAAGAAATGACCACCTCCAACGTTTGGTTTATGTTTTATAAGCATTTTTAATTTTATTGCTTAAATCGCATTTTCTCGGCGAGCTGAGCGCTTTTTCTGAATTGTGCCGCTCCCGTCACTCTGGTTAGGTTGGCATCGAAAAAAACGCTCTCGGGTGCTTTAGAGTGCCGAGTTTATTACTGCGCATTAAGAAATGACCACCTCCAACGTTTGGTTTATGTTTTATAAGCATTTTTAATTTTATTGCTTAAATCGCATTTTCTCGGCGAGCTGAGCACTTTTTCTGAATTGTGCCGCTCCCGTCACTCTGGTTAGGTTGGCATCGAAAAAAACGCTCTCGGGTGCTTTAGAGTGCCGAGTTTATTACTGCGCATTGAGAAATGACCACCTCCAACGTTTGGTTTATGTTTTATAAGCATTTTTAATTTTATTGCTTAAATCGCATTTTCTCGGCGAGCTGAGCACTTTTTCTGAATTGTGCCGCTCCCGTCACTCTGGTTAGGTTGGCATCGAAAAAAACGCTATCGGGTGCTTTAGAGTGCCGAGTTATTCACTGCGCATGAAGAAATGACCACCTCCAACGTTTGGTTTATGTTTAATAAGCATTTTTAATTTTATTGCTTAAATCGCATTTTCTCGGCGAGCTGAGCACTTTTTCTGAATTGTGCCGCTCCCGTCACTCTGGTTAGGTTGGCATCGAAAAAAACGCTCTCGGGTGCTTTAGAGTGCCGAGTTTATTACTGCGCATTAAGAAATGACCACCTCCAACGTTTGGTTTATGTTTTATAAGCATTTTTAATTTTATTGCTTAAATCGCATTTTCTCGGCGAGCTGAGCACTTTTTCTGAATTGTGCCGCTCCCGTCACTCTGGTTAGGTTGGCATCGAAAAAAACGCTCTCGGGTGCTTTAGAGTGCCGAGTTTATTACTGCGCATTAAGAAATGACCACCTCCAACGTTTGGTTTATGTTTTATAAGCATTTTTAATTTTATTGCTTAAATCGCATTTTCTCGGCGAGCTGAGCGCTTTTTCTGAATTGTGCCGCTCCCGTCACTCTGGTTAGGTTGGCATCGAAAAAAACGCTCTCGGGTGCTTTAGAGTGCCGAGTTATTCACTGCGCATGAAGAAATGACCACCTCCAACGTTTGGTTTATGTTTAATAAGCATTTTTAATTTTATTGCTTAAATCGCATTTTCTCGGCGAGCTGAGCACTTTTTCTGAATTGTGCCGCTCCCGTCACTCTGGTTAGGTTGGCATCGAAAAAAACGCTCTCGGGTGCTTTAGAGTGCCGAGTTTATTACTGCGCATTAAGAAATGACCACCTCCAACGTTTGGTTTATGTTTAATAAGCATTTTTAATTTTATTGCTTAAATCGCATTTTCTCGGCGAGCTGAGCGCTTTTTCTGAATTGTGCCGCTCCCGTCACTCTGGTTAGGTTGGCATCGAAAAAAACGCTCTCGGGTGCTTTAGAGTGCCGAGTTATTCACTGCGCATGAAGAAATGACCACCTCCAACGTTTGGTTCATGTTTAATAAGCATTTTTAACTTTATTGCTTAAATCGCATTTTCTCGGCGAGCTGAGCACTTTTTCTGAATTGTGCCGCTCCCGTCACTCTGGTTAGGTTGGCATCGAAAAAAACGCTCTCGGGTGCTTTAGAGTGCCGAGTTTATTACTGCGCATTAGGAAATGACCACCTCCAACGTTTGGTTTATGTTTTATAAGCATTTTTAATTTTATTGCTTAAATCGCATTTTCTCGGCGAGCTGAGCGCTTTTTCTGAATTGTGCCGCTCCCGTCACTCTGGTTAGGTTGGCATCGAAAAAAACGCTCTCGGGTGCTTTAGAGTGCCGAGTTTATTACTGCGCATTAAGAAATGACCACCTCCAACGTTTGGTTTATGTTTTATAAGCATTTTTAATTTTATTGCTTAAATCGCATTTTCTCGGCGAGCTGAGCACTTTTTCTGAATTGTGCCGCTCCCGTCACTCTGGTTAGGTTGGCATCGAAAAAAACGCTCTCGGGTGCTTTAGAGTGCCGAGTTTATTACTGCGCATTGAGAAATGACCACCTCCAACGTTTGGTTTATGTTTTATAAGCATTTTTAATTTTATTGCTTAAATCGCATTTTCTCGGCGAGCTGAGCACTTTTTCTGAATTGTGCCGCTCCCGTCACTCTGGTTAGGTTGGCATCGAAAAAAACGCTCTCGGGTGCTTTAGAGTGCCGAGTTTATTACTGCGCATTAAGAAATGACCACCTCCAACGTTTGGTTTATGTTTTATAAGCATTTTTAATTTTATTGCTTAAATCGCATTTTCTCGGCGAGCTGAGCGCTTTTTCTGAATTGTGCCGCTCCCGTCACTCTGGTTAGGTTGGCATCGAAAAAAACGCTCTCGGGTGCTTTAGAGTGCCGAGTTTATCACTGCGCATGAAGAAATGACCACCTCCAACGTTTGGTTTATGTTTTATAAGCATTTTTAATTTTATTGCTTAAATCGCATTTTCTCGGCGAGCTGAGCGCTTTTTCTGAATTGTGCCGCTCCCGTAACTCTGGTTAGGTTGGCATCGAAAAAAACGCTCTCGGGTGCTTTAGAGTGCCGAGTTTATCACTGCGCATGAAGAAATGACCACTTCCAACGTTTGGTTTATGTTTTATAAGCATTTTTAATTTTATTGCTTAAATCGCATTTTCTCGGCGAGCTGAGCACTTTTTCTGAATTGTGCCGCTCCCGTCACTCTGGTTAGGTTGGCATCGAAAAAATCGCTCTCGGGTGCTCTAGAGTGCCGAGTTTATTACTGCGCATTAAGAAATGACCACCTCCAACGTTTGGTTTATGTTTTATAAGCATTTTTAATTTTATTGCTTAAATCGCATTTTCTCGGCGAGCTGAGCACTTTTTCTGAATTGTGCCGCTCCCGTCACTCTGGTTAGGTTGGCATCGAAAAAAACGCTCTCGGGTGCTTTAGAGTGCCGAGTTTATTACTGCGCATTAAGAAATGACCACCTCCAACGTTTGGTTTATGTTTTATAAGCATTTTTAATTTTATTGCTTAAATCGCATTTTCTCGGCGAGCTGAGCACTTTTTCTGAATTGTGCCGCTCCCGTCACTCTGGTTAGGTTGGCATCGAAAAAAACGCTCTCGGGTGCTTTAGAGTGCCGAGTTATTCACTGCGCATGAAGAAATGACCACCTCCAACGTTTGGTTTATGTTTTATAAGCATTTTTAATTTTATTGCTTAAATCGCATTTTCTCGGCGAGCTGAGCACTTTTTCTGAATTGTGCCGCTCCCGTCACTCTGGTTAGGTTGGCATCGAAAAAAACGCTCTCGGGTGCTTTAGAGTGCCGAGTTTATCACTGCGCATGAAGAAATGACCACCTCCAACGTTTGGTTTATGTTTTATAAGCATTTTTAATTTTATTGCTTAAATCGCATTTTCTCGGCGAGCTGAGCGCTTTTTCTGAATTGTGCCGCTCCCGTCACTCTGGTTAGGTTGGCATCGAAAAAAACGCTCTCGGGTGCTTTAGAGTGCCGAGTTATTCTCTGCGCATGAAGAAATGACCACCTCCAATGTTTGGTTTATGTTTAATAAGCATTTTTAATTTTATTGCTTAAATCGCATTTTCTCGGCGAGCTGAGCGCTTTTTCTGAATTGTGCCGCTCCCGTCACTCTGGTTAGGTTGGCATCGAAAAAAACGCTCTCGGGTGCTTTAGAGTGCCGAGTTATTCACTGCGCATGAAGAAATGACCACCTCCAACGTTTGGTTTATGTTTAATAAGCATTTTTAATTTTATTGCTTAAATCGCATTTTCTCGGCGAGCTGAGCACTTTTTCTGAATTGTGCCGCTCCCGTCACTCTGGTTAGGTTGGCATCGAAAAAAACGCTCTCGGGTGCTTTAGAGTAACGAGTTTATTACTGCGCATTAAGAAATGACCACCTCCAACGTTTGGTTTATGTTTTATAAGCATTTTTAATTTTATTGCTTAAATCGCATTTTCTCGGCGAGCTGAGCACTTTTTCTGAATTGTGCCGCTCCCGTCACTCTGGTTAGGTTGGCATCGAAAAAAACGCTCTCGGGTGCTTTAGAGTGCCGAGTTTATTACTGCGCATTAAGAAATGACCACCTCCAACGTTTGGTTGATGTTTTATAAGCATTTTTAATTTTATTGCTTAAATCGCATTTTCTCGGCGAGCTGAGCACTTTTTCTGAATTGTGCCGCTCCCGTCACTCTGGTTAGGTTGGCATCGAAAAAAACGCTCTCGGGTGCTTTAGAGTGCCGAGTTTATTACTGCGCATTAAGAAATGACCACCTCCAATGTTTGGTTTATGTTTTATAAGCATTTTTAATTTTATTGCTTAAATCGCATTTTCTCGGCGAGCTGAGCACTTTTTCTGAATTGTGCCGCTCCCGTCACTCTGGTTAGGTTGGCATCGAAAAAAACGCTCTCGGGTGCTTTAGAGTGCCGAGTTATTCACTGCGCATGAAGAAATGACCACCTCCAACGTTTGGTTTATGTTTTATAAGCATTTTTAATTTTATTGCTTAAATCGCATTTTCTCGGCGAGCTGAGCGCTTTTTCTGAATTGTGCCGCTCCCGTCACTCTGGTTAGGTTGGCATCGAAAAAAACGCTCTCGGGTGCTTTAGAGTGCCGAGTTATTCTCTGCGCATGAAGAAATGACCACCTCCAATGTTTGGTTTATGTTTAATAAGCATTTTTAATTTTATTGCTTAAATCGCATTTTCTCGGCGAGCTGAGCGCTTTTTCTGAATTGTGCCGCTCCCGTCACTCTGGTTAGGTTGGCATCGAAAAAAACGCTCTCGGGTGCTTTAGAGTGCCGAGTTATTCACTGCGCATGAAGAAATGACCACCTCCAACGTTTGGTTTATGTTTAATAAGCATTTTTAATTTTATTGCTTAAATCGCATTTTCTCGGCGAGCTGAGCACTTTTTCTGAATTGTGCCGCTCCCGTCACTCTGGTTAGGTTGGCATCGAAAAAAACGCTCTCGGGTGCTTTAGAGTAACGAGTTTATTACTGCGCATTAAGAAATGACCACCTCCAACGTTTGGTTTATGTTTTATAAGCATTTTTAATTTTATTGCTTAAATCGCATTTTCTCGGCGAGCTGAGCACTTTTTCTGAATTGTGCCGCTCCCGTCACTCTGGTTAGGTTGGCATCGAAAAAAACGCTCTCGGGTGCTTTAGAGTGCCGAGTTTATTACTGCGCATTAAGAAATGACCACCTCCAACGTTTGGTTGATGTTTTAGAAGCATTTTTAATTTTATTGCTTAAATCGCATTTTCTCGGCGAGCTGAGCACTTTTTCTGAATTGTGCCGCTCCCGTCACTCTGGTTAGGTTGGCATCGAAAAAAACGCTCTCGGGTGCTTTAGAGTGCCGAGTTTATTACTGCGCATTAAGAAATGACCACCTCCAATGTTTGGTTTATGTTTTATAAGCATTTTTAATTTTATTGCTTAAATCGCATTTTCTCGGCGAGCTGAGCACTTTTTCTGAATTGTGCCGCTCCCGTCACTCTGGTTAGGTTGGCATCGAAAAAAACGCTCTCGGGTGCTTTAGAGTGCCGAGTTATTCACTGCGCATGAAGAAATGACCACCTCCAACGTTTGGTTTATGTTTTATAAGCATTTTTAATTTTATTGCTTAAATCGCATTTTCTCGGCGAGCTGAGCACTTTTTCTGAATTGTGCCGCTCCCGTCACTCTGGTTAGGTTGGCATCGAAAAAAACGCTCTCGGGTGCTTTAGAGTGCCGAGTTTATTACTGCGCATGAAGAAATGACCACCTCCAATGTTTGGTTTATGTTTAATAAGCATTTTTAATTTTATTGCTTAAATCGCATTTTCTCGGCGAGCTGAGCGCTTTTTCTGAATTGTGCCGCTCCCGTCACTCTGGTTAGGTTGGCATCGAAAAAAACGCTCTCGGGTGCTTTAGAGTGCCGAGTTATTCACTGCGCATGAAGAAATGACCACCTCCAACGTTTGGTTTATGTTTAATAAGCATTTTTAATTCTATTGCTTAAATCGCATTTTCTCGGCGAGCTGAGCACTTTTTCTGAATTGTGCCGCTCCCGTCACTCTGGTTAGGTTGGCATCGAAAAAAAACGCTCTCGGGTGCTTTAGAGTGCCGAGTTTATTACTGCGCATTAGGAAATGACCACCTCCAACGTTTGGTTTATGTTTTATAAGCATTTTTAATTTTATTGCTTAAATCGCATTTTCTCGGCGAGCTGCGCTTTTTCTGAATTGTGCCGCTCCCGTCACTCTGGTTAGGTTGGCATCGAAAAAAACGCTCTCGGGTGCTTTAGAGTGCCGAGTTTATTACTGCGCATTAAGAAATGACCACCTCCAACGTTTGGTTTATGTTTTATAAGCATTTTTAATTTTATTGCTTAAATCGCATTTTCTCGGCGAGCTGAGCACTTTTTCTGAATTGTGCCGCTCCCGTCACTCTGGTTAGGTTGGCATCGAAAAAAACGCTCTCGGGTGCTTTAGAGTGCCGAGTTTATTACTGCGCATTGAGAAATGACCACCTCCAACGTTTGGTTTATGTTTTATAAGCATTTTTAATTTTATTGCTTAAATCGCATTTTCTCGGCGAGCTGAGCACTTTTTCTGAATTGTGCCGCTCCCGTCACTCTGGTTAGGTTGGCATCGAAAAAAACGCTCTCGGGTGCTTTAGAGTGCCGAGTTTATTACTGCGCATTAAGAAATGACCACCTCCAACGTTTGGTTTATGTTTTATAAGCATTTTTAATTTTATTGCTTAAATCGCATTTTCTCGGCGAGCTGAGCGCTTTTTCTGAATTGTGCCGCTCCCGTCACTCTGGTTAGGTTGGCATCGAAAAAAACGCTCTCGGGTGCTTTAGAGTGCCGAGTTTATCACTGCGCATGAAGAAATGACCACCTCCAACGTTTGGTTTATGTTTTATAAGCATTTTTAATTTTATTGCTTAAATCGCATTTTCTCGGCGAGCTGAGCGCTTTTTCTGAATTGTGCCGCTCCCGTCACTCTGGTTAGGTTGGCATCGAAAAAAACGCTCTCGGGTGCTTTAGAGTGCCGAGTTATTCTCTGCGCATGAAGAAATGACCACCTCCAATGTTTGGTTTATGTTTAATAAGCATTTTTAATTTTATTGCTTAAATCGCATTTTCTCGGCGAGCTGAGCGCTTTTTCTGAATTGTGCCGCTCCCGTCACTCTGGTTAGGTTGGCATCGAAAAAAACGCTCTCGGGTGCTTTAGAGTGCCGAGTTATTCACTGCGCATGAAGAAATGACCACCTCCAACGTTTGGTTTATGTTTAATAAGCATTTTTAATTTTATTGCTTAAATCGCATTTTCTCGGCGAGCTGAGCACTTTTTCTGAATTGTGCCGCTCCCGTCACTCTGGTTAGGTTGGCATCGAAAAAAACGCTCTCGGGTGCTTTAGAGTAACGAGTTTATTACTGCGCATTAAGAAATGACCACCTCCAACGTTTGGTTTATGTTTTATAAGCATTTTTAATTTTATTGCTTAAATCGCATTTTCTCGGCGAGCTGAGCACTTTTTCTGAATTGTGCCGCTCCCGTCACTCTGGTTAGGTTGGCATCGAAAAAAACGCTCTCGGGTGCTTTAGAGTGCCGAGTTTATTACTGCGCATTAAGAAATGACCACCTCCAACGTTTGGTTGATGTTTTATAAGCATTTTTAATTTTATTGCTTAAATCGCATTTTCTCGGCGAGCTGAGCACTTTTTCTGAATTGTGCCGCTCCCGTCACTCTGGTTAGGTTGGCATCGAAAAAAACGCTCTCGGGTGCTTTAGAGTGCCGAGTTTATTACTGCGCATTAAGAAATGACCACCTCCAATGTTTGGTTTATGTTTTATAAGCATTTTTAATTTTATTGCTTAAATCGCATTTTCTCGGCGAGCTGAGCACTTTTTCTGAATTGTGCCGCTCCCGTCACTCTGGTTAGGTTGGCATCGAAAAAAACGCTCTCGGGTGCTTTAGAGTGCCGAGTTATTCACTGCGCATGAAGAAATGACCACCTCCAACGTTTGGTTTATGTTTTATAAGCATTTTTAATTTTATTGCTTAAATCGCATTTTCTCGGCGAGCTGAGCACTTTTTCTGAATTGTGCCGCTCCCGTCACTCTGGTTAGGTTGGCATCGAAAAAAACGCTCTCGGGTGCTTTAGAGTGCCGAGTTTATTACTGCGCATGAAGAAATGACCACCTCCAATGTTTGGTTTATGTTTAATAAGCATTTTTAATTTTATTGCTTAAATCGCATTTTCTCGGCGAGCTGAGCGCTTTTTCTGAATTGTGCCGCTCCCGTCACTCTGGTTAGGTTGGCATCGAAAAAAACGCTCTCGGGTGCTTTAGAGTGCCGAGTTATTCACTGCGCATGAAGAAATGACCACCTCCAACGTTTGGTTTATGTTTAATAAGCATTTTTAATTCTATTGCTTAAATCGCATTTTCTCGGCGAGCTGAGCACTTTTTCTGAATTGTGCCGCTCCCGTCACTCTGGTTAGGTTGGCATCGAAAAAAAACGCTCTCGGGTGCTTTAGAGTGCCGAGTTTATTACTGCGCATTAGGAAATGACCACCTCCAACGTTTGGTTTATGTTTTATAAGCATTTTTAATTTTATTGCTTAAATCGCATTTTCTCGGCGAGCTGAGCGCTTTTTCTGAATTGTGCCGCTCCCGTCACTCTGGTTAGGTTGGCATCGAAAAAAACGCTCTCGGGTGCTTTAGAGTGCCGAGTTTATTACTGCGCATTAAGAAATGACCACCTCCAACGTTTGGTTTATGTTTTATAAGCATTTTTAATTTTATTGCTTAAATCGCATTTTCTCGGCGAGCTGAGCACTTTTTCTGAATTGTGCCGCTCCCGTCACTCTGGTTAGGTTGGCATCGAAAAAAACGCTCTCGGGTGCTTTAGAGTGCCGAGTTTATTACTGCGCATTGAGAAATGACCACCTCCAACGTTTGGTTTATGTTTTATAAGCATTTTTAATTTTATTGCTTAAATCGCATTTTCTCGGCGAGCTGAGCACTTTTTCTGAATTGTGCCGCTCCCGTCACTCTGGTTAGGTTGGCATCGAAAAAAACGCTCTCGGGTGCTTTAGAGTGCCGAGTTTATTACTGCGCATTAAGAAATGACCACCTCCAACGTTTGGTTTATGTTTTATAAGCATTTTTAATTTTATTGCTTAAATCGCATTTTCTCGGCGAGCTGAGCGCTTTTTCTGAATTGTGCCGCTCCCGTCACTCTGGTTAGGTTGGCATCGAAAAAAACGCTCTCGGGTGCTTTAGAGTGCCGAGTTTATCACTGCGCATGAAGAAATGACCACCTCCAACGTTTGGTTTATGTTTTATAAGCATTTTTAATTTTATTGCTTAAATCGCATTTTCTCGGCGAGCTGAGCGCTTTTTCTGAATTGTGCCGCTCCCGTAACTCTGGTTAGGTTGGCATCGAAAAAAACGCTCTCGGGTGCTTTAGAGTGCCGAGTTTATCACTGCGCATGAAGAAATGACCACTTCCAACGTTTGGTTTATGTTTTATAAGCATTTTTAATTTTATTGCTTAAATCGCATTTTCTCGGCGAGTTGAGCACTTTTTCTGAATTGTGCCGCTCCCGTCACTCTGGTTAGGTTGGCATCGAAAAAAACGCTCTCGGGTGCTCTAGAGTGCCGAGTTTATTACTGCGCATTAAGAAATGACCACCTCCAACGTTTGGTTTATGTTTTATAAGCATTTTTAATTTTATTGCTTAAATCGCATTTTCTCGGCGAGCTGAGCACTTTTTCTGAATTGTGCCGCTCCCGTCACTCTGGTTAGGTTGGCATCGAAAAAAACGCTCTCGGGTGCTTTAGAGTGCCGAGTTTATTACTGCGCATTAAGAAATGACCACCTCCAACGTTTGGTTTATGTTTTATAAGCATTTTTAATTTTATTGCTTAAATCGCATTTTCTCGGCGAGCTGAGCACTTTTTCTGAATTGTGCCGCTCCCGTCACTCTGGTTAGGTTGGCATCGAAAAAAACGCTCTCGGGTGCTTTAGAGTGCCGAGTAATTCACTGCGCATGAAGAAATGACCACCTCCAACGTTTGGTTTATGTTTTATAAGCATTTTTAATTTTATTGCTTAAATCGCATTTTCTCGGCGAGCTGAGCACTTTTTCTGAATTGTGCCGCTCCCGTCACTCTGGTTAGGTTGGCATCGAAAAAAACGCTCTCGGGTGCTTTAGAGTGCCGAGTTTATCACTGCGCATGAAGAAATGACCACCTCCAACGTTTGGTTTATGTTTTATAAGCATTTTTAATTTTATTGCTTAAATCGCATTTTCTCGGCGAGCTGAGCGCTTTTTCTGAATTGTGCCGCTCCCGTCACTCTGGTTAGGTTGGCATCGAAAAAAACGCTCTCGGGTGCTTTAGAGTGCCGAGTTATTCACTGCGCATGAAGAAATGACCTCCAATGTTTGGTTTATGTTTAATAAGCATTTTTAATTTTATTGCTTAAATCGCATTTTCTCGGCGAGCTGAGCGCTTTTTCTGAATTGTGCCGCTCCCGTCACTCTGGTTAGGTTGGCATCGAAAAAAACGCTCTCGGGTGCTTTAGAGTGCCGAGTTATTCACTGCGCATGAAGAAATGACCACCTCCAACGTTTGGTTTATGTTTAATAAGCATTTTTAATTTTATTGCTTAAATCGCATTTTCTCGGCGAGCTGAGCACTTTTTCTGAATTGTGCCGCTCCCGTCACTCTGGTTAGGTTGGCATCGAAAAAAACGCTCTCGGGTGCTTTAGAGTGCCGAGTTTATTACTGCGCATTAGGAAATGACCACCTCCAACGTTTGGTTTATGTTTTATAAGCATTTTTAATTTTATTGCTTAAATCGCATTTTCTCGGCGAGCTGAGCGCTTTTTCTGAATTGTGCCGCTCCCGTCACTCTGGTTAGGTTGGCATCGAAAAAAACGCTCTCGGGTGCTTTAGAGTGCCGAGTTTATTACTGCGCATTAAGAAATGACCACCTCCAACGTTTGGTTTATGTTTTATAAGCATTTTTAATTTTATTGCTTAAATCGCATTTTCTCGGCGAGCTGAGCACTTTTTCTGAATTGTGCCGCTCCCGTCACTCTGGTTAGGTTGGCATCGAAAAAAACGCTCTCGGGTGCTTTAGAGTGCCGAGTTTATTACTGCGCATTAAGAAATGACCACCTCCAACGTTTGGTTTATGTTTTATAAGCATTTTTAATTTTATTGCTTAAATCGCATTTTCTCGGCGAGCTGAGCACTTTTTCTGAATTGTGCCGCTCCCGTCACTCTGGTTAGGTTGGCATCGAAAAAAACGCTCTCGGGTGCTTTAGAGTGCCGAGTTTATTACTGCGCATTAAGAAATGACCACCTCCAACGTTTGGTTTATGTTTTATAAGCATTTTTAATTTTATTGCTTAAATCGCATTTTCTCGGCGAGCTGAGCACTTTTTCTGAATTGTGCCGCTCCCGTCACTCTGGTTAGGTTGGCATCGAAAAAAACGCTCTCGGGTATCTTTAGAGTGCCGAGTTATTCACTGCGCATGAAGAAATGACCACCTCCAACGTTTGGTTTATGTTTAATAAGCATTTTTAATTTTATTGCTTGAATCGCATGCATTTTCTCGGCGAGCTGAGCACTTTTTCTGAATTGTGCCGCTCCCGTCACTCTGGTTAGGTTGGCATCGAAAAAAACGCTCTCGGGTGCTTTAGAGTGCCGAGTTTATCACTGCGCATGAAGAAATGTCCACCTCCAACGTTTGGTTTATGTTTTATAAGCATTTTTAATTTTATTGCTTAAATCGCATTTTCTCGGCGAGCTGAGCGCTTTTTCTGAATTGTGCCGCTCCCGTCACTCTGGTTAGGTTGGCATCGAAAAAAACGCTCTCGGGTGCTTTAGAGTGCCGAGTTTATCACTGCGCATGAAGAAATGACCACCTCCAACGTTTGGTTATTTTATTGTTTAAATCGCATTTTCTCGGCGAGGTGAGCACTTTTTCTGAATTGTGCCGCTCCCGTCACTCTGGTTAGGTTGGCATCGAAAAAAACGCTCTCGGGTGCTTTAGAGTGCCGAGTTTATCACTGCGCATGAAGAAATGACCACCTCCAACGTTTGGTTTATGTTTTATAAGCATTTTTAATTTTATTGCTTAAATCGCATTTTCTCGGCGAGCTGAGCGCTTTTTCTGAATTGTGCCTGTCCCGTCACTCTGGTTAGGTTGGCATCGAAAAAAACGCTCTCGGGTGCTTTAGAGTGCCGAGTTATTCACTGCGCATGAAGAAATGACCACCTCCAACGTTTGGTTTATGTTTAATAAGCATTTTTAATTTTATTGCTTAAATCGCATTTTCTCGGCGAGCTGAGCGCTTTTTCTGAATTGTGCCGCTCCCGTCACTCTGGTTAGGTTGGCATCGAAAAAAACGCTCACGGGTGCTTTAGAGTGCCGAGTTTATTACTGCGCATTAAGAAATGACCACCTCCAACGTTTGGTTTATGTTTTATAAGCATTTTTAATTTTATTGCTTAAATCGCATTTTCTCGGCGAGCTGAGCACTTTTTCTGAATTGTGGCGCTCCCGTCACTCTGGTTAGGTTGGCATCGAAAAAAACGCTCTCGGGTGCTTTAGAGTGCCGAGTTATTCACTGCGCATGGAGAAATGACCACCTCCAACGTTTGGTTTATGTTTTATAAGCATTTTTAATTTTATTGCTTAAATCGCATTTTCTCGGCGAGCTGAGCACTTTTTCTGAATTGTGCCGCTCCCGTCACTCTGGTTAGGTTGGCATCGAAAAAAACGCTCTCGGGTGCTTTAGAGTGCCGAGTTTATCACTGCGCATGAAGAAATGACCACCTCCAACGTTTGGTTTATGTTTTATAAGCATTTTTAATTTTATTGCTTAAATCGCATTTTCTCGGCGAGCTGAGCGCTTTTTCTGAATTGTGCCGCTCCCGTAACTCTGGTTAGGTTGGCATCGAAAAAAACGCTCTCGGGTGCTTTAGAGTGCCGAGTTTATTACTGCGCATTAGGAAATGACCACCTCCAACGTTTGGTTTATGTTTTATAAGCATTTTTAATTTTATTGCTTAAATCGCATTTTCTCGGCGAGCTGAGCGCTTTTTCTGAATTGTGCCGCTCCCGTCACTCTGGTTAGGTTGGCATCGAAAAAAACGCTCTCGGGTGCTTTAGAGTGCCGAGTTTATTACTGCGCATTAAGAAATGACCACCTCCAACGTTTGGTTTATGTTTTATAAGCATTTTTAATTTTATTGCTTAAATCGCATTTTCTCGGCGAGCTGAGCACTTTTTCTGAATTGTGCCGCTCCCGTCACTCTGGTTAGGTTGGCATCGAAAAAAACGCTCTCGGGTGCTTTAGAGTGCCGAGTTTATTACTGCGCATTAAGAAATGACCACCTCCAACGTTTGGTTTATGTTTTATAAGCATTTTTAATTTTATTGCTTAAATCGCATTTTCTCGGCGAGCTGAGCACTTTTTCTGAATTGTGCCGCTCCCGTCACTCTGGTTAGGTTGGCATCGAAAAAAACGCTCTCGGGTGCTTTAGAGTGCCGAGTTTATTACTGCGCATTAAGAAATGACCACCTCCAACGTTTGGTTTATGTTTTATAAGCATTTTTAATTTTATTGCTTAAATCGCATTTTCTCGGCGAGCTGAGCACTTTTTCTGAATTGTGCCGCTCCCGTCACTCTGGTTAGGTTGGCATCGAAAAAAACGCTCTCGGGTGCTTTAGAGTGCCGAGTTATTCACTGCGCATGAAGAAATGACCACCTCCAACGTTTGGTTCATGTTTAATAAGCATTTTTAATTTTATTGCTTGAATCGCATTTTCTCGGCGAGCTGAGCACTTTTTCTGAATTGTGCCGCTCCCGTCACTCTGGTTAGGTTGGCATCGAAAAAAACGCTCTCGGGTGCTTTAGAGTGCCGAGTTTATCACTGCGCATGAAGAAATGACCACCTCCAACGTTTGGTTTATGTTTTATAAGCATTTTTAATTTTATTGCTTAAATCGCATTTTCTCGGCGAGCTGAGCGCTTTTTCTGAATTGTGCCGCTCCCGTCACTCTGGTTAGGTTGGCATCGAAAAAAACGCTCTCGGGTGCTTTAGAGTGCCGAGTTTATCACTGCGCATGAAGAAATGACCACCTCCAACGTTTGGTTTATGTTTTATAAGCATTTTTAATTTTATTTCTTAAATCGCATTTTCTCGGCGAGCTGAGCACTTTTTCTGAATTGTGCCGCTCCCGTCACTCTGGTTAGGTTGGCATCGAAAAAAACGCTCTCGGGTGCTTTAGAGTGCCGAGTTTATCACTGCGCATGAAGAAATGACCACCTCCAACGTTTGGTTTATGTTTTATAAGCATTTTTAATTTTATTGCTTAAATCGCATTTTCTCGGCGAGCTGAGCGCTTTTTCTGAATTGTGCCTGTCCCGTCACTCTGGTTAGGTTGGCATCGAAAAAAACGCTCTCGGGTGCTTTAGAGTGCCGAGTTATTCACTGCGCATGAAGAAATGACCACCTCCAACGTTTGGTTTATGTTTAATAAGCATTTTTAATTTTATTGCTTAAATCGCATTTTCTCGGCGAGCTGAGCACTTTTTCTGAATTGTGCCGCTCCCGTCACTCTGGTTAGGTTGGCATCGAAAAAAACGCTCTCGGGTGCTTTAGAGTGCCGAGTTTATTACTGCGCATTAAGAAATGACCACCTCCAACGTTTGGTTTATGTTTTATAAGCATTTTTAATTTTATTGCTTAAATCGCATTTTCTCGGCGAGCTGAGCGCTTTTTCTGAATTGTGCCGCTCCCGTCACTCTGGTTAGGTTGGCATCGAAAAAAACGCTCTCGGGTGCTTTAGAGTGCCGAGTTTATTACTGCGCATTAAGAAATGACCACCTCCAACGTTTGGTTTATGTTTTATAAGCATTTTTAATTTTATTGCTTAAATCGCATTTTCTCGGCGAGCTGAGCACTTTTTCTGAATTGTGCCGCTCCCGTCACTCTGGTTAGGTTGGCATCGAAAAAAACGCTCTCGGGTGCTTTAGAGTGCCGAGTTATTCACTGCGCATGGAGAAATGACCACCTCCAACGTTTGGTTTATGTTTTATAAGCATTTTTAATTTTATTGCTTAAATCGCATTTTCTCGGCGAGCTGAGCACTTTTTCTGAATTGTGCCGCTCCCGTCACTCTGGTTAGGTTGGCATCGAAAAAAACGCTCTCGGGTGCTTTAGAGTGCCGAGTTATTCACTGCGCATGGAGAAATGACCACCTCCAACGTTTGGTTTATGTTTTATAAGCATTTTTAATTTTATTGCTTAAATCGCATTTTCTCGGCGAGCTGAGCACTTTTTCTGAATTGTGCCGCTCCCGTCACTCTGGTTAGGTTGGCATCGAAAAAAACGCTCTCGGGTGCTTTAGAGTGCCGAGTTTATCACTGCGCATGAAGAAATGACCACCTCCAACGTTTGGTTTATGTCTTATAAGCATTTTTAATTTTATTGCTTAAATCGCATTTTCTCGGCGAGCTGAGCGCTTTTTCTGAATTGTGCCGCTCCCGTCACTCTGGTTAGGTTGGCATCGAAAAAAACGCTCTCGGGTGCTTTAGAGTGCCGAGTTTATCACTGCGCATGAAGAAATGACCACCTCCAACGTTTGGTTTATGTTTTATAAGCATTTTTAATTTTATTGCTTAAATCGCATTTTCTCGGCGAGCTGAGCGCTTTTTCTGAATTGTGCCGCTCCCGTAACTCTGGTTAGGTTGGCATCGAAAAAAACGCTCTCGGGTGCTTTAGAGTGCCGAGTTTATCACTGCGCATGAAGAAATGACCACTTCCAACGTTTGGTTTATGTTTTATAAGCATTTTTAATTTTATTGCTTAAATCGCATTTTCTCGGCGAGCTGAGCGCTTTTTCTGAATTGTGCCGCTCCCGTAACTCTGGTTAGGTTGGCATCGAAAAAAACGCTCTCGGGTGCTTTAGAGTGCCGAGTTTATCACTGCGCATGAAGAAATGACCACTTCCAACGTTTGGTTTATGTTTTATAAGCATTTTTAATTTTATTGCTTAAATCGCATTTTCTCGGCGAGCTGAGCACTTTTTCTGAATTGTGCCGCTCCCGTCACTCTGGTTAGGTTGGCATCGAAAAAAACGCTCTCGGGTGCTCTAGAGTGCCGAGTTTATTACTGCGCATTAAGAAATGACCACCTCCAACGTTTGGTTTATGTTTTATAAGCATTTTTAATTTTATTGCTTAAATCGCATTTTCTCGGCGAGCTGAGCACTTTTTCTGAATTGTGCCGCTCCCGTCACTCTGGTTAGGTTGGCATCGAAAAAAACGCTCTCGGGTGCTTTAGAGTGCCGAGTTATTCACTGCGCATGAAGAAATGACCACCTCCAACGTTTGGTTTATGTTTTATAAGCATTTTTAATTTTATTGCTTAAATCGCATTTTCTCGGCGAGCTGAGCACTTTTTCTGAATTGTGCCGCTCCCGTCACTCTGGTTAGGTTGGCATCGAAAAAAACGCTCTCGGGTGCTTTAGAGTGGCGAGTTTATCACTGCGCATGAAGAAATGACCACCTCCAACGTTTGGTTTATGTTTTATAAGCATTTTTAATTTTATTGCTTAAATCGCATTTTCTCGGCGAGCTGAGCGCTTTTTCTGAATTGTGCCGCTCCCGTCACTCTGGTTAGGTTGGCATCGAAAAAAACGCTCTCGGGTGCTTTAGAGTGCCGAGTTATTCACTGCGCATGAAGAAATGACCACCTCCAACGTTTGGTTTATGTTTAATAAGCATTTTTAATTTTATTGCTTAAATCGCATTTTCTCGGCGAGCTGAGCGCTTTTTCTGAATTGTGCCGCTCCCGTAACTCTGGTTAGGTTGGCATCGAAAAAAACGCTCTCGGGTGCTTTAGAGTGCCGAGTTTATCACTGCGCATGAAGAAATGACCACTTCCAACGTTTGGTTTATGTTTTATAAGCATTTTTAATTTTATTGCTTAAATCGCATTTTCTCGGCGAGCTGAGCGCTTTTTCTGAATTGTGCCGCTCCCGTAACTCTGGTTAGGTTGGCATCGAAAAAAACGCTCTCGGGTGCTTTAGAGTGCCGAGTTTATCACTGCGCATGAAGAAATGACCACTTCCAACGTTTGGTTTATGTTTTATAAGCATTTTTAATTTTATTGCTTAAATCGCATTTTCTCGGCGAGCTGAGCACTTTTTCTGAATTGTGCCGCTCCCGTCACTCTGGTTAGGTTGGCATCGAAAAAAACGCTCTCGGGTGCTCTAGAGTGCCGAGTTTATTACTGCGCATTAAGAAATGACCACCTCCAACGTTTGGTTTATGTTTTATAAGCATTTTTAATTTTATTGCTTAAATCGGATTTTCTCGGCGAGCTGAGCACTTTTTCTGAATTGTGCCGCTCCCGTCACTCTGGTTAGGTTGGCATCGAAAAAAACGCTCTCGGGTGCTTTAGAGTGCCGAGTTATTCACTGCGCATGAAGAAATGACCACCTCCAACGTTTGGTTTATGTTTTATAAGCATTTTTAATTTTATTGCTTAAATCGCATTTTCTCGGCGAGCTGAGCACTTTTTCTGAATTGTGCCGCTCCCGTCACTCTGGTTAGGTTGGCATCGAAAAAAACGCTCTCGGGTGCTTTAGAGTGCCGAGTTTATCACTGCGCATGAAGAAATGACCACCTCCAACGTTTGGTTTATGTTTTATAAGCATTTTTAATTTTATTGCTTAAATCGCATTTTCTCGGCGAGCTGAGCGCTTTTTTTGAATTGTGCCGCTCCCGTCACTCTGGTTAGGTTGGCATCGAAAAAAACGCTCTCGGGTGCTTTAGAGTGCCGAGTTATTCACTGCGCATGAAGAAATGACCACCTCCAACGTTTGGTTTATGTTTAATAAGCATTTTTAATTTTATTGCTTAAATCGCATTTTCTCGGCGAGCTGAGCGCTTTTTCTGAATTGTGCCGCTCCCGTCACTCTGGTTAGGTTGGCATCGAAAAAAACGCTCTCGGGTGCTTTAGAGTGCCGAGTTATTCACTGCGCATGAAGAAATGACCACCTCCACCGTTTGGTTTATGTTTAATAAGCATTTTTAATTTTATTGCTTAAATCGCATTTTCTCGGCGAGCTGAGCACTTTTTCTGAATTGTGCCGCTCCCGTCACTCTGGTTAGGTTGGCATCGAAAAAAACGCTCTCGGGTGCTTTAGAGTGCCGAGTTTATTACTGCGCATTAAGAAATGACCACCTCCAACGTTTGGTTTATGTTTTATAAGCATTTTTAATTTTATTGCTTAAATCGCATTTTCTCGGCGAGCTGAGCACTTTTTCTGAATTGTGCCGCTCCCGTCACTCTGGTTAGGTTGGCATCGAAAAAAACGCTCTCGGGTGCTTTAGAGTGCCGAGTTATTCACTGCGCATGAAGAAATGACCACCTCCAACGTTTGGTTTATGTTTAATAAGCATTTTTAATTTTATTGCTTAAATCGCTTTTTCTCGGCGAGCTGAGCACTTTTTCTGAATTGTGCCGCTCCCGTCACTCTGGTTAGGTTGGCATCGAAAAAAACGCTCTCGGGTGCTTTAGAGTGCCGAGTTTATTACTGCGCATTAAGAAATGACCACCTCCAACGTTTGGTTTATGTTTTATAAGCATTTTTAATTTTATTGCTTTTTCTCGGCGAGCTGAGCACTTTTTCTGAATTGTGCCGCTCCCGTCACTCTGGTTAGGTTGGCATCGAAAAAAACGCTCTCGGGTGCTTTAGAGTGCCGAGTTTATTACTGCGCATTAAGAAATGACCACCTCCAATGTTTGGTTTATGTTTTATAAGCATTTTTAATTTTATTGCTTAAATCGCATTTTCTCGGCGAGCTGAGCACTTTTTCTGAATTGTGCCGCTCCCGTCACTTGGCATCGAAAAAAACGCTCTCGGGTGCTTTAGAGTGCCGGGTTATTCACTGCGCATGAAGAAATGACCACCTCCAACGTTTGGTTTATGTTTTATAAGCATTTTTAATTTTATTGCTTAAATCGCATTTTCTCGGCGAGCTGAGCGCTTTTTCTGAATTGTGCCGCTCCCGTAACTCTGGTTAGGTTGGCATCGAAAAAAACGCTCTCGGGTGCTTTAGAGTGCCGAGTTTATCACTGCGCATGAAGAAATGACCACTTCCAACGTTTGGTTTATGTTTTATAAGCATTTTTAATTTTATTGCTTAAATCGCATTTTCTCGGCGAGCTGAGCGCTTTTTCTGAATTGTGCCGCTCCCGTAACTCTGGTTAGGTTGGCATCGAAAAAAACGCTCTCGGGTGCTCTAGAGTGCCGAGTTTATCACTGCGCATGAAGAAATGACCACTTCCAACGTTTGGTTTATGTTTTATAAGCATTTTTAATTTTATTGCTTAAATCGCATTTTCTCGGCGAGCTGAGCACTTTTTCTGAATTGTGCCGCTCCCGTCACTCTGGTTAGGTTGGCATCGAAAAAAACGCTCTCGGGTGCTCTAGAGTGCCGAGTTTATTACTGCGCATTAAGAAATGACCACCTCCAACGTTTGGTTTATGTTTTATAAGCATTTTTAATTTTATTGCTTAAATCGCATTTTCTCGGCGAGCTGAGCACTTTTTCTGAATTGTGCCGCTCCCGTCACTCTGGTTAGGTTGGCATCGAAAAAAACGCTCTCGGGTGCTTTAGAGTGCCGAGTTATTCACTGCGCATGAAGAAATGACCACCTCCAACGTTTGGTTTATGTTTTATAAGCATTTTTAATTTTATTGCTTAAATCGCATTTTCTCGGCGAGCTGAGCACTTTTTCTGAATTGTGCCGCTCCCGTCACTCTGGTTAGGTTGGCATCGAAAAAAACGCTCTCGGGTGCTTTAGAGTGGCGAGTTTATCACTGCGCATGAAGAAATGACCACCTCCAACGTTTGGTTTATGTTTTATAAGCATTTTTAATTTTATTGCTTAAATCGCATTTTCTCGGCGAGCTGAGCGCTTTTTCTGAATTGTGCCGCTCCCGTCACTCTGGTTAGGTTGGCATCGAAAAAAACGCTCTCGGGTGCTTTAGAGTGCCGAGTTATTCACTGCGCATGAAGAAATGACCACCTCCAACGTTTGGTTTATGTTTAATAAGCATTTTTAATTTTATTGCTTAAATCGCATTTTCTCGGCGAGCTGAGCGCTTTTTCTGAATTGTGCCGCTCCCGTAACTCTGGTTAGGTTGGCATCGAAAAAAACGCTCTCGGGTGCTTTAGAGTGCCGAGTTTATCACTGCGCATGAAGAAATGACCACTTCCAACGTTTGGTTTATGTTTTATAAGCATTTTTAATTTTATTGCTTAAATCGCATTTTCTCGGCGAGCTGAGCGCTTTTTCTGAATTGTGCCGCTCCCGTAACTCTGGTTAGGTTGGCATCGAAAAAAACGCTCTCGGGTGCTTTAGAGTGCCGAGTTTATCACTGCGCATGAAGAAATGACCACTTCCAACGTTTGGTTTATGTTTTATAAGCATTTTTAATTTTATTGCTTAAATCGCATTTTCTCGGCGAGCTGAGCACTTTTTCTGAATTGTGCCGCTCCCGTCACTCTGGTTAGGTTGGCATCGAAAAAAACGCTCTCGGGTGCTCTAGAGTGCCGAGTTTATTACTGCGCATTAAGAAATGACCACCTCCAACGTTTGGTTTATGTTTTATAAGCATTTTTAATTTTATTGCTTAAATCGCATTTTCTCGGCGAGCTGAGCACTTTTTCTGAATTGTGCCGCTCCCGTCACTCTGGTTAGGTTGGCATCGAAAAAAACGCTCTCGGGTGCTTACGAGTGCCGAGTTATTCACTGCGCATGAAGAAATGACCACCTCCAACGTTTGGTTTATGTTTTATAAGCATTTTTAATTTTATTGCTTAAATCGCATTTTCTCGGCGAGCTGAGCACTTTTTCTGAATTGTGCCGCTCCCGTCACTCTGGTTAGGTTGGCATCGAAAAAAACGCTCTCGGGTGCTTTAGAGTGCCGAGTTTATCACTGCGCATGAAGAAATGACCACCTCCAACGTTTGGTTTATGTTTTATAAGCATTTTTAATTTTATTGCTTAAATCGCATTTTCTCGGCGAGCTGAGCGCTTTTTCTGAATTGTGCCGCTCCCGTCACTCTGGTTAGGTTGGCATCGAAAAAAACGCTCTCGGGTGCTTTAGAGTGCCGAGTTTATTACTGCGCATTAAGAAATGACCACCTCCAATGTTTGGTTTATGTTTTATAAGCATTTTTAATTTTATTGCTTAAATCGCATTTTCTCGGCGAGCTGAGCACTTTTTCTGAATTGTGCCGCTCCCGTCACTTGGCATCGAAAAAAACGCTCTCGGGTGCTTTAGAGTGCCGAGTTATTCACTGCGCATGAAGAAATGACCACCTCCAACGTTTGGTTTATGTTTTATAAGCATTTTTAATTTTATTGCTTAAATCGCATTTTCTCGGCGAGCTGAGCGCTTTTTCTGAATTGTGCCGCTCCCGTCACTCTGGTTAGGTTGGCATCGAAAAAAACGCTCTCGGGTGCTTTAGAGTGCCGAGTTTATTACTGCGCATTAAGAAATGACCACCTCCAACGTTTGGTTTATGTTTTATAAGCATTTTTAATTTTATTGCCTAAATCGCATTTTCTCGGCGAGCTGAGCACTTTTTCTGAATTGTGCCGCTCCCGTCACTCTGGTTAGGTTGGCATCGAAAAAAACGCTCTCGGGTGCTTTAGAGTGCCGAGTTTATTACTGCGCATTAAGAAATGACCACCTCCAACGTTTGGTTTATGTTTTATAAGCATTTTTAATTTTATTGCTTAAATCGCATTTTCTCGGCGAGCTGAGCACTTTTTCTGAATTGTGCCGCTCCCGTCACTCTGGTTAGGTTGGCATCGAAAAAAACGCTCTCGGGTGCTTTAGAGTGCCGAGTTATTCACTGCGCACGAAGAAATGACCACCTCCAACGTTTGGTTTATGTTTTATAAGCATTTTTAATTTTATTGCTTAAATCGCATTTTCTCGGCGAGCTGAGCGCTTTTTCTGAATTGTGCCGCTCCCGTCACTCTGGTTAGGTTGGCATCGAAAAAAACGCTCTCGGGTGCTTTAGAGTGCCGAGTTTATTACTGCGCATTAAGAAATGACCACCTCCAACGTTTGGTTTATGTTTTATAAGCATTTTTAATTTTATTGCTTAAATCGCATTTTCTCGGCGAGCTGAGCACTTTTTCTGAATTGTGCCGCTCCCGTCACTCTGGTTAGGTTGGCATCGAAAAAAACGCTCTCGGGTGCTTTAGAGTGCCGAGTTTATTACTGCGCATTAAGAAATGACCACCTCCAACGTTTGGTTTATGTTTTATAAGCATTTTTAATTTTATTGCTTAAATCGCATTTTCTCGGCGAGCTGAGCACTTCTTCTGAATTGTGCCGCTCCCGTCACTCTGGTTAGGTTGGCATCGAAAAAAAACGCTATCGGGTGCTTTAGAGTGCCGAGTTATTCACTGCGCATGAAGAAATGACCACCTCCAACGTTTGGTTTATGTTTAATAAGCATTTTTAATTTTATTGCTTAAATCGCATTTTCTCGGCGAGCTGAGCACTTTTTCTGAATTGTGCCGCTCCCGTCACTCTGGTTAGGTTGGCATCGAAAAAAACGCTCTCGGGTGCTTTAGAGTGCCGAGTTTATTACTGCGCATTAAGAAATGACCACCTCCAACGTTTGGTTTATGTTTTATAAGCATTTTTAATTTTATTGCTTAAATCGCATTTTCTCGGCGAGCTGAGCACTTTTTCTGAATTGTGCCGCTCCCGTCACTCTGGTTAGGTTGGCATCGAAAAAAACGCTCTCGGGTGCTTTAGAGTGCCGAGTTTATTACTGCGCATTAAGAAATGACCACCTCCAACGTTTGGTTTATGTTTTATAAGCATTTTTAATTTTATTGCTTAAATCGCATTTTCTCGGCGAGCTGAGTGCTTTTTCTGAATTGTGCCGCTCCCGTCACTCTGGTTAGGTTGGCATCGAAAAAAACGCTCTCGGGTGCTTTAGAGTGCCGAGTTATTCACTGCGCATGAAGAAATGACCACCTCCAACGTTTGGTTTATGTTTAATAAGCATTTTTAATTTTATTGCTTAAATCGCATTTTCTCGGCGAGCTGAGCACTTTTTCTGAATTGTGCCGCTCCCGTCACTCTGGTTAGGTTGGCATCGAAAAAAACGCTCTCGGGTGCTTTAGAGTGCCGAGTTTATTACTGCGCATTAAGAAATGACCACCTCCAACGTTTGGTTTATGTTTTATAAGCATTTTTAATTTTATTGCTTAAATCGCATTTTCTCGGCGAGCTGAGCGCTTTTTCTGAATTGTGCCGCTCCCGTCACTCTGGTTAGGTTGGCATCGAAAAAAACGCTCTCGGGTGCTTTAGAGTGCCGAGTTATTCACTGCGCATGAAGAAATGACCACCTCCAACGTTTGGTTTATGTTTAATAAGCATTTTTAATTTTATTGCTTAAATCGCATTTTCTCGGCGAGCTGAGCACTTTTTCTGAATTGTGCCGCTCCCGTCACTCTGGTTAGGTTGGCATCGAAAAAAACGCTCTCGGGTGCTTTAGAGTGCCGAGTTTATTACTGCGCATTAAGAAATGACCACCTCCAACGTTTGGTTTATGTTTTATAAGCATTTTTAATTTTATTGCTTAAATCGCATTTTCTCGGCGAGCTGAGCGCTTTTTCTGAATTGTGCCGCTCCCGTCACTCTGGTTAGGTTGGCATCGAAAAAAACGCTCTCGGGTGCTTTAGAGTGCCGAGTTATTCACTGCGCATGAAGAAATGACCACCTCCAACGTTTGGTTTATGTTTAATAAGCATTTTTAATTTTATTGCTTAAATCGCATTTTCTCGGCGAGCTGAGCACTTTTTCTGAATTGTGCCGCTCCCGTCACTCTGGTTAGGTTGGCATCGAAAAAAACGCTCTCGGGTGCTTTAGAGTGCCGAGTTTATTACTGCGCATTAAGAAATGACCACCTCCAACGTTTGGTTTATGTTTTATAAGCATTTTTAATTTTATTGCTTAAATCGCATTTTCTCGGCGAGCTGAGCACTTTTTCTGAATTGTGCCGCTCCCGTCACTCTGGTTAGGTTGGCATCGAAAAAAACGCTCTCGGGTGCTTTAGAGTGCCGAGTTTATCACTGCGCATGAAGAAATGACCACCTCCAACGTTTGGTTTATGTTGTCAAACGTGCACTTTCCAATAAAGTGCCTCCGGCTCCCCGGTAACGGGTTCGATAAGCCGGGGCGAAGGGACTCGTCCGCAGCTGACCACCCGAGTCAAATTAATCCTCTTGGAATCAACCTAACTTCTATACGACGTCAATCCCGCTTAAATCATCCGACGCGCAAGCCGAGTAACTCAATTCGAGGCAAGTCGCCGGTATGACCACGCCGTAATGATGGCTCCCTTCATTTGTTTGATGTTGGTAATTCGTTACGGATGCTTTTAGATGCCTCTGTTAAGGCCTCAGGGATTCGTTAGTCTATAGCGCCCCGTAGCGCTGCTCTCGCCGAAGTAACTTTTAATATGGCCCTGCTGTGGCCGGGTTGGGGAAGTAACGAGATTACTTCCCTTTTTTCAGTGGAAAGTCAGATTGACTACAGTATGACAATGATAGGGTTGAAAAGAGAACTTTAATACATTAATCACTAATTCCAATGTTGTCTATATAAACACTTAACCGTACAGGCGTAATTACTTCTGAAGGCAAATTAACCCCTCAAAATCATCCAAAGCGGCTCTTGATGCGGCCCGAGTGAATTAAATACTTTTGCTCAGGCCCCGTTCCGCTTTTGCTGCAGGAGCGAGCCTACTTCCCTTTTTTCCGGGAGCCAGTCCAAATAGCAGAAGTAGGACTATGACAGCGCTTAAGAATAAGTTTATCACATTATTCACTAATCCTAACGGCATATATAACCACTTAGCCGCAAAAGCGCTTCCTCGCACTCTATTGTTTCCGACAAACTGATATTTCACTTAATACGGGTTCAAGTGATTTAATCGAATTATTATTATTATCCGGTAATAAATTCTGAAGGCAATTTAGTCCCTCAGAAGCATTCAAAGTAGTTTTGACGCGGCCGGAGTAAATCAAACACTTTGGCTCAGGTTTTGACGCGGCCGGGGTAAATCAAACACTTTGGCTCAGGCCCCGTTGCGCTCTTGATGGAGCCGCAAGCCTACTTCCCTTTTCTCCGGGAGCACGTCAAATTAGCAGAAGTAAGACTATTACAGTGTTTAAGAATAAATTTAATACTTTATTAACTAATTCTAGCGATATATATATATATATAACCACTTAACCGTAAAAGCGCTTCCTCGCACTCAATTGTCTCAGACTACACGATATTCTATTTAATATGGGTTCAAGGTGATTCAATCGAATGGTTATTATCCTGTAATTAATTCTGAAGGCAAATTAATCCCTCAAAATTGTTCAAAGTAGTTTTTGACGCGGCCCAAGTAAATTAAATACTTTTGATCGGCCCCGTTCTGCTTTTGCGAAAGCCGCAAGCCCACTTCTCTTTTTTTCGGAAGTAAATCAAATTAGCAGAAGTATGGCAAAAACAAAGTTTGGAAATAAATCTGATTCTTTAGTCTCTAATTCTTAAAATCTCCCGTTAATAAATCGACTCATCAACCCATCCACAAACAATCGACTGCATAAATTATACAAATTAGCGCACAACGAATTAAATGAGTATATACAACTCTTTTTATTGAAGAAACTTGAAATAAAATTACAAATCACAATCCTCCAAAAACTGAACAATTCCACTCACTGATGCCCTTGCAAATACAATCATTCAATCCCGGAGTAATTTTGATTGCAACAATTAAATCAGAAAAGAGGAAAATGAGGGTACCAATTGGGGGTTATTTTTTGGTGGAAATAAAGTCGAGTGATCAATTCGATCTTATCTCTAAATCTAATTTAGAAACTAGTTTTGGCCATGAGGGGATCCCACTACCCCGATAATTTGGCTCCCTTCCCGCACGGAGATACAGAAGGAGTCGGTCCTCTCACCTAGTTTCTCAAGCAAAATTGTCCAGTCCAATTCTTTTGAGTGAATCCAAGTTAATCCGTGCCAGCAATCTTGCGTCTCACACAAAAATCTCGAAGGCTTTGGAAAAAGTCTTGAAACTCCTATCGGCTTCTGTTCACTTGACCGCGATCAGGAGAGAGCCCTGTCGATGGCCAGGGTGGCCTTTTTATAGACTTTTCTGGCCCTTCCCTTTTCCGCTTGCCTCTATACCGTCCAGTTTCCCACGCCTACGGCTTCTATACTGTCCAGTTTCCCACGCCTACGGCTTCTATACTGTCCAGCTTCCCACGCTCATCCCCTGCGGTTTTTCCGGGCAGCTTGTTTCCGGCTCACTCTTTCCACTGAAATTCTGTGGAAACCCCCCTTGGCAGGCACCCTGCTTCCTCTTTTCTTTACTTCTCCTTTTTTAAAACCAATACTTTAAAGTCAGACTTTGGTCAACCATTAAATCAAAATAAATCAAAGCCTTTGAATTGATCTCTTTCTTTTCTCTTTTTAACACACCCCTATTCTCATAAGGGTGGGCAGCTTAGTCCAATTCTGTGATAATATTGCTTTAAGCCGTTACAGAATATATTTCAGCCAAGCAATTGAAATAAAACATAAAAATAAAATGAAATAATAAAACCAAGAACTCATTTGTTTTACCCTTTTTAACACACCCCTATTCTCATAAGGGTGGGCAGCTTAGTCCAATTCTGTGATAATATTGCTTTAAGCGGTTACAGAATATATTTCAGCCAAGCTAGTAAAATAAAATACAATTAAAAGAATAATAAAACCCACCTTTGTGCTCTCGTGTGTGTTCCATTGATCAGACCACGCTCAATTTTGGTTTCTGGCTACGATTTGGCACCATCTTTTGGAAAATTTTGGAATTTCAGTTTGGCCAATTCACTCCCTACTATTTAACTCTGATTTTGCCCCATCTGCTGTTTAAAATTTGGAATGTCCGCCCTGCCAATTTATTCCTGGGAGCAATCCATACTCATTCTCTTGCACCATTTGTTTCCCAATTCCCATGTTACATGACACGGCCCCCTTGGATTGAGAGACAGGTAATAAATTTCCCCGTCCACAACCCACCCCGGGGCTTAATCAACCATTTCCTCGTCGGAGATATTCACAACCTCAACAGTTGTAGATGTAGGGCTGGTGGCTGTCGCAGCCCCTTGTTTGGAGAATTCCTCAAGGGCGTCCATCAGCCGGGCCAAGCGGTCACAAGGGCCGTCAGCCTCATCCCTCTGAGCCTCCAAAGCGAGGAGTCTCAGCAAGGGAGGTGTTGAAATCCCTGCGGTTGTACTCTCCGTGTCTGCTTCCTCTCCTTCATCATCAGCCTCATCTCCGCGCTCCTCGCCAATCTCGACGTCGTCCTCGGACTCAGACGGAGCTGTATCCACATCTACGGGGATTGCTCTCCGTCGAGGATCCGTAGGTGGCGACAGCGGGGGGATTCCGTTTTTGGGGCCAGGATCTTGACGATCTGCGCATTCATCGCACGGCGCTCCGTACTCCACAAAGGTCCCATCCAGGGACCAATGCCCAAAACAGCGGTGCCGTCGCGCAGGCCGGACAAGCCCCACCGGAGCTCCGCTGGGCTGCTCCTCGTCCCGACGCGGGCCGCCCCCTGTATTCGGACTGATGTAAAAGTCACTAGGCAGCGGCAGATGAACCGGACTCACGGTCAAGCAGCGGCCACACTCCGAATGCGATGTGACACATCGAACGCCGTTCTGCTGACGCCATGTCATGCGGGTTAGGGGCCAAATGGTGCCGTGAATTTCTCCAGTCTCCTCTAGGAGAATTGTGCAGGCAGATAGGGGCCCTCTAGAGATGCAGAGCAGGGTTGCAGTAGATGATAACTGCGCGTATCCCTCCCATCTAAGATGATCCAAGCTATATCGCGCCCCCTCTTTCACATAAACCCCGTCTGGGACTATCCACGCCACGTTATAACAAGCGGGATAACAGCATTCTCCCAGATATTTTTTCCCGACCACCCAGGCCAATTTCATATGATCCTCTCCGCATAGGACACATTCGGGCGCATCTGCAATTTGGCGCACGACCTGTAACACACACGTGAGCACAAAGTTTACAACATCTTATCATGCATTTCTTTAAATCACCAACCCTCTGCCCGCCCCGCGGCGCGTAAGGGGGGGGCTTCTGAGGCCCCCCGACCTAGCCGTTGGGGGCGGGGGAGGAAAAAAAACTGCGTATGTACAAAACCATGTCATAATCACGACCTGATCTACTACATTATTCCATAGCAAGACCGAAAGTACGCCCCAAACAACGCACCACATCACCAGTTTGGCTGTGCGCCATTTCCATGTCACCGAGGAGCGAACATTCGGGTCCAGCTGGGACACTGTCCCGATCACATGCACGGCCAATCCATCACTAATATTGCTTCTAAAATGACAACCGCAAAAATTAGATAGTAATAAAAAATTGATCCTATTTCTAACGCCGCCCACAGACAGAGAAAAAAAATTTCTGCGATGCCTCTGTATGTTCCCGAGTCTAGGTATATACGGCCGTGCATGTAAACCACAAACAGTTCGAGTCCCAGTGTGTAGATTTCACACAAAAATCTTAAAAGCAAAACTTTGAGAATTGACATGGCCAATATTACTGGCCTGGTCATCTGACTGGTCCCCCAGAATCCCGAACCACAAAACATGATCCATATACTAAACAGACTCCAGTATTCAAACTCGTTACTCACTCTTAAAGATCCGGGCCGTCCGGCCGGATTCAGAAAAATACTCGCATTGCTTGCCATCTCTTTTTCTAATTCCTCTTTTCAAAGTTCCTCTTTATTTTTCTCTTGGTATTTCTCTCTCCTCACTCTAATCTCTGAGCTGGTCCGGCCCGGATGAGCGGTGACCCGCCCGATGTCCTGTTTTTAAGAAGACATCTTGACCCCCCCCCCTCCAGGGCGGGTCATAATCTGCTTTGATGTTGTCCACACAATTTGAGGAAGTTGAATCCCTCTTATTTTATCACCTTTTAAGGCAATGCCGCGCACCACCACCGCGGCGATTATGACACTGGCCATCACGATTCCTCCCCCCAAATATTTCAACACCATTGCTAAAGTGCCAGCAATCACATCGCCAAAGACACCTATCGCGGCGTTTTTAGCCGCTTGAAGTGCCGATCCGACCTTTTCATACCAGGTGCAGTCATGAATGTTCGTCCCATGGCCACACTTGATCCAATTTTCAGTAGGAGAAAAACAGGTGCCATTATTATAGATCTTATTCGGGCCAATCCAGTCGTACCCCAAAAACTGCCGCCCTTCACAAAGGCTTTTTCGAAACGCCCGGCTTTCTGCAATTTGTAACAGTGCCGGCATTCGATACGGGATATATACAGGTTTACTTAAATTAAGCAATCCCTCATTTTGTAACCAGGTTTCACACGGATGTCGGTCGCTAGAGGGCTCACGCTTCCACTTTTTTTGTTTAGAGAAATACCTCCAAGCTGCTCCCTCAACAGCTCTGTAATTCTCATCTTGATATTTGTCTGCACAATATTCTTTCCAATTCGGCAATGTAATACATTGTTCACGAGCCAAGGCTACCAGACACTTTGTTCTATCTGTATTACATGTCATTGACCAGGGCCGAGGGTTTACATAGAGGAATGGAGAGTACATACCCGTGGGCCAAATATCTGTTTCTTTTGAATATACTGTTGCCATAAATTGATATTGGACCCAATAATTTGTAGTTACATTTAAACATGGCAGAACAAATATTTTCATTTCCCAACCGTTAAAGCCCCACCAAGTCTTGGCGGGGTTTCGAATGTTTAACTCAGACCACGTCTGTAAAATCCCCTTCACCGTTTTGTTTGCCAAGAGACTGGTACAGTTATGAACCCACCTAGTGCCCAGGACGGATCGTTTGATCTCGTCCAGGTCACATCTTGGCGACTTTCCCACCGTCCAGTCCCTACCATGCAACTCAACATAAATTTTTTCCACTACACATTGGTCAATTTTGTCAAATTCTCCTGGTATTACTGCGAACAAATCGTCCGGTGTGGGTAACCGCTGAACCCACAAATTTCTTGTGGATGCGTACAGCTGGTGACCTTCCTGGTATCTTCTTGGCACAGCAATTTCTCTTTCTACCTGCCACAGCCACGGCAATGAATCGTTCAACCAAAACTCAAAATCTACCGGACTTTTTCCAGGGTTGAATTTCCTCCCCGCTTTTGCCGAAGCTGTGACAGGTGACAATTCTTCCTGGCGTTCATAGGCCCACAATATGACGTGGTAATTGTCGTTGCAAATTTGTCCCTCGTTAAAATAACATGAGTCTAAGCCATTATACACTTTCTGGCAATCCCATAATGCCGACCTTCCTTTGTCGGGCCGGCTTCTACGTACCCGGCTAAGCCGACGCTTACTCTCTGAATAATTTGGAGACGTTTCGCAAACCAAATTCAAACAGCTCCAACACGGTTCCCACTCGGGATATGTACCGCGGCATGTGGAGTTCTTCATCGGCGCTGGGAATGAAAATTCCCCCTGTTTCTTTTTGCCTTTATCCCAATAACCACCTTGAGATTCGGGCAAGGGGACACATGAAGCATTACTGTACCACTTTGCGTGCTCGTCCCCTTCCTTGAAAATCCAATTTCTTTTCACAATCTTTTCCTCCTGATTCATTTTGCAAATCAAACTAATTGTTAGATTGGCAAAATCCTCGGGTGCCTTGAAATATCTAATATCACAAGCATCAATGCTGCGTTTGGCTTGTTGTGTCCCATTCACGAGCCCTATTTGGTCGGGAAAATGAGTTGCTTCACTTAAGAGTTCTCTCTTTGTCTTATTCCGTTTCCCCGTCCGAACACCAGGGAGCGGAAAGGCCCCTGGTTTGGACGGCCAAGCGGTCAGGCTTCCTGGCTGTCGTAGCATCGTCGTCCAGCGTTGTCTTGCAGAAATGTCAGGTGCCGTGGAATCGTTCCACTCCACGGTGATGCTGTCGAACTCCACCGCCCAACAGGTCTGGTTGAAAAGCTTTGTTCCGTCATATCTGATGTTGATCATTTCCATCGGGTCGTGCCGGTCAGCACACCTCTGAAGGGCCCAGCAGACCAGGACGCATGCCAAAATGACCAACACCATCATAGCTGCCACCTTGTCCAACGTCAGGGTCCGCTTCCATGGCAAGGGGGGCAGAGGAGAAACACTCGGCCTCCAATCAATCGTGTCCCAATCTACCGGTTGGTAGTCGGCCAAGCCAAGCGGCTCGTCATAGAAAGGCGCGGTCCGAGGAATCTCATACCCCTCGTTTGCTCTTGAAGCTGCCCCTGGCTCTCGTCTGGGGGCAGCATATATATCCTCCAGTCCTGAACTTGCTCTGCGGTCCCGGGGAGGAATCATCTCTGGCCAGGCGCTAACAATGTCTGGCCTTGGATTTTTCCTCCCTGAAGCCATGTTCGTATAAACTGGCTCCATATCTACCCAGTCTTTATTTTCATAAATGTCTTGCGCCGATTCTCCCCGCAGCAAAGTCTTTTTTCCAAAGGCCGGATTGTTCCAGCTCCTTGCTTCACGGTGTGGGGCTGCCCTGGTCCCAGGGCGCCCCCCAGCCCTCGTTTCCGCGAGGCTGCAGCCAGCACAGACAGTCACTTGGTCGGGGAGAGGAAGTGGTGACCCACCACTCTCCAAGTCCATCATTCTCCTCCTCTTCGCTCCGAGCGGGTAGTCCATGGCCGATCACTCCTCGGATCCGACTGAAGATCTGTTACTTCTCTCACAGGTTATATTAGGTCTCCTTCAGCCTCTCCTCCGTCACTGGCTCCTCCCCTGTGACATCGTCCGAGTCGTCCTTCGGCTGTGGCCCTCCTGCTGCACGCAGCCTCCGCCCTCCTTGCTTTCAACTTCTGGCACTTTGATTGAGTCGGGGCATCTACAGTCCATTTACAACACATTGTTATTCTATATACATATACACACAAAAAAGAAAACAGCAACAAACCATCATCAAAAACCTCATGACATACCAAAAAAAAAAAAAAAAAAAACACAACTGAAACCAAAACAAACGGAAAAAAAAAAAAATTCTCTTTTTTCCTTTTTTCTTCACTCGCTTTCCCCGCCAGGGGAGTCGGACTGACTCCACCGCTTAGCCAGCTCATCTACCGCGGCCCGTCGACATTCCTCCCACCGCTGTGGCGCTGGTTTGTCGTGCCACAATGTATAATAGGCTGTTGCTTGAGCCAATTCTACTAATGCTGTATCTGACGCGGCCGGCCCTGGACCCTCAGGACTGGCATCCAGTGTATCCTCGGACTCGTCGTCCTTTCTGCCACTGACCTGTCCCCTAGTCCCGTGGACTCTCTGATTCCTCGCCGCCAAAATTGGACATGTCTTGATGGAGCGGTGGCTCTCCGCTCCCCATCTGATGTTTCCACTCCCATCGCAGCCAGGCGTGGGACACGCCTCAAGGGTCCCTGCATAATTCGGGCACGAGCCGAGCGAGCGGTGAGTGCTTGACCCTGTTCTGATGTTACCTCTTCCGTCACAGCCAGGCATTGGGCAAGGTGCCACACGTGACCTCGTCGAGCCTTGGCGCGGGGATGAGGACTCCCCAGCCTGGTGACTTGCGCCACTTTCTTCTGTGTTCGCCAAATTCTCCCCTTGGTTTGTTGCAGTATTGGGAGGAGAGGTGGGTAAATCACTCAATTCTCCCGCCCCATTCATCTCGACGTAGCTCTCCTCAGCCAATTCTGACCCAAGCAGGTCCCCGCAAACCGGACCCTCCTGTGGCCGCTCCTGCTCCGGGCCTTCCTCCCGTTCTTCTCCCACTGGCAGACCCAGGTCCTTCATTTCCTCAGCCGTTGCTTGGGGCCCTCCTGTCGCTGCTGCGGCTTCCTGTTCCCATCTTGCTTCGCGGAGAGGAATCCGGACTCGCTCTTGTTCCTCTCGCGCCCGTCTTGGATCTCTGGGAACAGTCATGACCATCGCTCTGGTACCCATTACGGTGACGAACTGGCTGAGCCTTTTGGCCTCCAATGTCACTCCCAGCGAATATATTCCTTCGTAGGGAATGATTGCCATCTTTACCGTAACCCCTACTAGTGCTGCCTCACTCTCATTTACCAAAAGGCCTGATCCGCCTTTGTAACCCGGGGCTAGGCAAAATATCCCCTTTTTGGTCACATACTGAAATCCTTTGTTGCTCATATCCAAAATATTCCGGTAGCAATACATATTGCTCAAGGCCGGGTTGGTTTCCGTAGGGGCCGGCCCTACTGCGATTAAGGGGGCGTCCCTGTACGCCACCACCTGGGCAATTGTCCGGGCCCATGTCGTTGGCTTCCAAGGTCCGTTCAGCAAGTCTCCCACTGCTGTGTTCCCCCCTACCGGAATGATCGATGCCCGAGCATACAAGGCCCTTGCCTCGGCCTTGTCCGTGAAACAGCCTGCAGTTCTTCCTGCTGTATCCGGCCAGGGCCAACAAAAGCCTAAGGCTGCATAAAAATTCTTCATGGCTTTTTTGTGATCATACGCAGGCCAACCTGCCCCCCACAAAACAGGATAGAGGGTTCCCAGGGGAGTCATGGCTTTGGTGACTTGCCATCCTTGTGCCTCCCCCACTTTCAATAACTTTCCCGTTGCCATGCGATCCAAACATATGGGGCAATATGTTAGTCTGCTGCCGTCCCAAGCGCATGTACACGTGGCCACTGGTCGTGCCCGTGCTTCCATGATTAATCCGGTTTCCCACTGTGCAAAGACCACCATCTTTGCTAAAGTGGTGACTCGACACTGGTGACACACTATGGCATCCAGTACTTTGACCGGGAGCTGGCCCTCGTTCCTCAGGGCAAACTCCAGGTCCCTCACGTCGGTGGTCATAGTTGATGGCATCATGAAACCTACTCCTGACCACCTAGTAGGCAACATATTGGGTGTTGAACAAACGACACATGCTTCGTCGACCCTCGTCCAGCGAAAATGTTCCGGTCCCTCGGGAGTGCCCCCCCTCTTGACCAATTTCACTAGATCTAGGGCCCTTCCGGCTTGAATTCCATACGGCGTCCGTCTCACGATGACCGCTCCTTGGTACGCGGCCAAGCGCACGAAGGCCGGGAATGCACTGTAGTCGGTTGCCATATCTCTTCTAAGTTACTTTCCGGCTTGAATATGGTCAGCCGGTAACGGCTTCAGCTGTTCAACTCCTTGGATTCCTTTCTTCTCCAGGCGTACTGTGTTTTCATCCAAAACTGCGCTGACGATGTCCCAGCCGTCGTACTTGGCCTTTACTGCAGTGTTGCTGTTCAGGTCTCTTGACTTGATCCACACCTTTTGTCCAACGCTGAATCGACGCTTCTCTTTATGCTGGGACGAGCTGTCTTGGGCCCTGCCCACTTCTTGTGACACAAAGTGTCGTTGGTTGAGCTCCTCGGACGGGGAGGGCCGGCCGGCCCTAGTCCTTCCGTTTAGGTCTGCAACCAAATCAAGTAGTTTAGTGCTCCATTCTTTCCCATTTGCATTTTTTCCCAGCCAGCTCTTGACCAGTCCAATGGCTCTCTCTGCGACTCCATTTGCTTGTGGCGTGTACGGGGGCGAATAGACTCTGACTATTCCCCGCTCACGACACCATTTGTCCACCTGGGCATTTTTGAAATGAGTGCCATTGTCCGTTCTTAACTCTTTGGGAATTCCTAGCCACATGCATCCGTCTTCTAGTGTCTTAATCACGCTGTTCGCGTTGGCTTTTCTTACTGCTTTTAGCCCGACATGTCCCGACATCGAGTCAACAAGCACAACAAGGTATTTCTCACCCTTTGTGCCACTTATTCCCAAGGGGCCGGCTACGTCCATACAAACCGATCCCCACGGCACAGTACTCCTGATCGTCAGTCCGTCCGTGCGCTGTCCTCGTCGCCCTGCGTTATATTTGTTGCACGGAATACAATCACGCAGGACCGCACGAATCGTTCTGTCTGGGACCCAGAGTTCCAGCTTCTCTAACTCTTTTCGCGTAGGCAATGGGCCCGCGTGGCCTAATGCTTCATGCACTGCCGACACGACCTGCCCCACGCTCTCATCTGGGACCACTTTTCCGCGAGGGGTCTTGTCCCAGTTATCCGCCCCTACAACTATTATTCTTCTTTCTTGGACGTACTTATCAACTTCATCATTTCCTCTCCAATGAGCTCCTTCTTTCACATGAGATCTTTGGTGGACGACATCTAGGCACATATTTAGCCGCAATTCAGCTTTTTTCTTCCACACTTCATAGTGGGCCACTAATTTTCCTCTCGCGCCCTCGTAGCCATTTTCTTCCCAAATGGCCAGGTCGAAATTGAGAGCCTGCGCACAATAATGACTGTCAGTTATGAGTCTTACGCGTCTAGCGTGATTTTTCTCTGCTTCTAACAGTCCTTCCAGCACTGCCGTAGCTTCTCCTGCCTGCGCGCTGCCGGGTGTTCTTCCTTTGCGGCGGCAACGCTCCACTCCATTCTGCTTCAGAATGAAACCCCAGTGGGCATTCTGTTCTCCTTCTTTCTTTGACCCGTCGGTGTAAAGAGTCCATTCATAGGGCTTTTCTTTTTCTGTCTCTTTTCTCAATGTCGGCTTCTTGGCGGAGGTTGTCGTCGGACCAATTTCCAAGTCGGGATCGAGTAGGATGTCCTCCCATCTTCCCCATCTGATATTGGTTGCTTTGGTGCTTTCGATTGTGGATTTCCTAAGAAAACGGTGCACGTTACTTCCGGTTTGGACTTTGATGCCTTGGCCTTGTGCCAGGTCTTTCAAATTGCTCCAGTACTTGGCTAGCACCGCAAGTTCTTTCTCTTCATGGGGGAATTTTTTCTCGACACTGGAGAGGGTGTAGGTCCACAAAGCCACCAAGCCAGCACCTTCGTTGCTGACCGTCACCATTGCATCATTTTCCTCACAATGCACCTTCGCGACAAGTTTTGTCTTCAAACTTCGTGGCTCAAGCCGCACGGCTTCTCGGACGGCTTGTTTCAAATGATTCAAATTTTGAGTGTCATTGTCTGACCACTGCCACTTTGCCGTTTTTTGGCCCTCCGGAATTTTCTTCAAGTGTGCATACAGTGGCCTTGCATGTTTCTGATAGTGGGGAACATGATCCCGCACATAGTTGCACAGTCCAAGTATTCGCTGCAACTCCGTCTCCGAATTCGGAGGTGAAATCCGTTCGATCTTTTGTCGAAATCCTTCGGAGATTCCTAGATTCTCGGTCACTTGGAACCCCAAGTAATCTACTTGGAACCGGGCTAGTTGGCATTTCTTGAGATTCAGCTTCAGACCTGCAGCGGAGACTCGTTCCACAACTTTCTGCAGCAAATCTAGATGTTCCTCTTCTGTGTCGTTTGAAACAAACACATCATCAATATACACTGTGACATCCAAGCCATCCAAAACCTGCAAGACTGCTGATTGAAACACATTCGGGGAATTCTTGTATCCTTGCGGCAATCTTTGCCACACGTACGATTTCCCCCTGTGTGTAAATGCTGTTTTCCCTTGTGATGTTTTGGCTAGCCGTAATGAAAAAAATCCGTTTGCCAAGTCAATGCATGACTTGTATTTTTTCACTCTTAGCGTTTTGAGGGACGCCTGGGGGTTTATGAGGCTCGCTCGATTAGCCACCGTCCGGCGGTTAAGAGCTTTAAAGTTGATGACCGGCCTCCAGCCTCCTCCAGTCGCCTCTGGTTTCTTTACTGCTTGAATGGGGCTGTTGGTCACCGGATTCGGCTCTTCTCGAATGATGCCAAGCTGTAAAAGTTCCTTTACAATTGTTTCCATTTCAGCCACTGCTTCCGGGTTCAGGGGATATTGTCTTACTGGGGGGTGCACTCCCCCCTCAATTGTGTGGATGTACTTTGATCCAAGGTCTCCACAGTCGTTCTTGAAATGCGCCACGGCTGCTTTCTCCAATATTTTGGTCAGTCCCTGCCTTCCGTCCGAGGACAGGTCGCTGTCCTTGACCAGCTGGCTTTTGACGGCTTCCACATCCACAGGCTTGTACCACTCATCCAGTGGCATAATTTTTGTCGGGCCCACACGCATTGCTTTTGCTTTTATCATTTCCAATCTTGCTTTTACTGACAGACGCTGGTGGTTTGGTTTCTTTAGATCCTCTGCGTCTCTCAAAGTCAATAGATTATGGGGCCCTTTGACCCAAACGATTCCTTTCCAAATTCCAATGGGCATATTAGTCACTGATCCATCTGCTACCATCACATTTAGGTGTCCTTTCCTCTTCAAGGCTTTGCGGGTCATTGACACCTCGGCTCCGGTATCCACCAAATATGGAGCTCCTTCGATTTCAGCATAGAGGTTGTCTCCATCCCTGTAGACACCCGTCAGGGTGACCCGCGCCTCTTCTTTACTCATTTCCAGGGCCCTGCAGGGGCCGCAGCCTTGCGAGCCTCCGCTAGGGCCTTCTTCTCTTCTGGTGACATCTTGTCATATACTTCTTTTGCCACGTATCCTGTTGGATTTGCCTTACTACCCATCGATTTTGGTCTGTTTTGAGTGTTTTGCCTCTGGTCATCATTAAACTTTTGCCCCTTCTCATAAGTTGGCTTTGGTGGTGGCTTCCGCCCTGCCTGCGTCTCTTCTGTGCGAGAGCGAGCACTGCCCGATGGATTCGGCTTTTGTCTCTCCATGTAGTGTTTTGTTACTCTGTCCCATTTCTTTATGGATTCTTCGATTCGTGCCAGAGTTGCCCCCGCACCTAATTTCACAAAAGTCGTGTCCTTATCCTCGGTCACTGCTCTCAAAACTCGCACATATCTGTTTGGGCTTACCACTTGCTTCAACTTATGCCACACATTCAACAAGGTTAGACCCTGTTTTAGTGCTTCCTTAGCTCTGGTTATATGCACATCTTCATCATCTTCTTCGTCATTCACCCATCTCTGATAGGCTTCTTGTGCTGTCTCATCTTGGCCGATGGGCTCGGCTGTAATGTATTGCAACCACATCTTTTTTGACAATTCTCCACCCGGCCCGTCCTTGATAACTGGCCAAGTTGCCGACAAATATTCCTTGACACTTTCCTTCTGGTACTTAACGCGCACCATGCCTTTTAGGGTCTTAAAGGCCCTTGTTTCTCTTTCCATGTCGTTTGCGGGCACTCCTGTGTTATCCAGGTAAGTTGCTCCCATCTGCGTGGTGCTTGGCTGAGCCTGTTGGGTGGAGGTGGAGTTTGCAACTATGTTGGTTTGCGTGTACATGGCGGGATTAGCAGCCTGTACGTCTAGGTCATCGCACGCTCTCAGTTCTTCTTGAGCGGCATCATACACGCCCTGCTTCATCCTTCGCAATAGTACATCATACATTACAGTCACAAAGCCTTCTCTAAAATCTTTTGTCAAGTCGGTGTAACTTACTAGAGTATGGTAGGCTGGTGTGTTTAACACGTTCATTGCCTCCCTGTAAGTTAATTTCACCGGGACGTTTATGTTCCCTTCTATTTTTTCCCACCAGGCCGGCGGGAACGGGTATTCTTTCTGCCTGACTTCTGGGATGTAAGTCTTCCTTCCGTCTTTGGTCTCTACCCATCCCAATTGAATGTCTCTTGCCATCCTTTCCGAAGCCTGATAGATGCTCAGCGCCGGCCTTTGTTTCTTAATTCCTTTCCGGGTTGCTCTTCTCACAACTCTCGGCGGGGGGTCATTCGGATCAGGAGGGATCACAGCCGACATCACCGAAGCTTGATTTTCCTCTTCGGAGACCATGTCGTCGCTTGAGGTGGCGGCCTCTCTGTTTTCCTCATCATTACGCCCTTCTTCGTTGAATGTAGGAGCGTGTTCCATGACACCAACCTCGGCGTTTCCTGATCTTGTTTGTTGACGTGGTCTTTGAACCGTGGAGGGTCGGTTCTTCGGAGTAGACGTCAGGCGTACTCGATAAGAGACACCTGCAATTTCTCGGGCAGATCTTATAACCACTCTTTTCCCTTTTGTCGGTTGTTTTGGTGGAGCTGGGTGTTGGTGTTGGATCCGGCCCCCTTGGTTCGGTCCTTCCTGTGTCGATTCCGATGGCCACTACCTCCTCCTCATTTTCTGTGGCTGGCGATGGTGTCCTTGACCTTACGGTGTTCCTTTGTGGTCCTGGAATAGCATCCGAGCCAGTTCCCCCTTCTTCTTCCGTTTGAACTGCTTTGCCCGCTGGATGGGGCCGGACTGCCACGGTGTACTGCGTTTGCTGCTCCATCTTCTGTTCTTTTTGTGCCACCTGTAATGCTTGGCCATAAGTGGCTTCCAGGGCTACCAGTTCTCTTTCTCTTCTTTGAGAGGCTGATATTGCCAGAACAAACTCGAGTCCTTCCACTGCTGTGATTGGGGTGGATATTTGCAGCTTATATGCTCCAGCAATTGCAGTCTCTGCAATTTTCCATGACATTCTTCCGGATCTAATACCATTTACTTCTGTAACTATCCTTCTGGCTCCCCTCTCGACGGCAGCATCCACCGCTTTCTCCAGGATTCTTGTCATCATCTTCAGGTAGTCCTGCTGGTTCAGGTCCGCCCGCCACTTCTGCACGACGGCATGTATTATCATGTAGTAGTTTGATCTTCCTCCATTTGTAAAAATGAAAGTAAGATCCTCCGGGTCATGTTCCATTTGTCGTCTCGCATCGTGCAGGTCTTCAATATATTTTTCCCCGGCCATTAATCTCAGCCGTGAATCAAAGGTTTGGTTCCATGCACGGAATTGATCGTTGGTGAACACAATGAGGGCATCTCCTGTCAGTGACCAAATATCTCCGACAAATTGACACATCAGCACTCCATTTCCAACAATTACTTTTTTTGTTGATTCTTCTGGCAGAGACGGCAGGGGGTCTTTCCGGAAGAGGAGATTAAACTTCGGCCCACGAGCACCTCCGTGCCGAGTGTCCCTGCCCCCCCAAACCTCCCCTGTGTCTCTGCTCGTGCCCAATCCTCCCTCCTCGTTAGGCACTTCCTCTTCTTCCTCACTGGAAAATACTGGTCGATTAGTCTTTTTCTCTAAAATGGTTCTCATTTTTGTCAAATATTGCATGCACTCGTAATAGCAAGGCACTGCCTTCACTTCCTCAGGTAATGGAGTTGCCAGCTCGCCTTTGATGCCAGCTTCGTTGGACAGCATTTTTACTATTGAGTCCAAATCTGTACTTGTGCTTATCAGTTTTACCATATTACATTCCTCCACCATCTTTGCCCCCCATTCACACCATTCAGGTGCTTCTCTTCTAGTGTAGCCCCTCTCAGGGTGGGCTGACACTATAATTGGTAATCCATCTTCTCCTGGTTGTTCGGCAAAAAATTTTCCATCTCTCTTGATGGCTTCTTTTACTTGCGTCGAGAGGCTTTCCGCCTCGATCGACGGGTTTGATCCCACTATGTAGTCGGTCCATTTCTGAGGCCACTTTTCCAAGCCTCCTCCATACAGTATCACACATACTGGTTCTTCATGTCGTCCTAGAGGGTCTGGATTAGACCCCTCGTGCCTGGTTCCCTCGGTCGGATGACCAGATTCGGGGTCCGTTCCTCTGACACTGCTAGCCATCCCTTCCTTGAATAGCAGTGTCTTCAGTTGTAGGGTTGAGCTGCCTCTTCTCGAAGCCTTTCCGTGCGCAATCGGAATAGGGACGATACAGCTCCTAGTTACTCAGCGGCGCCTTCTGCGTCGCCTCTACTCAGAGCACCAAAGTGAGATCTCCTGCCTCACCTATTGATGCTCTCAACGGCGGGATGCACTCTTTATCTTTTCTGATTATCCTATTCAGTCACTCTACTGACAGGATACTTTGAACAGGGTATATTCAACAGTAAATTGCAATTCAAACATTATTGTCACATACAAAAAGTGATGGCTAATCATCAGCCCGAGGCCCCTCAGTCTTACAATTCTGGGGAACCTGTAAGTCACAGATGGCTGCCAACAATTTAACAACATGAACCAGACAAGCCGTAAGAGGATCGTATTGACCGGTCGTTTTTCTCCTGTACTGCAAAAATCCTCACTACTCTCGTTCCGCTTCAACTGTTGCACTCAACAGAAAAAGTAACGAGACAATAAAAAGAAAAAGGGGAAGGAGCGGGAAAGAAAAAAAGGAAAAGAAAGAAAAGAAAGAAAGAAAAAAATTACCATAATAAAAAATTATACCGATACGACTAAAAATTAATTCAAATATTAATAATTTGTAATCCTCCAGATGACCCCAGCAACAACACTTGTAGTCCCCAATGCTTCGGGAGACGAAACTGTTGTAATCCTCTTGTTCAGGAACAAAAAATTTTGTAATCCTCTCAGCGTCGGGAAACAAAGAGATGGTAATCCACTTGTTCAGGAACAAAAATTTTGTAATCCACTCGTTCAGGAACAAAAAATTTGTAATCCACTCAGTCAGGAAACAAAAAGATTGTAATCCACTTGTTCAGGAACAAAAATTTTGTAATCCACTCAGCGTCGGGAAACAAAAAGATGGTAATCCACTTGTTCAGGAACAAAAAATTTGTAATCCACTCAGCGTCAGGAAACAAAAAGATTGTAATCCACTTGTTCAGGAACAAAAAATTTTGTAATCCACTCAGCGTCGGGAAACAAAAAGATGGTAATCCACTTGTTCAGGAACAAAAAATTTGTAATCCACTCAGCGTCAGGAAACAAAAAGATTGTAATCCACTTGTTCAGGAACAAAAAATTTGTAATCCACTCAGTCAGGAAACAAAAAGATTGTAATCCACTTGTTCAGGAACAAAAAATTTTGTAATCCACTCAGCGTCAGGAAACAAAAAGATGGTAATCCACTTGTTCAGGAACAAAAATTTTTGTAATCCACTCAGCGTCGGGAAACAAAGAGATGGTAATCCACTTGTTCAGGAACAAAAAATTTTGTAATCCACTCAGCGTCAGGAAACAAAAAGATGGTAATCCACTTGTTCAGGAACAAAAATTTTTGTAATCCACTCGTTCAGGAACAAAAATTTTGTAATCCACTCAGCGTCGGGAAACAAAGAGATGGTAATCCACTTGTTCAGGAACAAAAAATTTTTGTAATCCACTCAGCGTCGTCCAATTTTCCCAATCAGTCTTTTGTGAGGAGGGAAAAAAAAAATATATATATATATATATATAATATATATCTAAATACAACTTAAAATAAAATAAAAATAAAAATTAAAAAAAGGAAGAGGAAAATGCAGAAGAGAGAAAACTTTGACTTTTTCAAGAATAGACTCTTCGTTCGGTCTTCAAGGTGTCTGCCTCCTTCTTGGCTTCGGTTTTCGGATGAACTCTAAAACATCCACTGGTTCTTCATCGAATGGTCCGCCTTCCCTGTCTGTACCCGAGATCCGTGCCCATGTACCGACCCCTCTAGCCCTAGCAAGATGTGCCGCATACTCTGCGTACACCACTAATGTTATTTTTAGTATTCCATACAAATACAAGTTAAGAAGGAGATCATCTTTACTCATCCTTAACGTAACGTGCTAAGGGGTAGCGGTCACCGTTTACTATGACACAAAACAGTTCTAATCCTTCCGTGCTTCAAAGGTTCTTTTCTAGGAAACTCTATTCCTTAAAGAGACTGTTTTTATGTCACTCAAGGCCGTTCTGACATTTGTTTGTATCAGTGAGTGGAATTATGACAGTTATTGGGAAGAAAAAACTGAAAAAACTCCACACAGGTTCGTTTTGGAGCTGCGAGCAAACATCTATTAATAAATCTTAACTCACAACCCCCCTCAACTCGTTGGGCGCCAAAATGTCAAACGTGCACTTTCCAATAAAGTGCCTCCGGCTCCCCGGTAACGGGTTCGATAAGCCGGGGCGAAGGGACTCGTCCGCAGCTGACCACCCGAGTCAAATTAATCCTCTTGGAATCAACCTAACTTCTATACGACGTCAATCCCGCTTAAATCATCCGACGCGCAAGCCGAGTAACTCAATTCGAGGCAAGTCGCCGGTATGACCACGCCGTAATGATGGCTCCCTTCATTTGTTTGATGTTGGTAATTCGTTACGGATGCTTTTAGATGCCTCTGTTAAGGCCTCAGGGATTCGTTAGTCTATAGCGCCCCGTAGCGCTGCTCTCGCCGAAGTAACTTTTAATATGGCCCTGCTGTGGCCGGGTTGGGGAAGTAACGAGATTACTTCCCTTTTTTCAGTGGAAAGTCAGATTGACTACAGTATGACAATGATAGGGTTGAAAAGAGAACTTTAATACATTAATCACTAATTCCAATGTTGTCTATATAAACACTTAACCGTACAGGCGTAATTACTTCTGAAGGCAAATTAACCCCTCAAAATCATCCAAAGCGGCTCTTGATGCGGCCCGAGTGAATTAAATACTTTTGCTCAGGCCCCGTTCCGCTTTTGCTGCAGGAGCGAGCCTACTTCCCTTTTTTCCGGGAGCCAGTCCAAATAGCAGAAGTAGGACTATGACAGCGCTTAAGAATAAGTTTATCACATTATTCACTAATCCTAACGGCATATATAACCACTTAGCCGCAAAAGCGCTTCCTCGCACTCTATTGTTTCCGACAAACTGATATTTCACTTAATACGGGTTCAAGTGATTTAATCGAATTATTATTATTATCCGGTAATAAATTCTGAAGGCAATTTAGTCCCTCAGAAGCATTCAAAGTAGTTTTGACGCGGCCGGAGTAAATCAAACACTTTGGCTCAGGTTTTGACGCGGCCGGGGTAAATCAAACACTTTGGCTCAGGCCCCGTTGCGCTCTTGATGGAGCCGCAAGCCTACTTCCCTTTTCTCCGGGAGCACGTCAAATTAGCAGAAGTAAGACTATTACAGTGTTTAAGAATAAATTTAATACTTTATTAACTAATTCTAGCGATATATATATATATATAACCACTTAACCGTAAAAGCGCTTCCTCGCACTCAATTGTCTCAGACTACACGATATTCTATTTAATATGGGTTCAAGGTGATTCAATCGAATGGTTATTATCCTGTAATTAATTCTGAAGGCAAATTAATCCCTCAAAATTGTTCAAAGTAGTTTTTGACGCGGCCCAAGTAAATTAAATACTTTTGATCGGCCCCGTTCTGCTTTTGCGAAAGCCGCAAGCCCACTTCTCTTTTTTTCGGAAGTAAATCAAATTAGCAGAAGTATGGCAAAAACAAAGTTTGGAAATAAATCTGATTCTTTAGTCTCTAATTCTTAAAATCTCCCGTTAATAAATCGACTCATCAACCCATCCACAAACAATCGACTGCATAAATTATACAAATTAGCGCACAACGAATTAAATGAGTATATACAACTCTTTTTATTGAAGAAACTTGAAATAAAATTACAAATCACAATCCTCCAAAAACTGAACAATTCCACTCACTGATGCCCTTGCAAATACAATCATTCAATCCCGGAGTAATTTTGATTGCAACAATTAAATCAGAAAAGAGGAAAATGAGGGTACCAATTGGGGGTTATTTTTTGGTGGAAATAAAGTCGAGTGATCAATTCGATCTTATCTCTAAATCTAATTTAGAAACTAGTTTTGGCCATGAGGGGATCCCACTACCCCGATAATTTGGCTCCCTTCCCGCACGGAGATACAGAAGGAGTCGGTCCTCTCACCTAGTTTCTCAAGCAAAATTGTCCAGTCCAATTCTTTTGAGTGAATCCAAATTAATCCGTGCCAGCAATCTTGCGTCTCACACAAAAATCTCGAAGGCTTTGGAAAAAGTCTTGAAACTCCTATCGGCTTCTGTTCACTTGACCGCGATCAGGAGAGAGCCCTGTCGATGGCCAGGGTGGCCTTTTTATAGACTTTTCTGGCCCTTCCCTTTTCCGCTTGCCTCTATACCGTCCAGTTTCCCACGCCTACGGCTTCTATACTGTCCAGTTTCCCACGCCTACGGCTTCTATACTGTCCAGCTTCCCACGCTCATCCCCTGCGGTTTTTCCGGGCAGCTTGTTTCCGGCTCACTCTTTCCACTGAAATTCTGTGGAAACCCCCCTTGGCAGGCACCCTGCTTCCTCTTTTCTTTACTTCTCCTTTTTTAAAACCAATACTTTAAAGTCAGACTTTGGTCAACCATTAAATCAAAATAAATCAAAGCCTTTGAATTGATCTCTTTCTTTTCTCTTTTTAACACACCCCTATTCTCATAAGGGTGGGCAGCTTAGTCCAATTCTGTGATAATATTGCTTTAAGCCGTTACAGAATATATTTCAGCCAAGCAATTGAAATAAAACATAAAAATAAAATGAAATAATAAAACCAAGAACTCATTTGTTTTACCCTTTTTAACACACCCCTATTCTCATAAGGGTGGGCAGCTTAGTCCAATTCTGTGATAATATTGCTTTAAGCGGTTACAGAATATATTTCAGCCAAGCTAGTAAAATAAAATACAATTAAAAGAATAATAAAACCCACTTTTGTGCTCTCGTGTGTGTTCCATTGATCAGACCACGCTCAATTTTGGTTTCTGGCTACGATTTGGCACCATCTTTTGGAAAATTTTGGAATTTCAGTTTGGCCAATTCACTCCCTACTATTTAACTCTGATTTTGCCCCATCTGCTGTTTAAAATTTGGAATGTCCGCCCTGCCTATTTATTCCTGGGAGCAATCCATACTCATTCTCTTGCACCATTTGTTTCCCAATTCCCATGTTACATGACAATGTTTAATAAGCATTTTTAATTTTATTGCTTAAATCGCATTTTCTCGGCGAGCTGAGCACTTTTTCTGAATTGTGCCGCTCCCGTCACTCTGGTTAGGTTGGCATCGAAAAAAACGCTCTCGGGTGCTTTAGAGTGCCGACTTTATCACTGCGCATGAAGAAATGACCACCTCCAACGTTTGGTTTATGTTTTATAAGCATTTTTAATTTTATTGCTTAAATCGCATTTTCTCGGCGAGCTGAGCACTTTTTCTGAATTGTGCCGCTCCCGTCACTCTGGTTAGGTTGGCATCGAAAAAAACGCTCACGGGTGCTTTAGAGTGCCGAGTTTATTACTGCGCATTAAGAAATGACCACCTCCAACGTTTGGTTTATGTTTTATAAGCATTTTTAATTTTATTGCTTAAATCGCATTTTCTCGGCGAGCTGAGCACTTTTTCTGAATTGTGCCGCTCCCGTCACTCTGGTTAGGTTGGCATCGAAAAAAACGCTCTCGGGTGCTTTAGAGTGCCGAGTTATTCACTGCGCATGAAGAAATGACCACCTCCAACGTTTGGTTTATGTTTTATAAGCATTTTTAATTTTATTGCTTAAATCGCATTTTCTCGGCGAGCTGAGCGCTTTTTCTGAATTGTGCCGCTCCCGTAACTCTGGTTAGGTTGGCATCGAAAAAAACGCTCTCGGGTGCTTTAGAGTGCCGAGTTTATTATTGCGCATTAAGAAATGACCACCTCCAACGTTTGGTTTATGTTTAATAAGCATTTTTAATTTTATTGCTTAAATCGCATTTTCTCGGCGAGCTGAGCACTTTTTCTGAATTGTGCCGCTCCCGTCACTCTGGTTAGGTTGGCATCGAAAAAAACGCTCTCGGGTGCTTTAGAGTGCCGAGTTTATTACTGCGCATTAAGAAATGACCACCTCCAACGTTTGGTTTATGTTTTATAAGCATTTTTAATTTTATTGCTTAAATCGCATTTTCTCGGCGAGCTGAGCACTTTTTCTGAATTGTGCCGCTCCCGTCACTCTGGTTAGGTTGGCATCGAAAAAAACGCTCTCGGGTGCTTTAGAGTGCCGAGTTTATTACTGCGCATTAAGAAATGACCACCTCCAACGTTTGGTTTATGTTTTATAAGCATTTTTAATTGTATTGCTTAAATCGCATTTTCTCGGCGAGCTGAGCACTTTTTCTGAATTGTGCCGCTCCCGTCACTTGGCATCGAAAAAAACGCTCTCGGGTGCTTTAGAGTGCCGAGTTATTCACTGCGCATGAAGAAATGACCACCTCCAACGTTTGGTTTATGTTTTATAAGCATTTTTAATTTTATTGCTTAAATCGCATTTTCTCGGCGAGCTGAGCGCTTTTTCTGAATTGTGCCGCTCCCGTCACTCTGGTTAGGTTGGCATCGAAAAAAACGCTCTCGGGTGCTTTAGAGTGCCGAGTTTATTACTGCGCATTAAGAAATGACCACCTCCAACGTTTGGTTTATGTTTTATAAGCATTTTTAATTTTATTGCCTAAATCGCATTTTCTCGGCGAGCTGAGCTGTGCCGCTCCCGTCACTCTGGTTAGGTTGGCATCGAAAAAAACGCTCTCGGGTGCTTTAGAGTGCCGAGTTTATTACTGCGCATTAAGAAATGACCACCTCCAACGTTTGGTTTATGTTTTATAAGCATTTTTAATTTTATTGCTTAAATCGCATTTTCTCGGCGAGCTGAGCACTTTTTCTGAATTGTGCCGCTCCCGTCACTCTGGTTAGGTTGGCATCGAAAAAAACGCTATCGGGTGCTTTAGAGTGCCGAGTTATTCACTGCGCACGAAGAAATGACCACCTCCAACGTTTGGTTTATGTTTTATAAGCATTTTTAATTTTATTGCTTAAATCGCATTTTCTCGGCGAGCTGAGCGCTTTTTCTGAATTGTGCCGCTCCCGTCACTCTGGTTAGGTTGGCATCGAAAAAAACGCTCTCGGGTGCTTTAGAGTGCCGAGTTTATTACTGCGCATTAAGAAATGACCACCTCCAACGTTTGGTTTATGTTTTATAAGCATTTTTAATTTTATTGCTTAAATCGCATTTTCTCGGCGAGCTGAGCACTTTTTCTGAATTGTGCCGCTCCCGTCACTCTGGTTAGGTTGGCATCGAAAAAAACGCTCTCGGGTGCTTTAGAGTGCCGAGTTTATTACTGCGCATTAAGAAATGACCACCTCCAACGTTTGGTTTATGTTTTATAAGCATTTTTAATTTTATTGCTTAAATCGCATTTTCTCGGCGAGCTGAGCACTTTTTCTGAATTGTGCCGCTCCCGTCACTCTGGTTAGGTTGGCATCGAAAAAAACGCTCTCGGGTGCTTTAGAGTGCCGAGTTTATCACTGCGCATGAAGAAATGACCACTTCCAACGTTTGGTTTATGTTTTATAAGCATTTTTAATTTTATTGCTTAAATCGCATTTTCTCGGCGAGCTGAGCACTTTTTCTGAATTGTGCCGCTCCCGTCACTCTGGTTAGGTTGGCATCGAAAAAAACGCTCTCGGGTGCTCTAGAGTGCCGAGTTTATTACTGCGCATTAAGAAATGACCACCTCCAACGTTTGGTTTATGTTTTATAAGCATTTTTAATTTTATTGCTTAAATCGCATTTTCTCGGCGAGCTGAGCACTTTTTCTGAATTGTGCCGCTCCCGTCACTCTGGTTAGGTTGGCATCGAAAAAAACGCTCTCGGGTGCTTTAGAGTGCCGAGTTATTCACTGCGCATGAAGAAATGACCACCTCCAACGTTTGGTTTATGTTTTATAAGCATTTTTAATTTTATTGCTTAAATCGCATTTTCTCGGCGAGCTGAGCACTTTTTCTGAATTGTGCCGCTCCCGTCACTCTGGTTAGGTTGGCATCGAAAAAAACGCTCTCGGGTGCTTTAGAGTGCCGAGTTTATCACTGCGCATGAAGAAATGACCACCTCCAACGTTTGGTTTATGTTTTATAAGCATTTTTAATTTTATTGCTTAAATCGCATTTTCTCGAAGAGCTGAGCGCTTTTTCTGAATTGTGCCGCTCCCGTCACTCTGGTTAGGTTGGCATCGAAAAAAACGCTCTCGGGTGCTTTAGAGTGCCGAGTTATTCACTGCGCATGAAGAAATGACCACCTCCAACGTTTGGTTTATGTTTAATAAGCATTTTTAATTTTATTGCTTAAATCGCATTTTCTCGGCGAGCTGAGCGCTTTTTCTGAATTGTGCCGCTCCCGTCACTCTGGTTAGGTTGGCATCGAAAAAAACGCTCTCGGGTGCTTTAGAGTGCCGAGTTATTCACTGCGCATGAAGAAATGACCACCTCCACCGTTTGGTTTATGTTTAATAAGCATTTTTAATTTTATTGCTTAAATCGCATTTTCTCGGCGAGCTGAGCACTTTTTCTGAATTGTGCCGCTCCCGTCACTCTGGTTAGGTTGGCATCGAAAAAAACGCTCTCGGGTGCTTTAGAGTGCCGAGTTTATTACTGCGCATTAAGAAATGACCACCTCCAACGTTTGGTTTATGTTTTATAAGCATTTTTAATTTTATTGCTTAAATCGCATTTTCTCGGCGAGCTGAGCACTTTTTCTGAATTGTGCCGCTCCCGTCACTCTGGTTAGGTTGGCATCGAAAAAAACGCTCTCGGGTGCTTTAGAGTGCCGAGTTATTCACTGCGCATGAAGAAATGACCACCTCCAACGTTTGGTTTATGTTTAATAAGCATTTTTAATTTTATTGCTTAAATCGCATTTTCTCGGCGAGCTGAGCACTTTTTCTGAATTGTGCCGCTCCCGTCACTCTGGTTAGGTTGGCATCGAAAAAAACGCTCTCGGGTGCTTTAGAGTGCCGAGTTTATTACTGCGCATTAAGAAATGACCACCTCCAACGTTTGGTTTATGTTTTATAAGCATTTTTAATTTTATTGCTTAAATCGCATTTTCTCGGCGAGCTGAGCACTTTTTCTGAATTGTGCCGCTCCCGTCACTCTGGTTAGGTTGGCATCGAAAAAAACGCTCTCGGGTGCTTTAGAGTGCCGAGTTTATTACTGCGCATTAAGAAATGACCACCTCCAATGTTTGGTTTATGTTTTATAAGCATTTTTAATTTTATTGCTTAAATCGCATTTTCTCGGCGAGCTGAGCACTTTTTCTGAATTGTGCCGCTCCCGTCACTTGGCATCGAAAAAAACGCTCTCGGGTGCTTTAGAGTGCCGAGTTATTCACTGCGCATGAAGAAATGACCACCTCCAACGTTTGGTTTATGTTTTATAAGCATTTTTAATTTTATTGCTTAAATCGCATTTTCTCGGCGAGCTGAGCGCTTTTTCTGAATTGTGCCGCTCCCGTCACTCTGGTTAGGTTGGCATCGAAAAAAACGCTCTCGGGTGCTTTAGAGTGCCGAGTTTATTACTGCGCATTAAGAAATGACCACCTCCAACGTTTGGTTTATGTTTTATAAGCATTTTTAATTTTATTGCCTAAATCGCATTTTCTCGGCGAGCTGAGCACTTTTTCTGAATTGTGCCGCTCCCGTCACTCTGGTTAGGTTGGCATCGAAAAAAACGCTCTCGGGTGCTTTAGAGTGCCGAGTTTATTACTGCGCATTAAGAAATGACCACCTCCAACGTTTGGTTTATGTTTTATAAGCATTTTTAATTTTATTGCTTAAATCGCATTTTCTCGGCGAGCTGAGCACTTTTTCTGAATTGTGCCGCTCCCGTCACTCTGGTTAGGTTGGCATCGAAAAAAACGCTCTCGGGTGCTTTAGAGTGCCGAGTTATTCACTGCGCACGAAGAAATGACCACCTCCAACGTTTGGTTTATGTTTTATAAGCATTTTTAATTTTATTGCTTAAATCGCATTTTCTCGGCGAGCTGAGCGCTTTTTCTGAATTGTGCCGCTCCCGTCACTCTGGTTAGGTTGGCATCGAAAAAAACGCTCTCGGGTGCTTTAGAGTGCCGAGTTTATTACTGCGCATTAAGAAATGACCACCTCCAACGTTTGGTTTATGTTTTATAAGCATTTTTAATTTTATTGCTTAAATCGCATTTTCTCGGCGAGCTGAGCACTTTTTCTGAATTGTGCCGCTCCCGTCACTCTGGTTAGGTTGGCATCGAAAAAAACGCTCTCGGGTGCTTTAGAGTGCCGAGTTTATTACTGCGCATTAAGAAATGACCACCTCCAACGTTTGGTTTATGTTTTATAAGCATTTTTAATTTTATTGCTTAAATCGCATTTTCTCGGCGAGCTGAGCACTTTTTCTGAATTGTGCCGCTCCCGTCACTCTGGTTAGGTTGGCATCGAAAAAAACGCTATCGGGTGCTTTAGAGTGCCGAGTTATTCACTGCGCATGAAGAAATGACCACCTCCAACGTTTGGTTTATGTTTAATAAGCATTTTTAATTTTATTGCTTAAATCGCATTTTCTCGGCGAGCTGAGCACTTTTTCTGAATTGTGCCGCTCCCGTCACTCTGGTTAGGTTGGCATCGAAAAAAAACGCTCTCGGGTGCTTTAGAGTGCCGAGTTTATTACTGCGCATTAAGAAATGACCACCTCCAACGTTTGGTTTATGTTTTATAAGCATTTTTAATTTTATTGCTTAAATCGCATTTTCTCGGCGAGCTGAGCACTTTTTCTGAATTGTGCCGCTCCCGTCACTCTGGTTAGGTTGGCATCGAAAAAAACGCTCTCGGGTGCTTTAGAGTGCCGAGTTTATTACTGCGCATTAAGAAATGACCACCTCCAACGTTTGGTTTATGTTTTATAAGCATTTTTAATTTTATTGCTTAAATCGCATTTTCTCGGCGAGCTGAGCGCTTTTTCTGAATTGTGCCGCTCCCGTCACTCTGGTTAGGTTGGCATCGAAAAAAACGCTCTCGGGTGCTTTAGAGTGCCGAGTTATTCACTGCGCATGAAGAAATGACCACCTCCAACGTTTGGTTTATGTTTAATAAGCATTTTTAATTTTATTGCTTAAATCGCATTTTCTCGGCGAGCTGAGCACTTTTTCTGAATTGTGCCGCTCCCGTCACTCTGGTTAGGTTGGCATCGAAAAAAACGCTCTCGGGTGCTTTAGAGTGCCGAGTTTATTACTGCGCATTAAGAAATGACCACCTCCAACGTTTGGTTTATGTTTTATAAGCATTTTTAATTTTATTGCTTAAATCGCATTTTCTCGGCGAGCTGAGCACTTTTTCTGAATTGTGCCGCTCCCGTCACTCTGGTTAGGTTGGCATCGAAAAAAACGCTCTCGGGTGCTTTAGAGTGCCGAGTTATTCACTGCGCATGAAGAAATGACCACCTCCAACGTTTGGTTTATGTTTTATAAGCATTTTTAATTTTATTGCTTAAATCGCATTTTCTCGGCGAGCTGAGCGCTTTTTCTGAATTGTGCCGCTCCCGTAACTCTGGTTAGGTTGGCATCGAAAAAAACGCTCTCGGGTGCTTTAGAGTGCCGAGTTTATTATTGCGCATTAAGAAATGACCACCTCCAACGTTTGGTTTATGTTTAATAAGCATTTTTAATTTTATTGCTTAAATCGCATTTTCTCGGCGAGCTGAGCACTTTTTCTGAATTGTGCCGCTCCCGTCACTCTGGTTAGGTTGGCATCGAAAAAAACGCTCTCGGGTGCTTTAGAGTGCCGAGTTTATTACTGCGCATTAAGAAATGACCACCTCCAACGTTTGGTTTATGTTTTATAAGCATTTTTAATTTTATTGCTTAAATCGCATTTTCTCGGCGAGCTGAGCACTTTTTCTGAATTGTGCCGCTCCCGTCACTCTGGTTAGGTTGGCATCGAAAAAAACGCTCTCGGGTGCTTTAGAGTGCCGAGTTTATTACTGCGCATTAAGAAATGACCACCTCCAACGTTTGGTTTATGTTTTATAAGCATTTTTAATTTTATTGCTTAAATCGCATTTTCTCGGCGAGCTGAGCACTTTTTCTGAATTGTGCCGCTCCCGTCACTTGGCATCGAAAAAAACGCTCTCGGGTGCTTTAGAGTGCCGAGTTATTCACTGCGCATGAAGAAATGACCACCTCCAACGTTTGGTTTATGTTTTATAAGCATTTTTAATTTTATTGCTTAAATCGCATTTTCTCGGCGAGCTGAGCGCTTTTTCTGAATTGTGCCGCTCCCGTCACTCTGGTTAGGTTGGCATCGAAAAAAACGCTCTCGGGTGCTTTAGAGTGCCGAGTTTATTACTGCGCATTAAGAAATGACCACCTCCAACGTTTGGTTTATGTTTTATAAGCATTTTTAATTTTATTGCCTAAATCGCATTTTCTCGGCGAGCTGAGCACTTTTTCTGAATTGTGCCGCTCCCGTCACTCTGGTTAGGTTGGCATCGAAAAAAACGCTCTCGGGTGCTTTAGAGTGCCGAGTTTATTACTGCGCATTAAGAAATGACCACCTCCAACGTTTGGTTTATGTTTTATAAGCATTTTTAATTTTATTGCTTAAATCGCATTTTCTCGGCGAGCTGAGCACTTTTTCTGAATTGTGCCGCTCCCGTCACTCTGGTTAGGTTGGCATCGAAAAAAACGCTATCGGGTGCTTTAGAGTGCCGAGTTATTCACTGCGCACGAAGAAATGACCACCTCCAACGTTTGGTTTATGTTTTATAAGCATTTTTAATTTTATTGCTTAAATCGCATTTTCTCGGCGAGCTGAGCGCTTTTTCTGAATTGTGCCGCTCCCGTCACTCTGGTTAGGTTGGCATCGAAAAAAACGCTCTCGGGTGCTTTAGAGTGCCGAGTTTATTACTGCGCATTAAGAAATGACCACCTCCAACGTTTGGTTTATGTTTTATAAGCATTTTTAATTTTATTGCTTAAATCGCATTTTCTCGGCGAGCTGAGCACTTTTTCTGAATTGTGCCGTCCCGTCACTCTGGTTAGGTTGGCATCGAAAAAAACGCTCACGGGTGCTTTAGAGTGCCGAGTTTATTACTGCGCATTAAGAAATGACCACCTCCAACGTTTGGTTTATGTTTTATAAGCATTTTTAATTTTATTGCTTAAATCGCATTTTCTCGGCGAGCTGAGCACTTTTTCTGAATTGTGCCGCTCCCGTCACTCTGGTTAGGTTGGCATCGAAAAAAACGCTCTCGGGTGCTTTAGAGTGCCGAGTTATTCACTGCGCATGGAGAAATGACCACCTCCAACGTTTGGTTTATGTTTTATAAGCATTTTTAATTTTATTGCTTAAATCGCATTTTCTCGGCGAGCTGAGCACTTTTTCTTAATTGTGCCGCTCCCGTCACTCTGGTTAGGTTGGCATCGAAAAAAACGCTCTCGGGTGCTTTAGAGTGCCGATTATCACTGCGCATGAAGAAATGACCACCTCCAACGTTTGGTTTATGTTTTATAAGCATTTTCAATTTTATTGCTTAAATCGCATTTTCTCGGCGAGCTGAGCGCTTTTTCTGAATTGTGCCGCTCCCGTAACTCTGGTTAGGTTGGCATCGAAAAAAACGCTCTCGGGTGCTTTAGAGTGCCGAGTTTATTACTGCGCATTAGGAAATGACCACCTCCAACGTTTGGTTTATGTTTTATAAGCATTTTTAATTTTATTGCTTAAATCGCATTTTCTCGGCGAGCTGAGCGCTTTTTCTGAATTGTGCCGCTCCCGTCACTCTGGTTAGGTTGGCATCGAAAAAAACGCTCTCGGATGCTTTAGAGTGCCGAGTTTATTACTGCGCATTAAGAAATGACCACCTCCAACGTTTGGTTTATGTTTTATAAGCATTTTTAATTTTATTGCTTAAATCGCATTTTCTCGGCGAGCTGAGCACTTTTTCTGAATTGTGCCGCTCCCGTCACTCTGGTTAGGTTGGCATCGAAAAAAACGCTCTCGGGTGCTTTAGAGTGCCGAGTTTATTACTGCGCATTAAGAAATGACCACCTCCAACGTTTGGTTTATGTTTTATAAGCATTTTTAATTTTATTGCTTAAATCGCATTTTCTCGGCGAGCTGAGCGCTTTTTCTGAATTGTGCCTTTCCCGTCACTCTGGTTAGGTTGGCATCGAAAAAAAACGCTCTCGGGTGCTTTAGAGTGCCGAGTTTATTACTGCGCATTAAGAAATGACCACCTCCAACGTTTGGTTTATGTTTTATAAGCATTTTTAATTTTATTGCTTAAATCGCATTTTCTCGGCGAGCTGAGCACTTTTTCTGAATTGTGCCGTCCCGTCACTCTGGTTAGGTTGGCATCGAAAAAAACGCTCACGGGTGCTTTAGAGTGCCGAGTTTATTACTGCGCATTAAGAAATGACCACCTCCAACGTTTGGTTTATGTTTTATAAGCATTTTTAATTTTATTGCTTAAATCGCATTTTCTCGGCGAGCTGAGCACTTTTTCTGAATTGTGCCGCTCCCGTCACTCTGGTAAGGTTGGCATCGAAAAAAACGCTCTCGGGTGCTTTAGAGTGCCGAGTTATTCACTGCGCATGGAGAAATGACCACCTCCAACGTTTGGTTTATGTTTTATAAGCATTTTTAATTTTATTGCTTAAATCGCATTTTCTCGGCGAGCTGAGCACTTTTTCTGAATTGTGCCGCTCCCGTCACTCTGGTTAGGTTGGCATCGAAAAAAACGCTCTCGGGTGCTTTAGAGTGCCGAGTTTATCACTGCGCATGAAGAAATGACCACCTCCAACGTTTGGTTTATGTTTTATAAGCATTTTTAATTTTATTGCTTAAATCGCATTTTCTCAGCGAGCTTAGCGCTTTTTCTGAATCGTGCCGCTCCCGTCACTCTGGTTAGGTTGGCATCGAAAAAAAACGCTCTCGGGTGCTTTAGAGTGCCGAGTTTATCACTGCGCATGAAGAAATGACCACCTCCAACGTTTGGTTTATGTTTTATAAGCATTTTTAATTTTATTGCTTAAATCGCATTTTCTCGGCGAGCTGAGCGCTTTTTCTGAATTGTGCCGCTCCCGTAACTCTGGTTAGGTTGGCATCGAAAAAAACGCTCTCGGGTGCTTTAGAGTGCCGAGTTTATCACTGCGCATGAAGAAATGACCACTTCCAACGTTTGGTTTATGTTTTATAAGCATTTTTAATTTTATTGCTTAAATCGCATTTTCTCGGCGAGCTGAGCGCTTTTTCTGAATTGTGCCGCTCCCGTAACTCTGGTTAGGTTGGCATCGAAAAAAACGCTCTCGGGTGCTTTAGAGTGCCGAGTTTATCACTGCGCATGAAGAAATGACCACTTCCAACGTTTGGTTTATGTTTTATAAGCATTTTTAATTTTATTGCTTAAATCGCATTTTCTCGGCGAGCTGAGCACTTTTTCTGAATTGTGCCGCTCCCGTCACTCTGGTTAGGTTGGCATCGAAAAAAACGCTCTCGGGTGCTCTAGAGTGCCGAGTTTATTACTGCGCATTAAGAAATGACCACCTCCAACGTTTGGTTTATGTTTTATAAGCATTTTTAATTTTATTGCTTAAATCGCATTTTCTCGGCGAGCTGAGCACTTTTTCTGAATTGTGCCGCTCCCGTCACTCTGGTTAGGTTGGCATCGAAAAAAACGCTCTCGGGTGCTTTAGAGTGCCGAGTTATTCACTGCGCATGAAGAAATGACCACCTCCAACGTTTGGTTTATGTTTTATAAGCATTTTTAATTTTATTGCTTAAATCGCATTTTCTCGGCGAGCTGAGCACTTTTTCTGAATTGTGCCGCTCCCGTCACTCTGGTTAGGTTGGCATCGAAAAAAACGCTCTCGGGTGCTTTAGAGTGCCGAGTTTATCACTGCGCATGAAGAAATGACCACCTCCAACGTTTGGTTTATGTTTTATAAGCATTTTTAATTTTATTGCTTAAATCGCATTTTCTCGGCGAGCTGAGCGCTTTTTCTGAATTGTGCCGCTCCCGTCACTCTGGTTAGGTTGGCATCGAAAAAAACGCTCTCGGGTGCTTTAGAGTGCCGAGTTATTCACTGCGCATGAAGAAATGACCACCTCCAACGTTTGGTTTATGTTTAATAAGCATTTTTAATTTTATTGCTTAAATCGCATTTTCTCGGCGAGCTGAGCGCTTTTTCTGAATTGTGCCGCTCCCGTAACTCTGGTTAGGTTGGCATCGAAAAAAACGCTCTCGGGTGCTTTAGAGTGCCGAGTTTATCACTGCGCATGAAGAAATGACCACTTCCAACGTTTGGTTTATGTTTTATAAGCATTTTTAATTTTATTGCTTAAATCGCATTTTCTCGGCGAGCTGAGCGCTTTTTCTGAATTGTGCCGCTCCCGTAACTCTGGTTAGGTTGGCATCGAAAAAAACGCTCTCGGGTGCTTTAGAGTGCCGAGTTTATCACTGCGCATGAAGAAATGACCACTTCCAACGTTTGGTTTATGTTTTATAAGCATTTTTAATTTTATTGCTTAAATCGCATTTTCTCGGCGAGCTGAGCACTTTTTCTGAATTGTGCCGCTCCCGTCACTCTGGTTAGGTTGGCATCGAAAAAAACGCTCTCGGGTGCTCTAGAGTGCCGAGTTTGTTACTGCGCATTAAGAAATGACCACCTCCAACGTTTGGTTTATGTTTTATAAGCATTTTTAATTTTATTGCTTAAATCGCATTTTCTCGGCGAGCTGAGCACTTTTTCTGAATTGTGCCGCTCCCGTCACTCTGGTTAGGTTGGCATCGAAAAAAACGCTCTCGGGTGCTTTAGAGTGCCGAGTTATTCACTGCGCATGAAGAAATGACCACCTCCAACGTTTGGTTTATGTTTTATAAGCATTTTTAATTTTATTGCTTAAATCGCATTTTCTCGGCGAGCTGAGCACTTTTTCTGAATTGTGCCGCTCCCGTCACTCTGGTTAGGTTGGCATCGAAAAAAACGCTCTCGGGTGCTTTAGAGTGCCGAGTTTATCACTGCGCATGAAGAAATGACCACCTCCAACGTTTGGTTTATGTTTTATAAGCATTTTTAATTTTATTGCTTAAATCGCATTTTCTCGGCGAGCTGAGCGCTTTTTCTGAATTGTGCCGCTCCCGTCACTCTGGTTAGGTTGGCATCGAAAAAAACGCTCTCGGGTGCTTTAGAGTGCCGAGTTATTCACTGCGCATGAAGAAATGACCACCTCCAACGTTTGGTTTATGTTTAATAAGCATTTTTAATTTTATTGCTTAAATCGCATATTCTCGGCGAGCTGAGCGCTTTTTCTGAATTGTGCCGCTCCCGTCACTCTGGTTAGGTTGGCATCGAAAAAAACGCTCTCGGGTGCTTTAGAGTGCCGAGTTTATTACTGCGCATTAAGAAATGACCACCTCCAACGTTTGGTTTATGTTTTATAAGCATTTTTAATTTTATTGCTTAAATCGCATTTTCTCGGCGAGCTGAGCGCTTTTTCTGAATTGTGCCGCTCCCGTCACTCTGGTTAGGTTGGCATCGAAAAAAACGCTCTCGGGTGCTTTAGAGTGCCGAGTTATTCACTGCGCATGAAGAAATGACCACCTCCAACGTTTGGTTTATGTTTAATAAGCATTTTTAATTTTATTGCTTAAATCGCATTTTCTCGGCGAGCTGAGCACTTTTTCTGAATTGTGCCGCTCCCGTCACTCTGGTTAGGTTGGCATCGAAAAAAACGGTCTCGGGTGCTTTAGAGTGCCGAGTTTATTACCGCGCATTAAGAAATGACCACCTCCAACGTTTGGTTTATGTTTAATAAGCATTTTTAATTTTATTGCTTAAATCGCATTTTCTCGGCGAGCTGAGCGCTTTTTCTGAATTGTGCCGCTCCCGTCACTCTGGTTAGGTTGGCATCGAAAAAAACGCTCTCGGGTGCTTTAGAGTGCCGAGTTATTCACTGCGCATGAAGAAATGACCACCTCCAACGTTTGGTTTATGTTTAATAAGCATTTTTAACTTTATTGCTTAAATCGCATTTTCTCGGCGAGCTGAGCACTTTTTCTGAATTGTGCCGCTCCCGTCACTCTGGTTAGGTTGGCATCGAAAAAAACGCTCTCGGGTGCTTTAGAGTGCCGAGTTTATTACTGCGCATTAGGAAATGACCACCTCCAACGTTTGGTTTATGTTTTATAAGCATTTTTAATTTTATTGCTTAAATCGCATTTTCTCGGCGAGCTGAGCGCTTTTTCTGAATTGTGCCGCTCCCGTCACTCTGGTTAGGTTGGCATCGAAAAAAACGCTCTCGGGTGCTTTAGAGTGCCGAGTTTATTACTGCGCATTAAGAAATGACCACCTCCAACGTTTGGTTTATGTTTTATAAGCATTTTTAATTTTATTGCTTAAATCGCATTTTCTCGGCGAGCTGAGCACTTTTTCTGAATTGTGCCGCTCCCGTCACTCTGGTTAGGTTGGCATCGAAAAAAACGCTCTCGGGTGCTTTAGAGTGCCGAGTTTATTACTGCGCATTGAGAAATGACCACCTCCAACGTTTGGTTTATGTTTTATAAGCATTTTTAATTTTATTGCTTAAATCGCATTTTCTCGGCGAGCTGAGCACTTTTTCTGAATTGTGCCGCTCCCGTCACTCTGGTTAGGTTGGCATCGAAAAAAACGCTCTCGGGTGCTTTAGAGTGCCGAGTTTATTACTGCGCATTAAGAAATGACCACCTCCAACGTTTGGTTTATGTTTTATAAGCATTTTTAATTTTATTGCTTAAATCGCATTTTCTCGGCGAGCTGAGCGCTTTTTCTGAATTGTGCCGCTCCCGTCACTCTGGTTAGGTTGGCATCGAAAAGAACGCTCTCGGGTGCTTTAGAGTGCCGAGTTTATCACTGCGCATGAAGAAATGACCACCTCCAACGTTTGGTTTATGTTTTATAAGCATTTTTAATTTTATTGCTTAAATCGCATTTTCTCGGCGAGCTGAGCGCTTTTTCTGAATTGTGCCGCTCCCGTAACTCTGGTTAGGTTGGCATCGAAAAAAACGCTCTCGGGTGCTTTAGAGTGCCGAGTTTATCACTGCGCATGAAGAAATGACCACTTCCAACGTTTGGTTTATGTTTTATAAGCATTTTTAATTTTATTGCTTAAATCGCATTTTCTCGGCGAGCTGAGCACTTTTTCTGAATTGTGCCGCTCCCGTCACTCTGGTTAGGTTGGCATCGAAAAAAACGCTCTCGGGTGCTTTAGAGTGCCGAGTTTATTACTGCGCATTAAGAAATGACCACCTCCAACGTTTGGTTTATGTTTTATAAGCATTTTTAATTTTATTGCTTAAATCGCATTTTCTCGGCGAGCTGAGCACTTTTTCTGAATTGTGCCGCTCCCGTCACTCTGGTTAGGTTGGCATCGAAAAAAACGCTCTCGGGTGCTTTAGAGTGCCGAGTTTATTACTGCGCATTGAGAAATGACCACCTCCAACGTTTGGTTTATGTTTTATAAGCATTTTTAATTTTATTGCTTAAATCGCATTTTCTCGGCGAGCTGAGCACTTTTTCTGAATTGTGCCGCTCCCGTCACTCTGGTTAGGTTGGCATCGAAAAAAACGCTCTCGGGTGCTTTAGAGTGCCGAGTTTATTACTGCGCATTAAGAAATGACCACCTCCAACGTTTGGTTTATGTTTTATAAGCATTTTTAATTTTATTGCTTAAATCGCATTTTCTCGGCGAGCTGAGCGCTTTTTCTGAATTGTGCCGCTCCCGTCACTCTGGTTAGGTTGGCATCGAAAAAAACGCTCTCGGGTGCTTTAGAGTGCCGAGTTTATCACTGCGCATGAAGAAATGACCACCTCCAACGTTTGGTTTATGTTTTATAAGCATTTTTAATTTTATTGCTTAAATCGCATTTTCTCGGCGAGCTGAGCGCTTTTTCTGAATTGTGCCGCTCCCGTAACTCTGGTTAGGTTGGCATCGAAAAAAACGCTCTCGGGTGCTTTAGAGTGCCGAGTTATTCACTGCGCATGAAGAAATGACCACCTCCAACGTTTGGTTTATGTTTAATAAGCATTTTTAATTTTATTGCTTAAATCGCATTTTCTCGGCGAGCTGAGCACTTTTTCTGAATTGTGCCGCTCCCGTCACTCTGGTTAGGTTGGCATCGAAAAAAACGCTCTCGGGTGCTTTAGAGTAACGAGTTTATTACTGCGCATTAAGAAATGACCACCTCCAACGTTTGGTTTATGTTTTATAAGCATTTTTAATTTTATTGCTTAAATCGCATTTTCTCGGCGAGCTGAGCACTTTTTCTGAATTGTGCCGCTCCCGTCACTCTGGTTAGGTTGGCATCGAAAAAAACGCTCTCGGGTGCTTTAGAGTGCCGAGTTTATTACTGCGCATTAAGAAATGACCACCTCCAACGTTTGGTTTATGTTTTATAAGCATTTTTAATTTTATTGCTTAAATCGCATTTTCTCGGCGAGCTGAGCACTTTTTCTGAATTGTGCCGCTCCCGTCACTCTGGTTAGGTTGGCATCGAAAAAAACGCTCTCGGGTGCTTTAGAGTGCCGAGTTTATTACTGCGCATTAAGAAATGACCACCTCCAACGTTTGGTTTATGTTTTATAAGCATTTTTAATTTTATTGCTTAAATCGCATTTTCTCGGCGAGCTGAGCACTTTTTCTGAATTGTGCCGCTCCCGTCACTCTGGTTAGGTTGGCATCGAAAAAAACGCTCTCGGGTGCTTTAGAGTGCCGAGTTATTCACTGCGCATGAAGAAATGACCACCTCCAACGTTTGGTTTATGTTTTATAAGCATTTTTAATTTTATTGCTTAAATCGCATTTTCTCGGCGAGCTGAGCACTTTTTCTGAATTGTGCCGCTCCCGTCACTCTGGTTAGGTTGGCATCGAAAAAAACGCTCTCGGGTGCTTTAGAGTGCCGAGTTTATTACTGCGCATGAAGAAATGACCACCTCCAATGTTTGGTTTATGTTTAATAAGCATTTTTAATTTTATTGCTTAAATCGCATTTTCTCGGCGAGCTGAGCGCTTTTTCTGAATTGTGCCGCTCCCGTCACTCTGGTTAGGTTGGCATCGAAAAAAACGCTCTCGGGTGCTTTAGAGTGCCGAGTTATTCACTGCGCATGAAGAAATGACCACCTCCAACGTTTGGTTTATGTTTAATAAGCATTTTTAATTTTATTGCTTAAATCGCATTTTCTCGGCGAGCTGAGCACTTTTTCTGAATTGTGCCGCTCCCGTCACTCTGGTTAGGTTGGCATCGAAAAAAACGCTCTCGGGTGCTTTAGAGTGCCGAGTTTATTACTGCGCATTAGGAAATGACCACCTCCAACGTTTGGTTTATGTTTTATAAGCATTTTTAATTTTATTGCTTAAATCGCATTTTCTCGGCGAGCTGAGCGCTTTTTCTGAATTGTGCCGCTCCCGTCACTGTGGTTAGGTTGGCATCGAAAAAAACGCTCTCGGGTGCTTTAGAGTGCCGAGTTTATTACTGCGCATTAAGAAATGACCACCTCCAACGTTTGGTTTATGTTTTATAAGCATTTTTAATTTTATTGCTTAAATCGCATTTTCTCGGCGAGCTGAGCACTTTTTCTGAATTGTGCCGCTCCCGTCACTCTGGTTAGGTTGGCATCGAAAAAAACGCTCTCGGGTGCTTTAGAGTGCCGAGTTTATTACTGCGCATTAGGAAATGACCACCTCCAACGTTTGGTTTATGTTTTATAAGCATTTTTAATTTTATTGCTTAAATCGCATTTTCTCGGCGAGCTGAGCGCTTTTTCTGAATTGTGCCGCTCCCGTCACTGTGGTTAGGTTGGCATCGAAAAAAACGCTCTCGGGTGCTTTAGAGTGCCGAGTTTATTACTGCGCATTAAGAAATGACCACCTCCAACGTTTGGTTTATGTTTTATAAGCATTTTTAATTTTATTGCTTAAATCGCATTTTCTCGGCGAGCTGAGCACTTTTTCTGAATTGTGCCGCTCCCGTCACTCTGGTTAGGTTGGCATCGAAAAAAACGCTCTCGGGTGCTTTAGAGTGCCGAGTTTATTACTGCGCATTGAGAAATGACCACCTCCAACGTTTGGTTTATGTTTTATAAGCATTTTTAATTTTATTGCTTAAATCGCATTTTCTCGGCGAGCTGAGCACTTTCTGAATTGTGCCGCTCCCGTCACTCTGGTTAGGTTGGCATCGAAAAAAACGCTCTCGGGTGCTTTAGAGTGCCGAGTTTATCACTGCGCATGAAGAAATGACCACCTCCAACGTTTGGTTTATGTTTTATAAGCATTTTTAATTTTATTGCTTAAATCGCATTTTCTCGGCGAGCTGAGCGCTTTTTCTGAATTGTGCCGCTCCCGTAACTCTGGTTAGGTTGGCATCGAAAAAAACGCTCTCGGGTGCTTTAGAGTGCCGAGTTTATCACTGCGCATGAAGAAATGACCACTTCCAACGTTTGGTTTATGTTTTATAAGCATTTTTAATTTTATTGCTTAAATCGCATTTTCTCGGCGAGCTGAGCACTTTTTCTGAATTGTGCCGCTCCCGTCACTCTGGTTAGGTTGGCATCGAAAAAAACGCTCTCGGGTGCTCTAGAGTGCCGAGTTTATTACTGCGCATTAAGAAATGACCACCTCCAACGTTTGGTTTATGTTTTATAAGCATTTTTAATTTTATTGCTTAAATCGCATTTTCTCGGCGAGCTGAGCACTTTTTCTGAATTGTGCCGCTCCCGTCACTCTGGTTAGGTTGGCATCGAAAAAAACGCTCTCGGGTGCTTTAGAGTGCCGAGTTTATTACTGCGCATTAAGAAATGACCACCTCCAACGTTTGGTTTATGTTTTATAAGCATTTTTAATTTTATTGCTTAAATCGCATTTTCTCGGCGAGCTGAGCACTTTTTCTGAATTGTGCCGCTCCCGTCACTCTGGTTAGGTTGGCATCGAAAAAAACGCTCTCGGGTGCTTTAGAGTGCCGAGTTATTCACTGCGCATGAAGAAATGACCACCTCCAACGTTTGGTTTATGTTTTATAAGCATTTTTAATTTTATTGCTTAAATCGCATTTTCTCGGCGAGCTGAGCACTTTTTCTGAATTGTGCCGCTCCCGTCACTCTGGTTAGGTTGGCATCGAAAAAAACGCTCTCGGGTGCTTTAGAGTGCCGAGTTTATCACTGCGCATGAAGAAATGACCACCTCCAACGTTTGGTTTATGTTTTATAAGCATTTTTAATTTTATTGCTTAAATCGCATTTTCTCGGCGAGCTGAGCGCTTTTTCTGAATTGTGCCGCTCCCGTCACTCTGGTTAGGTTGGCATCGAAAAAAACGCTCTCGGGTGCTTTAGAGTGCCGAGTTATTCACTGCGCATGAAGAAATGACCTCCAATGTTTGGTTTATGTTTAATAAGCATTTTTAATTTTATTGCTTAAATCGCATTTTCTCGGCGAGCTGAGCGCTTTTTCTGAATTGTGCCGCTCCCGTCACTCTGGTTAGGTTGGCATCGAAAAAAACGCTCTCGGGTGCTTTAGAGTGCCGAGTTATTCACTGCGCATGAAGAAATGACCACCTCCAACGTTTGGTTTATGTTTAATAAGCATTTTTAATTTTATTGCTTAAATCGCATTTTCTCGGCGAGCTGAGCACTTTTTCTGAATTGTGCCGCTCCCGTCACTCTGGTTAGGTTGGCATCGAAAAAAACGCTCTCGGGTGCTTTAGAGTGCCGAGTTTATTACTGCGCATTAGGAAATGACCACCTCCAACGTTTGGTTTATGTTTTATAAGCATTTTTAATTTGATTGCTTAAATCGCATTTTCTCGGCGAGCTGAGCGCTTTTTCTGAATTGTGCCGCTCCCGTCACTCTGGTTAGGTTGGCAAAGAAAAAAACGCTCTCGGGTGCTTTAGAGTGCCGAGTTTATTACTGCGCATTAAGAAATGACCACCTCCAACGTTTGGTTTATGTTTTATAAGCATTTTTAATTTTATTGCTTAAATCGCATTTTCTCGGCGAGCTGAGCACTTTTTTTGAATTGTGCCGCTCCCGTCACTCTGGTTAGGTTGGCATCGAAAAAAACGCTCTCGGGTGCTTTAGAGTGCCGAGTTTATTACTGCGCATTAAGAAATGACCACCTCCAACGTTTGGTTTATGTTTTATAAGCATTTTTAATTTTATTGCTTAAATCGCATTTTCTCGGCGAGCTGAGCACTTTTTCTGAATTGTGCCGCTCCCGTCACTCTGGTTAGGTTGGCATCGAAAAAAACGCTCTCGGGTGCTTTAGAGTGCCGAGTTTATTACTGCGCATTAAGAAATGACCACCTCCAACGTTTGGTTTATGTTTTATAAGCATTTTTAATTTTAGTGCTTAAATCGCATTTTCTCGGCGAGCTGAGCACTTTTTCTGAATTGTGCCGCTCCCGTCACTCTGGTTAGGTTGGCATCGAAAAAAACGCTCTCGGGTGCTTTAGAGTGCCGAGTTATTCACTGCGCATGAAGAAATGACCACCTCCAACGTTTGGTTTATGTTTAATAAGCATTTTTAATTTTATTGCTTGAATCGCATGCATTTTCTCGGCGAGCTGAGCACTTTTTCTGAATTGTGCCGCTCCCGTCACTCTGGTTAGGTTGGCATCGAAAAAAACGCTCTCGGGTGCTTTAGAGTGCCGAGTTTATCACTGCGCATGAAGAAATGACCACCTCCAACGTTTGGTTTATGTTTTATAAGCATTTTTAATTTTATTGCTTAAATCGCATTTTCTCGGCGAGCTGAGCGCTTTTTCTGAATTGTGCCGCTCCCGTCACTCTGGTTAGGTTGGCATCGAAAAAAACGCTCTCGGGTGCTTTAGAGTGCCGAGTTTATCACTGCGCATGAAGAAATGACCACCTCCAACGTTTGGTTATTTTATTGTTTAAATTGCATTTTCTCGGCGAGCTGAGCACTTTTTCTGAATTGTGCCGCTCCCGTCACTCTGGTTAGGTTGGCATCGAAAAAAACGCTCTCGGGTGCTTTAGAGTGCCGAGTTATTCACTGCGCATGAAGAAATGACCACCTCCAACGTTTGGTTTATGTTTAATAAGCATTTTTAATTTTATTGCTTGAATCGCATTTTCTCGGCGAGCTGAGCACTTTTTCTGAATTGTGCCGCTCCCGTCACTCTGGTTAGGTTGGCATCGAAAAAAACGCTCTCGGGTGCTTTAGAGTGCCGAGTTTATCACTGCGCATGAAGAAATGACCACCTCCAACGTTTGGTTTATGTTTTATAAGCATTTTTAATTTTATTGCTTAAATCGCATTTTCTCGGCGAGCTGAGCACTTTTTCTGAATTGTGCCGCTCCCGTCACTCTGGTTAGGTTGGCATCGAAAAAAACGCTCTCGGGTGCTCTAGAGTGCCGAGTTTATTACTGCGCATTAAGAAATGACCACCTCCAACGTTTGGTTTATGTTTTATAAGCATTTTTAATTTTATTGCTTAAATCGCATTTTCTCGGCGAGCTGAGCACTTTTTCTGAATTGTGCCGCTCCCGTCACTCTGGTTAGGTTGGCATCGAAAAAAACGCTCTCGGGTGCTTTAGAGTGCCGAGTTTATTACTGCGCATTAAGAAATGACCACCTCCAACGTTTGGTTTATGTTTTATAAGCATTTTTAATTTTATTGCTTAAATCGCATTTTCTCGGCGAGCTGAGCACTTTTTCTGAATTGTGCCGCTCCCGTCACTCTGGTTAGGTTGGCATCGAAAAAAACGCTCTCGGGTGCTTTAGAGTGCCGAGTTATTCACTGCGCATGAAGAAATGACCACCTCCAACGTTTGGTTTATGTTTTATAAGCATTTTTAATTTTATTGCTTAAATCGCATTTTCTCGGCGAGCTGAGCACTTTTTCTGAATTGTGCCGCTCCCGTCACTCTGGTTAGGTTGGCATCGAAAAAAACGCTCTCGGGTGCTTTAGAGTGCCGAGTTTATCACTGCGCATGAAGAAATGACCACCTCCAACGTTTGGTTTATGTTTTATAAGCATTTTTAATTTTATTGCTTAAATCGCATTTTCTCGGCGAGCTGAGCGCTTTTTCTGAATTGTGCCGCTCCCGTCACTCTGGTTAGGTTGGCATCGAAAAAAACGCTCTCGGGTGCTTTAGAGTGCCGAGTTATTCACTGCGCATGAAGAAATGACCTCCAATGTTTGGTTTATGTTTAATAAGCATTTTTAATTTTATTGCTTAAATCGCATTTTCTCGGCGAGCTGAGCGCTTTTTCTGAATTGTGCCGCTCCCGTCACTCTGGTTAGGTTGGCATCGAAAAAAACGCTCTCGGGTGCTTTAGAGTGCCGAGTTATTCACTGCGCATGAAGAAATGACCACCTCCAACGTTTGGTTTATGTTTAATAAGCATTTTTAATTTTATTGCTTAAATCGCATTTTCTCGGCGAGCTGAGCACTTTTTCTGAATTGTGCCGCTCCCGTCACTCTGGTTAGGTTGGCATCGAAAAAAACGCTCTCGGGTGCTTTAGAGTGCCGAGTTTATCACTGCGCATGAAGAAATGACCACCTCCAACGTTTGGTTTATGTTTTATAAGCATTTTTAATTTTATTGCTTAAATCGCATTTTCTCGGCGAGCTGAGCGCTTTTTCTGAATTGTGCCGCTCCCGTCACTCTGGTTAGGTTGGCATCGAAAAAAACGCTCTCGGGTGCTTTAGAGTGCCGAGTTTATCACTGCGCATGAAGAAATGACCACCTCCAACGTTTGGTTATTTTATTGTTTAAATCGCATTTTCTCGGCGAGGTGAGCACTTTTTCTGAATTGTGCCGCTCCCGTCACTCTGGTTAGGTTGGCATCGAAAAAAACGCTCTCGGGTGCTTTAGAGTGCCGAGTTTATCACTGCGCATGAAGAAATGACCACCTCCAACGTTTGGTTTATGTTTTATAAGCATTTTTAATTTTATTGCTTAAATCGCATTTTCTCGGCGAGCTGAGCGCTTTTTCTGAATTGTGCCTGTCCCGTCACTCTGGTTAGGTTGGCATCGAAAAAAACGCTCTCGGGTGCTTTAGAGTGCCGAGTTATTCACTGCGCATGAAGAAATGACCACCTCCAACGTTTGGTTTATGTTTAATAAGCATTTTTAATTTTATTGCTTAAATCGCATTTTCTCGGCGAGCTGAGCGCTTTTTCTGAATTGTGCCGCTCCCGTCACTCTGGTTAGGTTGGCATCGAAAAAAACGCTCACGGGTGCTTTAGAGTGCCGAGTTTATTACTGCGCATTAAGAAATGACCACCTCCAACGTTTGGTTTATGTTTTATAAGCATTTTTAATTTTATTGCTTAAATCGCATTTTCTCGGCGAGCTGAGCACTTTTTCTGAATTGTGCCGCTCCCGTCACTCTGGTTAGGTTGGCATCGAAAAAAACGCTCTCGGGTGCTTTAGAGTGCCGAGTTATTCACTGCGCATGGAGAAATGACCACCTCCAACGTTTGGTTTATGTTTTATAAGCATTTTTAATTTTATTGCTTAAATCGCATTTTCTCGGCGAGCTGAGCACTTTTTCTGAATTGTGCCGCTCCCGTCACTCTGGTTAGGTTGGCATCGAAAAAAACGCTCTCGGGTGCTTTAGAGTGCCGAGTTTATCACTGCGCATGAAGAAATGACCACCTCCAACGTTTGGTTTATGTTTTATAAGCATTTTTAATTTTATTGCTTAAATCGCATTTTCTCGGCGAGCTGAGCGCTTTTTCTGAATTGTGCCGCTCCCGTAACTCTGGTTAGGTTGGCATCGAAAAAAACGCTCTCGGGTGCTTTAGAGTGCCGAGTTTATTACTGCGCATTAGGAAATGACCACCTCCAACGTTTGGTTTATGTTTTATAAGCATTTTTAATTTTATTGCTTAAATCGCATTTTCTCGGCGAGCTGAGCGCTTTTTCTGAATTGTGCCGCTCCCGTCACTCTGGTTAGGTTGGCATCGAAAAAAACGCTCTCGGGTGCTTTAGAGTGCCGAGTTTATTACTGCGCATTAAGAAATGACCACCTCCAACGTTTGGTTTATGTTTTATAAGCATTTTTAATTTTATTGCTTAAATCGCATTTTCTCGGCGAGCTGAGCACTTTTTCTGAATTGTGCCGCTCCCGTCACTCTGGTTAGGTTGGCATCGAAAAAAACGCTCTCGGGTGCTTTAGAGTGCCGAGTTTATTACTGCGCATTAAGAAATGACCACCTCCAACGTTTGGTTTATGTTTTATAAGCATTTTTAATTTTATTGCTTAAATCGCATTTTCTCGGCGAGCTGAGCACTTTTTCTGAATTGTGCCGCTCCCGTCACTCTGGTTAGGTTGGCATCGAAAAAAACGCTCTCGGGTGCTTTAGAGTGCCGAGTTTATTACTGCGCATTAAGAAATGACCACCTCCAACGTTTGGTTTATGTTTTATAAGCATTTTTAATTTTATTGCTTAAATCGCATTTTCTCGGCGAGCTGAGCACTTTTTCTGAATTGTGCCGCTCCCGTCACTCTGGTTAGGTTGGCATCGAAAAAAACGCTCTCGGGTGCTTTAGAGTGCCGAGTTATTCACTGCGCATGAAGAAATGACCACCTCCAACGTTTGGTTTATGTTTAATAAGCATTTTTAATTTTATTGCTTGAATCGCATTTTCTCGGCGAGCTGAGCACTTTTTCTGAATTGTGCCGCTCCCGTCACTCTGGTTAGGTTGGCATCGAAAAAAACGCTCTCGGGTGCTTTAGAGTGCCGAGTTTATCACTGCGCATGAAGAAATGACCACCTCCAACGTTTGGTTTATGTTTAATAAGCATTTTTAATTTTATTGCTTAAATCGCATTTTCTCGGCGAGCTGAGCGCTTTTTCTGAATTGTGCCGCTCCCGTCACTCTGGTTAGGTTGGCATCGAAAAAAACGCTCTCGGGTGCTTTAGAGTGCCGAGTTTATTACTGCGCATTAAGAAATGACCACCTCCAACGTTTGGTTTATGTTTTATAAGCATTTTTAATTTTATTGCTTAAATCGCATTTTCTCGGCGAGCTGAGCGCTTTTTCTGAATTGTGCCGCTCCCGTCACTCTGGTATAGGTTGGCATCGAAAAAAACGCTCTCGGGTGCTTTAGAGTGCCGAGTTTATTACTGCGCATTAAGAAATGACCACCTCCAACGTTTGGTTTATGTTTTATAAGCATTTTTAATTTTATTGCTTAAATCGCATTTTCTCGGCGAGCTGAGCACTTTTTCTGAATTGTGCCGCTCCCGTCACTCTGGTTAGGTTGGCATCGAAAAAAACGCTCTCGGGTGCTTTAGAGTGCCGAGTTATTCACTGCGCATTAAGAAATGACCACCTCCAACGTTTGGTTTATGTTTTATAAGCATTTTTAATTTTATTGCTTAAATCGCATTTTCTCGGCGAGCTGAGCACTTTTTCTGAATTGTGCCGCTCCCGTCACTCTGGTTAGGTTGGCATCGAAAAAAACGCTCTCGGGTGCTTTAGAGTGCCGAGTTTATTACTGCGCATTAAGAAATGACCACCTCCAACGTTTGGTTTATGTTTTATAAGCATTTTTAATTTTATTGCTTAAATCGCATTTTCTCGGCGAGCTGAGCACTTTTTCTGAATTGTGCCGCTCCCGTCACTCTGGTTAGGTTGGCATCGAAAAAAACGCTCTCGGGTGCTTTAGAGTGCCGAGTTATTCACTGCGCATGAAGAAATGACCACCTCCAACGTTTGGTTTATGTTTTATAAGCATTTTTAATTTTATTGCTTAAATCGCATTTTCTCGGCGAGCTGAGCACTTTTTCTGAATTGTGCCGCTCCCGTCACTCTGGTTAGGTTGGCATCGAAAAAAACGCTCTCGGGTGCTTTAGAGTGCCGAGTTTATCACTGCGCATGAAGAAATGACCACCTCCAACGTTTGGTTTATGTTTTATAAGCATTTTTAATTTTATTGCTTAAATCGCATTTTCTCGGCGAGCTGAGCGCTTTTTCTGAATTGTGCCGCTCCCGTCACTCTGGTTAGGTTGGCATCGAAAAAAACGCTCTCGGGTGCTTTAGAGTGCCGAGTTATTCACTGCGCATGAAGAAATGACCTCCAATGTTTGGTTTATGTTTAATAAGCATTTTTAATTTTATTGCTTAAATCGCATTTTCTCGGCGAGCTGAGCGCTTTTTCTGAATTGTGCCGCTCCCGTCACTCTGGTTAGGTTGGCATCGAAAAAAACGCTCTCGGGTGCTTTAGAGTGCCGAGTTATTCACTGCGCATGAAGAAATGACCACCTCCAACGTTTGGTTTATGTTTAATAAGCATTTTTAATTTTATTGCTTAAATCGCATTTTCTCGGCGAGCTGAGCACTTTTTCTGAATTGTGCCGCTCCCGTCACTCTGGTTAGGTTGGCATCGAAAAAAACGCTCTCGGGTGCTTTAGAGTGCCGAGTTTATCACTGCGCATGAAGAAATGACCACCTCCAACGTTTGGTTTATGTTTTATAAGCATTTTTAATTTTATTGCTTAAATCGCATTTTCTCGGCGAGCTGAGCGCTTTTTCTGAATTGTGCCGCTCCCGTCACTCTGGTTAGGTTGGCATCGAAAAAAACGCTCTCGGGTGCTTTAGAGTGCCGAGTTTATCACTGCGCATGAAGAAATGACCACCTCCAACGTTTGGTTATTTTATTGTTTAAATCGCATTTTCTCGGCGAGGTGAGCACTTTTTCTGAATTGTGCCGCTCCCGTCACTCTGGTTAGGTTGGCATCGAAAAAAACGCTCTCGGGTGCTTTAGAGTGCCGAGTTTATCACTGCGCATGAAGAAATGACCACCTCCAACGTTTGGTTTATGTTTTATAAGCATTTTTAATTTTATTGCTTAAATCGCATTTTCTCGGCGAGCTGAGCGCTTTTTCTGAATTGTGCCTGTCCCGTCACTCTGGTTAGGTTGGCATCGAAAAAAACGCTCTCGGGTGCTTTAGAGTGCCGAGTTATTCACTGCGCATGAAGAAATGACCACCTCCAACGTTTGGTTTATGTTTAATAAGCATTTTTAATTTTATTGCTTAAATCGCATTTTCTCGGCGAGCTGAGCGCTTTTTCTGAATTGTGCCGCTCCCGTCACTCTGGTTAGGTTGGCATCGAAAAAAACGCTCACGGGTGCTTTAGAGTGCCGAGTTTATTACTGCGCATTAAGAAATGACCACCTCCAACGTTTGGTTTATGTTTTATAAGCATTTTTAATTTTATTGCTTAAATCGCATTTTCTCGGCGAGCTGAGCACTTTTTCTGAATTGTGCCGCTCCCGTCACTCTGGTTAGGTTGGCATCGAAAAAAACGCTCTCGGGTGCTTTAGAGTGCCGAGTTATTCACTGCGCATGGAGAAATGACCACCTCCAACGTTTGGTTTATGTTTTATAAGCATTTTTAATTTTATTGCTTAAATCGCATTTTCTCGGCGAGCTGAGCACTTTTTCTGAATTGTGCCGCTCCCGTCACTCTGGTTAGGTTGGCATCGAAAAAAACGCTCTCGGGTGCTTTAGAGTGCCGAGTTTATCACTGCGCATGAAGAAATGACCACCTCCAACGTTTGGTTTATGTTTTATAAGCATTTTTAATTTTATTGCTTAAATCGCATTTTCTCGGCGAGCTGAGCGCTTTTTCTGAATTGTGCCGCTCCCGTAACTCTGGTTAGGTTGGCATCGAAAAAAACGCTCTCGGGTGCTTTAGAGTGCCGAGTTTATTACTGCGCATTAGGAAATGACCACCTCCAACGTTTGGTTTATGTTTTATAAGCATTTTTAATTTTATTGCTTAAATCGCATTTTCTCGGCGAGCTGAGCGCTTTTTCTGAATTGTGCCGCTCCCGTCACTCTGGTTAGGTTGGCATCGAAAAAAACGCTCTCGGGTGCTTTAGAGTGCCGAGTTTATTACTGCGCATTAAGAAATGACCACCTCCAACGTTTGGTTTATGTTTTATAAGCATTTTTAATTTTATTGCTTAAATCGCATTTTCTCGGCGAGCTGAGCACTTTTTCTGAATTGTGCCGCTCCCGTCACTCTGGTTAGGTTGGCATCGAAAAAAACGCTCTCGGGTGCTTTAGAGTGCCGAGTTTATTACTGCGCATTAAGAAATGACCACCTCCAACGTTTGGTTTATGTTTTATAAGCATTTTTAATTTTATTGCTTAAATCGCATTTTCTCGGCGAGCTGAGCACTTTTTCTGAATTGTGCCGCTCCCGTCACTCTGGTTAGGTTGGCATCGAAAAAAACGCTCTCGGGTGCTTTAGAGTGCCGAGTTTATTACTGCGCATTAAGAAATGACCACCTCCAACGTTTGGTTTATGTTTTATAAGCATTTTTAATTTTATTGCTTAAATCGCATTTTCTCGGCGAGCTGAGCACTTTTTCTGAATTGTGCCGCTCCCGTCACTCTGGTTAGGTTGGCATCGAAAAAAACGCTCTCGGGTGCTTTAGAGTGCCGAGTTATTCACTGCGCATGAAGAAATGACCACCTCCAACGTTTGGTTTATGTTTAATAAGCATTTTTAATTTTATTGCTTGAATCGCATTTTCTCGGCGAGCTGAGCACTTTTTCTGAATTGTGCCGCTCCCGTCACTCTGGTTAGGTTGGCATCGAAAAAAACGCTCTCGGGTGCTTTAGAGTGCCGAGTTTATCACTGCGCATGAAGAAATGACCACCTCCAACGTTTGGTTTATGTTTAATAAGCATTTTTAATTTTATTGCTTAAATCGCATTTTCTCGGCGAGCTGAGCGCTTTTTCTGAATTGTGCCGCTCCCGTCACTCTGGTTAGGTTGGCATCGAAAAAAACGCTCTCGGGTGCTTTAGAGTGCCGAGTTTATTACTGCGCATTAAGAAATGACCACCTCCAACGTTTGGTTTATGTTTTATAAGCATTTTTAATTTTATTGCTTAAATCGCATTTTCTCGGCGAGCTGAGCGCTTTTTCTGAATTGTGCCGCTCCCGTCACTCTGGTTAGGTTGGCATCGAAAAAAACGCTCTCGGGTGCTTTAGAGTGCCGAGTTTATTACTGCGCATTAAGAAATGACCACCTCCAACGTTTGGTTTATGTTTTATAAGCATTTTTAATTTTATTGCTTAAATCGCATTTTCTCGGCGAGCTGAGCACTTTTTCTGAATTGTGCCGCTCCCGTCACTCTGGTTAGGTTGGCATCGAAAAAAACGCTCTCGGGTGCTTTAGAGTGCCGAGTTATTCACTGCGCATGGAGAAATGACCACCTCCAACGTTTGGTTTATGTTTTATAAGCATTTTTAATTTTATTGCTTAAATCGCATTTTCTCGGCGAGCTGAGCACTTTTTCTGAATTGTGCCGCTCCCGTCACTCTGGTTAGGTTGGCATCGAAAAAAACGCTCTCGGGTGCTTTAGAGTGCCGAGTTTATCACTGCGCATGAAGAAATGACCACCTCCAACGTTTGGTTTATGTTTTATAAGCATTTTTAATTTTATTGCTTAAATCGCATTTTCTCGGCGAGCTGAGCGCTTTTTCTGAATTGTGCCGCTCCCGTCACTCTGGTTAGGTTGGCATCGAAAAAAACGCTCTCGGGTGCTTTAGAGTGCCGAGTTTATCACTGCGCATGAAGAAATGACCACCTCCAACGTTTGGTTTATGTTTTATAAGCATTTTTAATTTTATTGCTTAAATCGCATTTTCTCGGCGAGCTGAGCGCTTTTTCTGAATTGTGCCGCTCCCGTAACTCTGGTTAGGTTGGCATCGAAAAAAACGCTCTCGGGTGCTTTAGAGTGCCGAGTTTATCACTGCGCATGAAGAAATGACCACTTCCAACGTTTGGTTTATGTTTTATAAGCATTTTTAATTTTATTGCTTAAATCGCATTTTCTCGGCGAGCTGAGCGCTTTTTCTGAATTGTGCCGCTCCCGTAACTCTGGTTAGGTTGGCATCGAAAAAAACGCTCTCGGGTGCTCTAGAGTGCCGAGTTTATTACTGCGCATTAAGAAATGACCACCTCCAACGTTTGGTTTATGTTTTATAAGCATTTTTAATTTTATTGCTTAAATCGCATTTTCTCGGCGAGCTGAGCACTTTTTCTGAATTGTGCCGCTCCCGTCACTCTGGTTAGGTTGGCATCGAAAAAAACGCTCTCGGGTGCTTTAGAGTGCCGAGTTATTCACTGCGCATGAAGAAATGACCACCTCCAACGTTTGGTTTATGTTTTATAAGCATTTTTAATTTTATTGCTTAAATCGCATTTTCTCGGCGAGCTGAGCACTTTTTTCTGAATTGTGCCGCTCCCGTCACTCTGGTTAGGTTGGCATCGAAAAAAACGCTCTCGGGTGCTTTAGAGTGCCGAGTTTATCACTGCGCATGAAGAAATGACCACCTCCAACGTTTGGTTTATGTTTTATAAGCATTTTTAATTTTATTGCTTAAATCGCATTTTCTCGGCGAGCTGAGCGCTTTTTCTGAATTGTGCCGCTCCCGTCACTCTGGTTAGAATGGCATCGAAAAAAACGCTCTCGGGTGCTTTAGAGTGCCGAGTTATTCACTGCGCATGAAGAAATGACCACCTCCAACGTTTGGTTTATGTTTAATAAGCATTTTTAATTTTATTGCTTAAATCGCATTTTCTCGGCGAGCTGAGCGCTTTTTCTGAATTGTGCCGCTCCCGTCACTCTGGTTAGGTTGGCATCGAAAAAAACGCTCTCGGGTGCTTTAGAGTGCCGAGTTATTCACTGCGCATGAAGAAATGACCACCTCCACCGTTTGGTTTATGTTTAATAAGCATTTTTAATTTTATTGCTTAAATCGCATTTTCTCGGCGAGCTGAGCACTTTTTCTGAATTGTGCCGCTCCCGTCACTCTGGTTAGGTTGGCATCGAAAAAAACGCTCTCGGGTGCTTTAGAGTGCCGAGTTTATTACTGCGCATTAAGAAATGACCACCTCCAACGTTTGGTTTATGTTTTATAAGCATTTTTAATTTTATTGCTTAAATCGCATTTTCTCGGCGAGCTGAGCACTTTTTCTGAATTGTGCCGCTCCCGTCACTCTGGTTAGGTTGGCATCGAAAAAAACGCTCTCGGGTGCTTTAGAGTGCCGAGTTATTCACTGCGCATGAAGACATGACCACCTCCAACGTTTGGTTTATGTTTAATAAGCATTTTTAATTTTATTGCTTAAATCGCATTTTCTCGGCGAGCTGAGCACTTTTTCTGAATTGTGCCGCTCCCGTCACTCTGGTTAGGTTGGCATCGAAAAAAACGCTCTCGGGTGCTTTAGAGTGCCGAGTTTATTACTGCGCATTAAGAAATGACCACCTCCAACGTTTGGTTTATGTTTTATAAGCATTTTTAATTTTATTGCTTAAATCGCATTTTCTCGGCGAGCTGAGCACTTTTTCTGAATTGTGCCGCTCCCGTCACTCTGGTTAGGTTGGCATCGAAAAAAACGCTCTCGGGTGCTTTAGAGTGCCGAGTTTATTACTGCGCATTAAGAAATGACCACCTCCAATGTTTGGTTTATGTTTTATAAGCATTTTTAATTTTATTGCTTAAATCGCATTTTCTCGGCGAGCTGAGCACTTTTTCTGAATTGTGCCGCTCCCGTCACTTGGCATCGAAAAAAACGCTCTCGGGTGCTTTAGAGTGCCGAGTTATTCACTGCGCATGAAGAAATGACCACCTCCAACGTTTGGTTTATGTTTTATAAGCATTTTTAATTTTATTGCTTAAATCGCATTTCCTCGGCGAGCTGAGCGCTTTTTCTGAATTGTGCCGCTCCCGTCACTCTGGTTAGGTTGGCATCGAAAAAAACGCTCTCGGGTGCTTTAGAGTGCCGAGTTTATTACTGCGCATTAAGAAATGACCACCTCCAACGTTTGGTTTATGTTTTATAAGCATTTTTAATTTTATTGCCTAAATCGCATTTTCTCGGCGAGCTGAGCACTTTTTCTGAATTGTGCCGCTCCCGTCACTCTGGTTAGGTTGGCATCGAAAAAAACGCTCTCGGGTGCTTTAGAGTGCCGAGTTTATTACTGCGCATTAAGAAATGACCACCTCCAACGTTTGGTTTATGTTTTATAAGCATTTTTAATTTTATTGCTTAAATCGCATTTTCTCGGCGAGCTGAGCACTTTTTCTGAATTGTGCCGCTCCCGTCACTCTGGTTAGGTTGGCATCGAAAAAAACGCTCTCGGGTGCTTTAGAGTGCCGAGTTTATCACTGCGCATGAAGAAATGACCACCTCCAACGTTTGGTTTATGTTTTATAAGCATTTTTAATTTTATTGCTTAAATCGCATTTTCTCGGCGAGCTGAGCGCTTTTTCTGAATTGTGCCGCTCCCGTCACTCTGGTTAGGTTGGCATCGAAAAAAACGCTCTCGGGTGCTTTAGAGTGCCGAGTTATTCACTGCGCATGAAGAAATGACCTCCAATGTTTGGTTTATGTTTAATAAGCATTTTTAATTTTATTGCTTAAATCGCATTTTCTCGGCGAGCTGAGCGCTTTTTCTGAATTGTGCCGCTCCCGTCACTCTGGTTAGGTTGGCATCGAAAAAAACGCTCTCGGGTGCTTTAGAGTGCCGAGTTATTCACTGCGCATGAAGAAATGACCACCTCCAACGTTTGGTTTATGTTTAATAAGCATTTTTAATTTTATTGCTTAAATCGCATTTTCTCGGCGAGCTGAGCACTTTTTCTGAATTGTGCCGCTCCCGTCACTCTGGTTAGGTTGGCATCGAAAAAAACGCTCTCGGGTGCTTTAGAGTGCCGAGTTTATTACTGCGCATTAGGAAATGACCACCTCCAACGTTTGGTTTATGTTTTATAAGCATTTTTAATTTGATTGCTTAAATCGCATTTTCTCGGCGAGCTGAGCGCTTTTTCTGAATTGTGCCGCTCCCGTCACTCTGGTTAGGTTGGCAAAGAAAAAAACGCTCTCGGGTGCTTTAGAGTGCCGAGTTTATTACTGCGCATTAAGAAATGACCACCTCCAACGTTTGGTTTATGTTTTATAAGCATTTTTAATTTTATTGCTTAAATCGCATTTTCTCGGCGAGCTGAGCACTTTTTTTGAATTGTGCCGCTCCCGTCACTCTGGTTAGGTTGGCATCGAAAAAAACGCTCTCGGGTGCTTTAGAGTGCCGAGTTTATTACTGCGCATTAAGAAATGACCACCTCCAACGTTTGGTTTATGTTTTATAAGCATTTTTAATTTTATTGCTTAAATCGCATTTTCTCGGCGAGCTGAGCACTTTTTCTGAATTGTGCCGCTCCCGTCACTCTGGTTAGGTTGGCATCGAAAAAAACGCTCTCGGGTGCTTTAGAGTGCCGAGTTTATTACTGCGCATTAAGAAATGACCACCTCCAACGTTTGGTTTATGTTTTATAAGCATTTTTAATTTTAGTGCTTAAATCGCATTTTCTCGGCGAGCTGAGCACTTTTTCTGAATTGTGCCGCTCCCGTCACTCTGGTTAGGTTGGCATCGAAAAAAACGCTCTCGGGTGCTTTAGAGTGCCGAGTTATTCACTGCGCATGAAGAAATGACCACCTCCAACGTTTGGTTTATGTTTAATAAGCATTTTTAATTTTATTGCTTGAATCGCATGCATTTTCTCGGCGAGCTGAGCACTTTTTCTGAATTGTGCCGCTCCCGTCACTCTGGTTAGGTTGGCATCGAAAAAAACGCTCTCGGGTGCTTTAGAGTGCCGAGTTTATCACTGCGCATGAAGAAATGACCACCTCCAACGTTTGGTTTATGTTTTATAAGCATTTTTAATTTTATTGCTTAAATCGCATTTTCTCGGCGAGCTGAGCGCTTTTTCTGAATTGTGCCGCTCCCGTCACTCTGGTTAGGTTGGCATCGAAAAAAACGCTCTCGGGTGCTTTAGAGTGCCGAGTTTATCACTGCGCATGAAGAAATGACCACCTCCAACGTTTGGTTATTTTATTGTTTAAATCGCATTTTCTCGGCGAGGTGAGCACTTTTTCTGAATTGTGCCGCTCCCGTCACTCTGGTTAGGTTGGCATCGAAAAAAACGCTCTCGGGTGCTTTAGAGTGCCGAGTTTATCACTGCGCATGAAGAAATGACCACCTCCAACGTTTGGTTTATGTTTTATAAGCATTTTTAATTTTATTGCTTAAATCGCATTTTCTCGGCGAGCTGAGCGCTTTTTCTGAATTGTGCCTGTCCCGTCACTCTGGTTAGGTTGGCATCGAAAAAAACGCTCTCGGGTGCTTTAGAGTGCCGAGTTATTCACTGCGCATGAAGAAATGACCACCTCCAACGTTTGGTTTATGTTTAATAAGCATTTTTAATTTTATTGCTTAAATCGCATTTTCTCGGCGAGCTGAGCGCTTTTTCTGAATTGTGCCGCTCCCGTCACTCTGGTTAGGTTGGCATCGAAAAAAACGCTCACGGGTGCTTTAGAGTGCCGAGTTTATTACTGCGCATTAAGAAATGACCACCTCCAACGTTTGGTTTATGTTTTATAAGCATTTTTAATTTTATTGCTTAAATCGCATTTTCTCGGCGAGCTGAGCACTTTTTCTGAATTGTGCCGCTCCCGTCACTCTGGTTAGGTTGGCATCGAAAAAAACGCTCTCGGGTGCTTTAGAGTGCCGAGTTATTCACTGCGCATGGAGAAATGACCACCTCCAACGTTTGGTTTATGTTTTATAAGCATTTTTAATTTTATTGCTTAAATCGCATTTTCTCGGCGAGCTGAGCACTTTTTCTGAATTGTGCCGCTCCCGTCACTCTGGTTAGGTTGGCATCGAAAAAAACGCTCTCGGGTGCTTTAGAGTGCCGAGTTTATCACTGCGCATGAAGAAATGACCACCTCCAACGTTTGGTTTATGTTTTATAAGCATTTTTAATTTTATTGCTTAAATCGCATTTTCTCGGCGAGCTGAGCGCTTTTTCTGAATTGTGCCGCTCCCGTAACTCTGGTTAGGTTGGCATCGAAAAAAACGCTCTCGGGTGCTTTAGAGTGCCGAGTTTATTACTGCGCATTAGGAAATGACCACCTCCAACGTTTGGTTTATGTTTTATAAGCATTTTTAATTTTATTGCTTAAATCGCATTTTCTCGGCGAGCTGAGCGCTTTTTCTGAATTGTGCCGCTCCCGTCACTCTGGTTAGGTTGGCATCGAAAAAAACGCTCTCGGGTGCTTTAGAGTGCCGAGTTTATTACTGCGCATTAAGAAATGACCACCTCCAACGTTTGGTTTATGTTTTATAAGCATTTTTAATTTTATTGCTTAAATCGCATTTTCTCGGCGAGCTGAGCACTTTTTCTGAATTGTGCCGCTCCCGTCACTCTGGTTAGGTTGGCATCGAAAAAAACGCTCTCGGGTGCTTTAGAGTGCCGAGTTTATTACTGCGCATTAAGAAATGACCACCTCCAACGTTTGGTTTATGTTTTATAAGCATTTTTAATTTTATTGCTTAAATCGCATTTTCTCGGCGAGCTGAGCACTTTTTCTGAATTGTGCCGCTCCCGTCACTCTGGTTAGGTTGGCATCGAAAAAAACGCTCTCGGGTGCTTTAGAGTGCCGAGTTTATTACTGCGCATTAAGAAATGACCACCTCCAACGTTTGGTTTATGTTTTATAAGCATTTTTAATTTTATTGCTTAAATCGCATTTTCTCGGCGAGCTGAGCACTTTTTCTGAATTGTGCCGCTCCCGTCACTCTGGTTAGGTTGGCATCGAAAAAAACGCTCTCGGGTGCTTTAGAGTGCCGAGTTATTCACTGCGCATGAAGAAATGACCACCTCCAACGTTTGGTTTATGTTTAATAAGCATTTTTAATTTTATTGCTTGAATCGCATTTTCTCGGCGAGCTGAGCACTTTTTCTGAATTGTGCCGCTCCCGTCACTCTGGTTAGGTTGGCATCGAAAAAAACGCTCTCGGGTGCTTTAGAGTGCCGAGTTTATCACTGCGCATGAAGAAATGACCACCTCCAACGTTTGGTTTATGTTTTATAAGCATTTTTAATTTTATTGCTTAAATCGCATTTTCTCGGCGAGCTGAGCGCTTTTTCTGAATTGTGCCGCTCCCGTCACTCTGGTTAGGTTGGCATCGAAAAAAACGCTCTCGGGTGCTTTAGAGTGCCGAGTTTATCACTGCGCATGAAGAAATGACCACCTCCAACGTTTGGTTTATGTTTTATAAGCATTTTTAATTTTATTTCTTAAATCGCATTTTCTCGGCGAGCTGAGCACTTTTTCTGAATTGTGCCGCTCCCGTCACTCTGGTTAGGTTGGCATCGAAAAAAACGCTCTCGGGTGCTTTAGAGTGCCGAGTTTATCACTGCGCATGAAGAAATGACCACCTCCAACGTTTGGTTTATGTTTTATAAGCATTTTTAATTTTATTGCTTAAATCGCATTTTCTCGGCGAGCTGAGCGCTTTTTCTGAATTGTGCCTGTCCCGTCACTCTGGTTAGGTTGGCATCGAAAAAAACGCTCTCGGGTGCTTTAGAGTGCCGAGTTATTCACTGCGCATGAAGAAATGACCACCTCCAACGTTTGGTTTATGTTTAATAAGCATTTTTAATTTTATTGCTTAAATCGCATTTTCTCGGCGAGCTGAGCGCTTTTTCTGAATTGTGCCGCTCCCGTCACTCTGGTTAGGTTGGCATCGAAAAAAACGCTCTCGGGTGCTTTAGAGTGCCGAGTTATTCACTGCGCATGAAGAAATGACAACCTCCAACGTTTGGTTTATGTTTAATAAGCATTTTTAATTTTATTGCTTAAATCGCATTTTCTCGGCGAGCTGAGCACTTTTTCTGAATTGTGCCGCTCCCGTCACTCTGGTTAGGTTGGCATCGAAAAAAACGCTCTCGGGTGCTTTAGAGTGCCGAGTTTATTACTGCGCATTAAGAAATGACCACCTCCAACGTTTGGTTTATGTTTTATAAGCATTTTTAATTTTATTGCTTAAATCGCATTTTCTCGGCGAGCTGAGCGCTTTTTCTGAATTGTGCCGCTCCCGTCACTCTGGTTAGGTTGGCATCGAAAAAAACGCTCTCGGGTGCTTTAGAGTGCCGAGTTTATTACTGCGCATTAAGAAATGACCACCTCCAACGTTTGGTTTATGTTTTATAAGCATTTTTAATTTTATTGCTTAAATCGCATTTTCTCGGCGAGCTGAGCACTTTTTCTGAATTGTGCCGCTCCCGTCACTCTGGTTAGGTTGGCATCGAAAAAAACGCTCTCGGGTGCTTTAGAGTGCCGAGTTATTCACTGCGCATGGAGAAATGACCACCTCCAACGTTTGGTTTATGTTTTATAAGCATTTTTAATTTTATTGCTTAAATCGCATTTTCTCGGCGAGCTGAGCACTTTTTCTGAATTGTGCCGCTCCCGTCACTCTGGTTAGGTTGGCATCGAAAAAAACGCTCTCGGGTGCTTTAGAGTGCCGAGTTTATCACTGCGCATGAAGAAATGACCACCTCCAACGTTTGGTTTATGTTTTATAAGCATTTTTAATTTTATTGCTTAAATCGCATTTTCTCGGCGAGCTGAGCGCTTTTTCTGAATTGTGCCGCTCCCGTCACTCTGGTTAGGTTGGCATCGAAAAAAACGCTCTCGGGTGCTTTAGAGTGCCGAGTTTATCACTGCGCATGAAGAAATGACCACCTCCAACGTTTGGTTTATGTTTTATAAGCATTTTTAATTTTATTGCTTAAATCGCATTTTCTCGGCGAGCTGAGCGCTTTTTCTGAATTGTGCCGCTCCCGTAACTCTGGTTAGGTTGGCATCGAAAAAAACGCTCTCGGGTGCTTTAGAGTGCCGAGTTTATCACTGCGCATGAAGAAATGACCACTTCCAACGTTTGGTTTATGTTTTATAAGCATTTTTAATTTTATTGCTTAAATCGCATTTTCTCGGCGAGCTGAGCGCTTTTTCTGAATTGTGCCGCTCCCGTAACTCTGGTTAGGTTGGCATCGAAAAAAACGCTCTCGGGTGCTCTAGAGTGCCGAGTTTATTACTGCGCATTAAGAAATGACCACCTCCAACGTTTGGTTTATGTTTTATAAGCATTTTTAATTTTATTGCTTAAATCGCATTTTCTCGGCGAGCTGAGCACTTTTTCTGAATTGTGCCGCTCCCGTCACTCTGGTTAGGTTGGCATCGAAAAAAACGCTCTCGGGTGCTTTAGAGTGCCGAGTTATTCACTGCGCATGAAGAAATGACCACCTCCAACGTTTGGTTTATGTTTTATAAGCATTTTTAATTTTATTGCTTAAATCGCATTTTCTCGGCGAGCTGAGCACTTTTTTCTGAATTGTGCCGCTCCCGTCACTCTGGTTAGGTTGGCATCGAAAAAAACGCTCTCGGGTGCTTTAGAGTGCCGAGTTTATCACTGCGCATGAAGAAATGACCACCTCCAACGTTTGGTTTATGTTTTATAAGCATTTTTAATTTTATTGCTTAAATCGCATTTTCTCGGCGAGCTGAGCGCTTTTTCTGAATTGTGCCGCTCCCGTCACTCTGGTTAGGTTGGCATCGAAAAAAACGCTCTCGGGTGCTTTAGAGTGCCGAGTTATTCACTGCGCATGAAGAAATGACCACCTCCAACGTTTGGTTTATGTTTAATAAGCATTTTTAATTTTATTGCTTAAATCGCATTTTCTCGGCGAGCTGAGCGCTTTTTCTGAATTGTGCCGCTCCCGTCACTCTGGTTAGGTTGGCATCGAAAAAAACGCTCTCGGGTGCTTTAGAGTGCCGAGTTATTCACTGCGCATGAAGAAATGACCACCTCCACCGTTTGGTTTATGTTTAATAAGCATTTTTAATTTTATTGCTTAAATCGCATTTTCTCGGCGAGCTGAGCACTTTTTCTGAATTGTGCCGCTCCCGTCACTCTGGTTAGGTTGGCATCGAAAAAAACGCTCTCGGGTGCTTTAGAGTGCCGAGTTTATTACTGCGCATTAAGAAATGACCACCTCCAACGTTTGGTTTATGTTTTATAAGCATTTTTAATTTTATTGCTTAAATCGCATTTTCTCGGCGAGCTGAGCACTTTTTCTGAATTGTGCCGCTCCCGTCACTCTGGTTAGGTTGGCATCGAAAAAAACGCTCTCGGGTGCTTTAGAGTGCCGAGTTATTCACTGCGCATGAAGACATGACCACCTCCAACGTTTGGTTTATGTTTAATAAGCATTTTTAATTTTATTGCTTAAATCGCATTTTCTCGGCGAGCTGAGCACTTTTTCTGAATTGTGCCGCTCCCGTCACTCTGGTTAGGTTGGCATCGAAAAAAACGCTCTCGGGTGCTTTAGAGTGCCGAGTTTATTACTGCGCATTAAGAAATGACCACCTCCAACGTTTGGTTTATGTTTTATAAGCATTTTTAATTTTATTGCTTAAATCGCATTTTCTCGGGGAGCTGAGCACTTTTTCTGAATTGTGCCGCTCCCGTCACTCTGGTTAGGTTGGCATCGAAAAAAACGCTCTCGGGTGCTTTAGAGTGCCGAGTTTATTACTGCGCATTAAGAAATGACAACCTCCAATGTTTGGTTTATGTTTTATAAGCATTTTTAATTTTATTGCTTAAATCGCATTTTCTCGGCGAGCTGAGCACTTTTTCTGAATTGTGCCGCTCCCGTCACTTGGCATCGAAAAAAACGCTCTCGGGTGCTTTAGAGTGCCGAGTTATTCACTGCGCATGAAGAAATGACCACCTCCAACGTTTGGTTTATGTTTTATAAGCATTTTTAATTTTATTGCTTAAATCGCATTTCCTCGGCGAGCTGAGCGCTTTTTCTGAATTGTGCCGCTCCCGTCACTCTGGTTAGGTTGGCATCGAAAAAAACGCTCTCGGGTGCTTTAGAGTGCCGAGTTTATTACTGCGCATTAAGAAATGACCACCTCCAACGTTTGGTTTATGTTTTATAAGCATTTTTAATTTTATTGCCTAAATCGCATTTTCTCGGCGAGCTGAGCACTTTTTCTGAATTGTGCCGCTCCCGTCACTCTGGTTAGGTTGGCATCGAAAAAAACGCTCTCGGGTGCTTTAGAGTGCCGAGTTTATTACTGCGCATTAAGAAATGACCACCTCCAACGTTTGGTTTATGTTTTATAAGCATTTTTAATTTTATTGCTTAAATCGCATTTTCTCGGCGAGCTGAGCACTTTTTCTGAATTGTGCCGCTCCCGTCACTCTGGTTAGGTTGGCATCGAAAAAAACGCTGTCGGGTGCTTTAGAGTGCCGAGTTATTCACTGCGCACGAAGAAATGACCACCTCCAACGTTTGGTTTATGTTTTATAAGCATTTTTAATTTTATTGCTTAAATCGCATTTTCTCGGCGAGCTGAGCGCTTTTTCTGAATTGTGCCGCTCCCGTCACTCTGGTTAGGTTGGCATCGAAAAAAACGCTCTCGGGTGCTTTAGAGTGCCGAGTTTATTACTGCGCATTAAGAAATGACCACCTCCAACGTTTGGTTTATGTTTTATAAGCATTTTTAATTTTATTGCTTAAATCGCATTTTCTCGGCGAGCTGAGCACTTTTTCTGAATTGTGCCGCTCCCGTCACTCTGGTAGGTTGGCATCGAAAAAAACGCTCTCGGGTGCTTTAGAGTGCCGAGTTTATTACTGCGCATTAAGAAATGACCACCTCCAACGTTTGGTTTATGTTTTATAAGCATTTTTAATTTTATTGCTTAAATCGCATTTTCTCGGCGAGCTGAGCACTTTTTCTGAATTGTGCCGCTCCCGTCACTCTGGTTAGGTTGGCATCGAAAAAAACGCTCACGGGTGCTTTAGAGTGCCGAGTTTATTACTGCGCATTAAGAAATGACCACCTCCAACGTTTGGTTTATGTTTTATAAGCATTTTTAATTTTATTGCTTAAATCGCATTTTCTCGGCGAGCTGAGCACTTTTTCTGAATTGTGCCGCTCCCGTCACTCTGGTTAGGTTGGCATCGAAAAAAACGCTCTCGGGTGCTTTAGAGTGCCGAGTTATTCACTGCGCATGGAGAAATGACCACCTCCAACGTTTGGTTTATGTTTTATAAGCATTTTTAATTTTATTGCTTAAATCGCATTTTCTCGGCGAGCTGAGCACTTTTTCTGAATTGTGCCGCTCCCGTCACTCTGGTTAGGTTGGCATCGAAAAAAACGCTCTCGGGTGCTTTAGAGTGCCGAGTTTATCACTGCGCATGAAGAAATGACCACCTCCAACGTTTGGTTTATGTTTTATAAGCATTTTTAATTTTATTGCTTAAATCGCATTTTCTCGGCGAGCTGAGCGCTTTTTCTGAATTGTGCCGCTCCCGTCACTCTGGTTTGGTTGGCATCGAAAAAAACGCTCTCGGGTGCTTTAGAGTGCCGAGTTTATCACTGCGCATGAAGAAATGACCACCTCCAACGTTTGGTTTATGTTTTATAAGCATTTTTAATTTTATTGCTTAAATCGCATTTTCTCGGCGAGCTGAGCGCTTTTTCTGAATTGTGCCGCTCCCGTAACTCTGGTTAGGTTGGCATCGAAAAAAACGCTCTCGGGTGCTTTAGAGTGCCGAGTTTATCACTGCGCATGAAGAAATGACCACTTCCAACGTTTGGTTTATGTTTTATAAGCATTTTTAATTTTATTGCTTAAATCGCATTTTCTCGGCGAGCTGAGCACTTTTTCTGAATTGTGCCGCTCCCGTCACTCTGGTTAGGTTGGCATCGAAAAAAACGCTCTCGGGTGCTTTAGAGTGCCGAGTTTATTACTGCGCATTAAGAAATGCCCACCTCCAACGTTTGGTTTATGTTTTATAAGCATTTTTAATTTTATTGCTTAAATCGCATTTTCTCGGCGAGCTGAGCACTTTTTCTGAATTGTGCCGCTCCCGTCACTCTGGTTAGGTTGGCATCGAAAAAAACGCTCTCGGGTGCTTTAGAGTGCCGAGTTTATTACTGCGCATTAAGAAATGACCACCTCCAACGTTTGGTTTATGTTTTATAAGCATTTTTAATTTTATTGCTTAAATCGCATTTTCTCGGCGAGCTGAGCACTTTTTCTGAATTGTGCCGCTCCCGTCACTCTGGTTAGGTTGGCATCGAAAAAAACGCTCTCGGGTGCTTTAGAGTGCCGAGTTTATTACTGCGCATTAAGAAATGACCACCTCCAACGTTTGGTTTATGTTTTATAAGCATTTTTAATTTTATTGCTTAAATCGCATTTTCTCGGCGAGCTGAGCACTTTTTCTGAATTGTGCCGCTCCCGTCACTCTGGTTAGGTTGGCATCGAAAAAAACGCTCTCGGGTGCTTTAGAGTGCCGAGTTTATTACTGCGCATTAAGAAATGACCACCTCCAACGTTTGGTTTATGTTTTATAAGGATTTTTAATTTTATTGCTTAAATCGCATTTTCTCGGCGAGCTGAGCACTTTTTCTGAATTGTGCCGCTCCCGTCACTCTGGTTAGGTTGGCATCGAAAAAAACGCTATCGGGTGCTTTAGAGTGCCGAGTTATTCACTGCGCATGAAGAAATGACCACCTCCAACGTTTGGTTTATGTTTAATAAGCATTTTTAATTTTATTGCTTAAATCGCATTTTCTCGGCGAGCTGAGCACTTTTTCTGAATTGTGCCGCTCCCGTCACTCTGGTTAGGTTGGCATCGAAAAAAACGCTCTCGGGTGCTTTAGAGTGCCGAGTTTATTACTGCACATTAAGAAATGACCACCTCCAACGTTTGGTTTATGTTTTATAAGCATTTTTAATTTTATTGCTTAAATCGCATTTTCTCGGCGAGCTGAGCACTTTTTCTGAATTGTGCCGCTCCCGTCACTCTGGTTAGGTTGGCATCGAAAAAAACGCTCTCGGGTGCTTTAGAGTGCCGAGTTTATTACTGCGCATTAAGAAATGACCACCTCCAACGTTTGGTTTATGTTTTATAAGCATTTTTAATTTTATTGCTTAAATCGCATTTTCTCGGCGAGCTGAGCGCTTTTTCTGAATTGTGCCGCTCCCGTCACTCTGGTTAGGTTGGCATCGAAAAAAACGCTCTCGGGTGCTTTAGAGTGCCGAGTTATTCACTGCGCATGAAGAAATGACCACCTCCAACGTTTGGTTTATGTTTAATAAGCATTTTTAATTTTATTGCTTAAATCGCATTTTCTCGGCGAGCTGAGCACTTTTTCTGAATTGTGCCGCTCCCGTCACTCTGGTTAGGTTGGCATCGAAAAAAACGCTCTCGGGTGCTTTAGAGTGCCGAGTTTATTACTGCGCATTAAGAAATGACCACCTCCAACGTTTGGTTTATGTTTTATAAGCATTTTTAATTTTATTGCTTAAATCGCATTTTCTCGGCGAGCTGAGCGCTTTTTCTGAATTGTGCCGCTCCCGTCACTCTGGTTAGGTTGGCATCGAAAAAAACGCTCTCGGGTGCTTTAGAGTGCCGAGTTATTCACTGCGCATGAAGAAATGACCACCTCCAACGTTTGGTTTATGTTTTATAAGCATTTTTAATTTTATTGCTTAAATCGCATTTTCTCGGCGAGCTGAGCACTTTTTCTGAATTGTGCCGCTCCCGTCACTCTGGTTAGGTTGGCATCGAAAAAAACGCTCTCGGGTGCTTTAGAGTGCCGAGTTTATTACTGCGCATTAAGAAATGACCACCTCCAACGTTTGGTTTATGTTTTATAAGCATTTTTAATTTTATTGCTTAAATCGCATTTTCGCGGCGAGCTGAGCGCTTTTTCTGAATTGTGCCGCTCCCGTCACTCTGGTTAGGTTGGCATCGAAAAAAACGCTTTCGGGTGCTTTAGAGTGCCGAGTTATTCACTGCGCATGAAGAAATGACCACCTCCAACGTTTGGTTTATGTTTAATAAGCATTTTTAATTTTATTGCTTAAATCGCATTTTCTCGGCGAGCTGAGCACTTTTTCTGAATTGTGCCGCTCCCGTCACTCTGGTTAGGTTGGCATCGAAAAAAACGCTCTCGGGTGCTTTAGAGTGCCGAGTTTATTACTGCGCATTAAGAAATGACCACCTCCAACGTTTGGTTTATGTTTTATAAGCATTTTTAATTTTATTGCTTAAATCGCATTTTCTCGGCGAGCTGAGCACTTTTTCTGAATTGTGCCGCTCCCGTCACTCTGGTTAGGTTGGCATCGAAAAAAACGCTCTCGGGTGCTTTAGAGTGCCGAGTTTATCACTGCGCATGAAGAAATGACCACCTCCAACGTTTGGTTTATGTTTAATAAGCATTTTTAATTTTATTGCTTAAATCGCATTTTCTCGGCGAGCTGAGCACTTTTTCTGAATTGTGCCGCTCCCGTCACTCTGGTTAGGTTGGCATTGAAAAAAACGCTCTCGGGTGCTTTAGAGTGCCGACTTTATCACTGCGCATGAAGAAATGACCACCTCCAACGTTTGGTTTATGTAAGCATTTTTAATTTTATTGCTTAAATCGCATTTTCTCGGCGAGCTGAGCACTTTTTCTGAATTGTGCCGCTCCCGTCACTCTGGTTAGGTTGGCATCGAAAAAAACGCTCTCGGGTGCTTTAGAGTGCCGAGTTATTCACTGCGCATGAAGAAATGACCACCTCCAACGTTTGGTTTATGTTTTATAAGCATTTTTAATTTTATTGCTTAAATCGCATTTTCTCGGCGAGCTGAGCACTTTTTCTGAATTGTGCCGCTCCCGTCACTCTGGTTAGGTTGGCATTGAAAAAAACGCTCTCGGGTGCTTTAGAGTGCCGAGTTTATCACTGCGCATGAAGAAATGACCACCTCCAACGTTTGGTTTATGTTTTATAAGCATTTTTAATTTTATTGCTTAAATCGCATTTTCTCGGCGAGCTGAGCGCTTTTTCTGAATTGTGCCGCTCCCGTCACTCTGGTTAGGTTGGCATCGAAAAAAACGCTCTCGGGTGCTTTAGAGTGCCGAGTTTATCACTGCGCATGAAGAAATGACCACCTCCAACGTTTGGTTTATGTTTTATAAGCATTTTTAATTTTATTGCTTAAATCGCATTTTCTCGGCGAGCTGAGCGCTTTTTCTGAATTGTGCCGCTCCCGTAACTCTGGTTAGGTTGGCATCGAAAAAAACGCTCTCGGGAGCTTTAGAGTGCCGAGTTTATCACTGCGCATGAAGAAATGACCACTTCCAACGTTTGGTTTATGTTTTATAAGCATTTTTAATTTTATTGCTTAAATCGCATTTTCTCGGCGAGCTGAGCGCTTTTTCTGAATTGTGCCGCTCCCGTCACTCTGGTTAGGTTGGCATCGAAAAAAACGCTCTCGGGTGCTTTAGAGTGCCGAGTTATTCACTGCGCATGAAGAAATGACCACCTCCAACGTTTGGTTTATGTTTTATAAGCATTTTTAATTTTATTGCTTAAATCGCATTTTCTCGGCGAGCTGAGCACTTTTTCTGAATTGTGCCGCTCCCGTCACTCTGGTTAGGTTGGCATCGAAAAAAACGCTCTCGGGTGCTTTAGAGTGCCGAGTTTATTACTGCGCATTAAGAAATGACCACCTCCAACGTTTGGTTTATGTTTTATAAGCATTTTTAATTTTATTGCTTAAATCGCATTTTCGCGGCGAGCTGAGCGCTTTTTCTGAATTGTGCCGCTCCCGTCACTCTGGTTAGGTTGGCATCGAAAAAAACGCTTTCGGGTGCTTTAGAGTGCCGAGTTATTCACTGCGCATGAAGAAATGACCACCTCCAACGTTTGGTTTATGTTTAATAAGCATTTTTAATTTTATTGCTTAAATCGCATTTTCTCGGCGAGCTGAGCACTTTTTCTGAATTGTGCCGCTCCCGTCACTCTGGTTAGGTTGGCATCGAAAAAAACGCTCTCGGGTGCTTTAGAGTGCCGAGTTTATTACTGCGCATTAAGAAATGACCACCTCCAACGTTTGGTTTATGTTTTATAAGCATTTTTAATTTTATTGCTTAAATCGCATTTTCTCGGCGAGCTGAGCACTTTTTCTGAATTGTGCCGCTCCCGTCACTCTGGTTAGGTTGGCATCGAAAAAAACGCTCTCGGGTGCTTTAGAGTGCCGAGTTTATCACTGCGCATGAAGAAATGACCACCTCCAACGTTTGGTTTATCTTTAATAAGCATTTTTAATTTTATTGCTTAAATCGCATTTTCTCGGCGAGCTGAGCACTTTTTCTGAATTGTGCCGCTCCCGTCACTCTGGTTAGGTTGGCATTGAAAAAAACGCTCTCGGGTGCTTTAGAGTGCCGACTTTATCACTGCGCATGAAGAAATGACCACCTCCAACGTTTGGTTTATGTAAGCATTTTTAATTTTATTGCTTAAATCGCATTTTCTCGGCGAGCTGAGCACTTTTTCTGAATTGTGCCGCTCCCGTCACTCTGGTTAGGTTGGCATCGAAAAAAACGCTCTCGGGTGCTTTAGAGTGCCGAGTTATTCACTGCGCATGAAGAAATGACCACCTCCAACGTTTGGTTTATGTTTTATAAGCATTTTTAATTTTATTGCTTAAATCGCATTTTCTCGGCGAGCTGAGCACTTTTTCTGAATTGTGCCGCTCCCGTCACTCTGGTTAGGTTGGCATCGAAAAAAACGCTCTCGGGTGCTTTAGAGTGCCGAGTTTATCACTGCGCATGAAGAAATGACCACCTCCAACGTTTGGTTTATGTTTTATAAGCATTTTTAATTTTATTGCTTAAATCGCATTTTCTCGGCGAGCTGAGCGCTTTTTCTGAATTGTGCCGCTCCCGTCACTCTGGTTAGGTTGGCATCGAAAAAAACGCTCTCGGGTGCTTTAGAGTGCCGAGTTTATCACTGCGCATGAAGAAATGACCACCTCCAACGTTTGGTTTATGTTTTATAAGCATTTTTAATTTTATTGCTTAAATCGCATTTTCTCGGCGAGCTGAGCGCTTTTTCTGAATTGTGCCGCTCCCGTAACTCTGGTTAGGTTGGCATCGAAAAAAACGCTCTCGGGAGCTTTAGAGTGCCGAGTTTATCACTGCGCATGAAGAAATGACCACTTCCAACGTTTGGTTTATGTTTTATAAGCATTTTTAATTTTATTGCTTAAATCGCATTTTCTCGGCGAGCTGAGCACTTTTTCTGAATTGTGCCGCTCCCGTCACTCTGGTTAGGTTGGCATCGAAAAAAACGCTCTCGGGTGCTCTAGAGTGCCGAGTTTATTACTGCGCATTAAGAAATGACCACCTCCAACGTTTGGTTTATGTTTTATAAGCATTTTTAATTTTATTGCTTAAATCGCATTTTCTCGGCGAGCTGAGCACTTTTTCTGAATTGTGCCGCTCCCGTCACTCTGGTTAGGTTGGCATCGAAAAAAACGCTCTCGGGTGCTTTAGAGTGCCGAGTTTATTACTGCGCATGAAGAAATGACCACCTCCAATGTTTGGTTTATGTTTAATAAGCATTTTTAATTTTATTGCTTAAATCGCATTTTCTCGGCGAGCTGAGCGCTTTTTCTGAATTGTGCCGCTCCCGTCACTCTGGTTAGGTTGGCATCGAAAAAAACGCTCTCGGGTGCTTTAGAGTGCCGAGTTATTCACTGCGCATGAAGAAATGACCACCTCCAACGTTTGGTTTATGTTTAATAAGCATTTTTAATTTTATTGCTTAAATCGCATGCATTTTCTCGGCGAGCTGAGCACTTTTTCTGAATTGTGCCGCTCCCGTCACTCTGGTTAGGTTGGCATCGAAAAAAACGCTCTCGGGTGCTTTAGAGTGCCGAGTTTATTACTGCGCATTAGGAAATGACCACCTCCAACGTTTGGTTTATGTTTTATAAGCATTTTTAATTTTATTGCTTAAATCGCATTTTCTCGGCGAGCTGAGCGCTTTTTCTGAATTGTGCCGCTCCCGTCACTCTGGTTAGGTTGGCATCGAAAAAAACGCTCTCGGGTGCTTTAGAGTGCCGAGTTTATTACTGCGCATTAAGAAATGACCACCTCCAACGTTTGGTTTATGTTTTATAAGCATTTTTAATTTTATTGCTTAAATCGCATTTTCTCGGCGAGCTGAGCACTTTTTCTGAATTGTGCCGCTCCCGTCACTCTGGTTAGGTTGGCATCGAAAAAAACGCTCTCGGGTGCTTTAGAGTGCCGAGTTTATTACTGCGCATTGAGAAATGACCACCTCCAACGTTTGGTTTATGTTTTATAAGCATTTTTAATTTTATTGCTTAAATCGCATTTTCTCGGCGAGCTGAGCACTTTTTCTGAATTGTGCCGCTCCTGTCACTCTGGTTAGGTTGGCATCGAAAAAAACGCTCTCGGGTGCTTTAGAGTGCCGAGTTTATTACTGCGCATTAAGAAATGACCACCTCCAACGTTTGGTTTATGTTTTATAAGCATTTTTAATTTTATTGCTTAAATCGCATTTTCTCGGCGAGCTGAGCGCTTTTTCTGAATTGTGCCGCTCCCGTCACTCTGGTTAGGTTGGCATCGAAAAGAACGCTCTCGGGTGCTTTAGAGTGCCGAGTTTATCACTGCGCATGAAGAAATGACCACCTCCAACGTTTGGTTTATGTTTTATAAGCATTTTTAATTTTATTGCTTAAATCGCATTTTCTCGGCGAGCTGAGCGCTTTTTCTGAATTGTGCCGCTCCCGTAACTCTGGTTAGGTTGGCATCGAAAAAAACGCTCTCGGGTGCTTTAGAGTGCCGAGTTTATCACTGCGCATGAAGAAATGACCACTTCCAACGTTTGGTTTATGTTTTATAAGCATTTTTAATTTTATTGCTTAAATCGCATTTTCTCGGCGAGCTGAGCACTTTTTCTGAATTGTGCCGCTCCCATCACTCTGGTTAGGTTGGCATCGAAAAAAACGCTCTCGGGTGCTTTAGAGTGCCGAGTTTATTACTGCGCATTAAGAAATGACCACCTCCAACGTTTGGTTTATGTTTTATAAGCATTTTTAATTTTATTGCTTAAATCGCATTTTCTCGGCGAGCTGAGCACTTTTTCTGAATTGTGCCGCTCCCGTCACTCTGGTTAGGTTGGCATCGAAAAAAACGCTCTCGGGTGCTTTAGAGTGCCGAGTTTATTACTGCGCATTGAGAAATGACCACCTCCAACGTTTGGTTTATGTTTTATAAGCATTTTTAATTTTATTGCTTAAATCGCATTTTCTCGGCGAGCTGAGCACTTTTTCTGAATTGTGCCGCTCCCGTCACTCTGGTTAGGTTGGCATCGAAAAAAACGCTCTCGGGTGCTTTAGAGTGCCGAGTTTATTACTGCGCATTAAGAAATGACCACCTCCAACGTTTGGTTTATGTTTTATAAGCATTTTTAATTTTATTGCTTAAATCGCATTTTCTCGGCGAGCTGAGCGCTTTTTCTGAATTGTGCCGCTCCCGTCACTCTGGTTAGGTTGGCATCGAAAAAAACGCTCTCGGGTGCTTTAGAGTGCCGAGTTTATCACTGCGCATGAAGAAATGACCACCTCCAACGTTTGGTTTATGTTTTATAAGCATTTTTAATTTTATTGCTTAAATCGCATTTTCTCGGCGAGCTGAGCACTTTTTCTGAATTGTGCCGCTCCCGTCACTCTGGTTAGGTTGGCATCGAAAAAAACGCTCTCGGGTGCTTTAGAGTGCCGAGTTTATTACTGCGCATTAAGAAATGACCACCTCCAACGTTTGGTTTATGTTTTATAAGCATTTTTAATTTTATTGCTTAAATCGCATTTTCTCGGCGAGCTGAGCACTTTTTCTGAATTGTGCCGCTCCCGTCACTCTGGTTAGGTTGGCATCGAAAAAAACGCTCTCGGGTGCTTTAGAGTGCCGAGTTTATCACTGCGCATGAAGAAATGACCACCTCCAACGTTTGGTTTATGTTTTATAAGCATTTTTAATTTTATTGCTTAAATCGCATTTTCTCGGCGAGCTGAGCGCTTTTTCTGAATTGTGCCGCTCCCGTCACTCTGGTTAGGTTGGCATCGAAAAAAACGCTCTCGGGTGCTTTAGAGTGCCGAGTTATTCTCTGCGCATGAAGAAATGACCACCTCCAATGTTTGGTTTATGTTTAATAAGCATTTTTAATTTTATTGCTTAAATCGCATTTTCTCGGCGAGCTGAGCGCTTTTTCTGAATTGTGCCGCTCCCGTCACTCTGGTTAGGTTGGCATCGAAAAAAACGCTCTCGGGTGCTTTAGAGTGCCGAGTTATTCACTGCGCATGAAGAAATGACCACCTCCAACGTTTGGTTTATGTTTAATAAGCATTTTTAATTTTATTGCTTAAATCGCATTTTCTCGGCGAGCTGAGCACTTTTTCTGAATTGTGCCGCTCCCGTCACTCTGGTTAGGTTGGCATCGAAAAAAACGCTCTCGGGTGCTTTAGAGTAACGAGTTTATTACTGCGCATTAAGAAATGACCACCTCCAACGTTTGGTTTATGTTTTATAAGCATTTTTAATTTTATTGCTTAAATCGCATTTTCTCGGCGAGCTGAGCACTTTTTCTGAATTGTGCCGCTCCCGTCACTCTGGTTAGGTTGGCATCGAAAAAAACGCTCTCGGGTGCTTTAGAGTGCCGAGTTTATTACTGCGCATTAAGAAATGACCACCTCCAACGTTTGGTTTATGTTTTATAAGCATTTTTAATTTTATTGCTTAAATCGCATTTTCTCGGCGAGCTGAGCACTTTTTCTGAATTGTGCCGCTCCCGTCACTCTGGTTAGGTTGGCATCGAAAAAAACGCTCTCGGGTGCTTTAGAGTGCCGAGTTTATTACTGCGCATTAAGAAATGACCACCTCCAACGTTTGGTTTATGTTTTATAAGCATTTTTAATTTTATTGCTTAAATCGCATTTTCTCGGCGAGCTGAGCACTTTTTCTGAATTGTGCCGCTCCCGTCACTCTGGTTAGGTTGGCATCGAAAAAAACGCTCTCGGGTGCTTTAGAGTGCCGAGTTATTCACTGCGCATGAAGAAATGACCACCTCCAACGTTTGGTTTATGTTTTATAAGCATTTTTAATTTTATTGCTTAAATCGCATTTTCTCGGCGAGCTGAGCACTTTTTCTGAATTGTGCCGCTCCCGTCACTCTGGTTAGGTTGGCATCGAAAAAAACGCTCTCGGGTGCTTTAGAGTGCCGAGTTTATTACTGCGCATGAAGAAATGACCACCTCCAATGTTTGGTTTATGTTTAATAAGCATTTTTAATTTTATTGCTTAAATCGCATTTTCTCGGCGAGCTGAGCGCTTTTTCTGAATTGTGCCGCTCCCGTCACTCTGGTTAGGTTGGCATCGAAAAAAACGCTCTCGGGTGCTTTAGAGTGCCGAGTTATTCACTGCGCATGAAGAAATGACCACCTCCAACGTTTGGTTTATGTTTAATAAGCATTTTTAATTTTATTGCTTAAATCGCATTTTCTCGGCGAGCTGAGCACTTTTTCTGAATTGTGCCGCTCCCGTCACTCTGGTTAGGTTGGCATCGAAAAAAACGCTCTCGGGTGCTTTAGAGTGCCGAGTTTATTACTGCGCATTAGGAAATGACCACCTCCAACGTTTGGTTTATGTTTTATAAGCATTTTTAATTTGATTGCTTAAATCGCATTTTCTCGGCGAGCTGAGCGCTTTTTCTGAATTGTGCCGCTCCCGTCACTCTGGTTAGGTTGGCAAAGAAAAAAACGCTCTCGGGTGCTTTAGAGTGCCGAGTTTATTACTGCGCATTAAGAAATGACCACCTCCAACGTTTGGTTTATGTTTTATAAGCATTTTTAATTTTATTGCTTGAATCGCATTTTCTCGGCGAGCTGAGCACTTTTTTTGAATTGTGCCGCTCCCGTCACTCTGGTTAGGTTGGCATCGAAAAAAACGCTCTCGGGTGCTTTAGAGTGCCGAGTTTATTACTGCGCATTAAGAAATGACCACCTCCAACGTTTGGTTTATGTTTTATAAGCATTTTTAATTTTATTGCTTAAATCGCATTTTCTCGGCGAGCTGAGCACTTTTTCTGAATTGTGCCGCTCCCGTCACTCTGGTTAGGTTGGCATCGAAAAAAACGCTCTCGGGTGCTTTAGAGTGCCGAGTTTATTACTGCGCATTAAGAAATGACCACCTCCAACGTTTGGTTTATGTTTTATAAGCATTTTTAATTTTATTGCTTAAATCGCATTTTCTCGGCAAGCTGAGCACTTTTTCTGAATTGTGCCGCTCCCGTCACTCTGGTTAGGTTGGCATCGAAAAAAACGCTCTCGGGTGCTTTAGAGTGCCGAGTTATTCACTGCGCATGAAGAAATGACCACCTCCAACGTTTGGTTTATGTTTTATAAGCATTTTTAATTTTATTGCTTAAATCGCATTTTCTCGGCGAGCTGAGCACTTTTTCTGAATTGTGCCGCTCCCGTCACTCTGGTTAGGTTGGCATCGAAAAAAACGCTCTCGGGTGCTTTAGAGTGCCGAGTTTATCACTGCGCATGAAGAAATGACCACCTCCAACGTTTGGTTTATGTTTTATAAGCATTTTTAATTTTATTGCTTAAATCGCATTTTCTCGGCGAGCTGAGCGCTTTTTCTGAATTGTGCCGCTCCCGTCACTCTGGTTAGGTTGGCATCGAAAAAAACGCTCTCGGGTGCTTTAGAGTGCCGAGTTATTCACTGCGCATGAAGAAATGACCTCCAATGTTTGGTTTATGTTTAATAAGCATTTTTAATTTTATTGCTTAAATCGCATTTTCTCGGCGAGCTGAGCGCTTTTTCTGAATTGTGCCGCTCCCGTCACTCTGGTTAGGTTGGCATCGAAAAAAACGCTCTCGGGTGCTTTAGAGTGCCGAGTTATTCACTGCGCATGAAGAAATGACCACCTCCAACGTTTGGTTTATGTTTAATAAGCATTTTTAATTTTATTGCTTAAATCGCATTTTCTCGGCGAGCTGAGCACTTTTTCTGAATTGTGCCGCTCCCGTCACTCTGGTTAGGTTGGCATCGAAAAAAACGCTCTCGGGTGCTTTAGAGTGCCGAGTTTATTACTGCGCATTAGGAAATGACCACCTCCAACGTTTGGTTTATGTTTTATAAGCATTTTTAATTTTATTGCTTAAATCGCATTTTCTCGGCGAGCTGAGCGCTTTTTCTGAATTGTGCCGCTCCCGTCACTCTGGTTAGGTTGGCAAAGAAAAAAACGCTCTCGGGTGCTTTAGAGTGCCGAGTTTATTACTGCGCATTAAGAAATGACCACCTCCAACGTTTGGTTTATGTTTTATAAGCATTTTTAATTTTATTGCTTAAATCGCATTTTCTCGGCGAGCTGAGCACTTTTTCTGAATTGTGCCGCTCCCGTCACTCTGGTTAGGTTGGCATCGAAAAAAACGCTCTCGGGTGCTTTAGAGTGCCGAGTTTATTACTGCGCATTAAGAAATGACCACCTCCAACGTTTGGTTTATGTTTTATAAGCATTTTTAATTTTATTGCTTAAATCGCATTTTCTCGGCGAGCTGAGCACTTTTTCTGAATTGTGCCGCTCCCGTCACTCTGGTTAGGTTGGCATCGAAAAAAACGCTCTCGGGTGCTTTAGAGTGCCGAGTTTATTACTGCGCATTAAGAAATGACCACCTCCAACGTTTGGTTTATGTTTTATAAGCATTTTTAATTTTAGTGCTTAAATCGCATTTTCTCGGCGAGCTGAGCACTTTTTCTGAATTGTGCCGCTCCCGTCACTCTGGTTAGGTTGGCATCGAAAAAAACGCTCTCGGGTGCTTTAGAGTGCCGAGTTATTCACTGCGCATGAAGAAATGACCACCTCCAACGTTTGGTTTATGTTTAATAAGCATTTTTAATTTTATTGCTTGAATCGCATGCATTTTCTCGGCGAGCTGAGCACTTTTTCTGAATTGTGCCGCTCCCGTCACTCTGGTTAGGTTGGCATCGAAAAAAACGCTCTCGGGTGCTTTAGAGTGCCGAGTTTATCACTGCGCATGAAGAAATGACCACCTCCAACGTTTGGTTTATGTTTTATAAGCATTTTTAATTTTATTGCTTAAATCGCATTTTCTCGGCGAGCTGAGCGCTTTTTCTGAATTGTGCCGCTCCCGTCACTCTGGTTAGGTTGGCATCGAAAAAAACGCTCTCGGGTGCTTTAGAGTGCCGAGTTTATCACTGCGCATGAAGAAATGACCACCTCCAACGTTTGGTTATTTTATTGTTTAAATCGCATTTTCTCGGCGAGGTGAGCACTTTTTCTGAATTGTGCCGCTCCCGTCACTCTGGTTAGGTTGGCATCGAAAAAAACGCTCTCGGGTGCTTTAGAGTGCCGAGTTATTCACTGCGCATGAAGAAATGACCACCTCCAACGTTTGGTTTATGTTTAATAAGCATTTTTAATTTTATTGCTTAAATCGCATTTTCTCGGCGAGCTGAGCGCTTTTTCTGAATTGTGCCGCTCCCGTCACTCTGGTTAGGTTGGCATCGAAAAAAACGCTCACGGGTGCTTTAGAGTGCCGAGTTTATTACTGCGCATTAAGAAATGACCACCTCCAACGTTTGGTTTATGTTTTATAAGCATTTTTAATTTTATTGCTTAAATCGCATTTTCTCGGCGAGCTGAGCACTTTTTCTGAATTGTGCCGCTCCCGTCACTCTGGTTAGGTTGGCATCGAAAAAAACGCTCTCGGGTGCTTTAGAGTGCCGAGTTATTCACTGCGCATGGAGAAATGACCACCTCCAACGTTTGGTTTATGTTTTATAAGCATTTTTAATTTTATTGCTTAAATCGCATTTTCTCGGCGAGCTGAGCACTTTTTCTGAATTGTGCCGCTCCCGTCACTCTGGTTAGGTTGGCATCGAAAAAAACGCTCTCGGGTGCTTTAGAGTGCCGAGTTTATCACTGCGCATGAAGAAATGACCACCTCCAACGTTTGGTTTATGTTTTATAAGCATTTTTAATTTTATTGCTTAAATCGCATTTTCTCGGCGAGCTGAGCGCTTTTTCTGAATTGTGCCGCTCCCGTAACTCTGGTTAGGTTGGCATCGAAAAAAACGCTCTCGGGTGCTTTAGAGTGCCGAGTTTATTACTGCGCATTAGGAAATGACCACCTCCAACGTTTGGTTTATGTTTTATAAGCATTTTTAATTTTATTGCTTAAATCGCATTTTCTCGGCGAGCTGAGCGCTTTTTCTGAATTGTGCCGCTCCCGTCACTCTGGTTAGGTTGGCATCGAAAAAAACGCTCTCGGGTGCTTTAGAGTGCCGAGTTTATTACTGCGCATTAAGAAATGACCACCTCCAACGTTTGGTTTATGTTTTATAAGCATTTTTAATTTTATTGCTTAAATCGCATTTTCTCGGCGAGCTGAGCACTTTTTCTGAATTGTGCCGCTCCCGTCACTCTGGTTAGGTTGGCATCGAAAAAAACGCTCTCGGGTGCTTTAGAGTGCCGAGTTTATTACTGCGCATTAAGAAATGACCACCTCCAACGTTTGGTTTATGTTTTATAAGCATTTTTAATTTTATTGCTTAAATCGCATTTTCTCGGCGAGCTGAGCACTTTTTCTGAATTGTGCCGCTCCCGTCACTCTGGTTAGGTTGGCATCGAAAAAAACGCTCTCGGGTGCTTTAGAGTGCCGAGTTTATTACTGCGCATTAAGAAATGACCACCTCCAACGTTTGGTTTATGTTTTATAAGCATTTTTAATTTTATTGCTTAAATCGCATTTTCTCGGCGAGCTGAGCACTTTTTCTGAATTGTGCCGCTCCCGTCACTCTGGTTAGGTTGGCATCGAAAAAAACGCTCTCGGGTGCTTTAGAGTGCCGAGTTATTCACTGCGCATGAAGAAATGACCACCTCCAACGTTTGGTTTATGTTTAATAAGCATTTTTAATTTTATTGCTTGAATCGCATTTTCTCGGCGAGCTGAGCACTTTTTCTGAATTGTGCCGCTCCCGTCACTCTGGTTAGGTTGGCATCGAAAAAAACGCTCTCGGGTGCTTTAGAGTGCCGAGTTTATCACTGCGCATGAAGAAATGACCACCTCCAACGTTTGGTTTATGTTTTATAAGCATTTTTAATTTTATTGCTTAAATCGCATTTTCTCGGCGAGCTGAGCGCTTTTTCTGAATTGTGCCGCTCCCGTCACTCTGGTTAGGTTGGCATCGAAAAAAACGCTCTCGGGTGCTTTAGAGTGCCGAGTTTATCACTGCGCATGAAGAAATGACCACCTCCAACGTTTGGTTTATGTTTTATAAGCATTTTTAATTTTATTTCTTAAATCGCATTTTCTCGGCGAGCTGAGCACTTTTTCTGAATTGTGCCGCTCCCGTCACTCTGGTTAGGTTGGCATCGAAAAAAACGCTCTCGGGTGCTTTAGAGTGCCGAGTTTATCACTGCGCATGAAGAAATGACCACCTCCAACGTTTGGTTTATGTTTAATAAGCATTTTTAATTTTATTGCTTAAATCGCATTTTCTCGGCGAGCTGAGCGCTTTTTCTGAATTGTGCCGCTCCCGTCACTCTGGTTAGGTTGGCATCGAAAAAAACGCTCTCGGGTGCTTTAGAGTGCCGAGTTATTCACTGCGCATGAAGAAATGACAACCTCCAACGTTTGGTTTATGTTTAATAAGCATTTTTAATTTTATTGCTTAAATCGCATTTTCTCGGCGAGCTGAGCACTTTTTCTGAATTGTGCCGCTCCCGTCACTCTGGTTAGGTTGGCATCGAAAAAAACGCTCTCGGGTGCTTTAGAGTGCCGAGTTTATTACTGCGCATTAAGAAATGACCACCTCCAACGTTTGGTTTATGTTTTATAAGCATTTTTAATTTTATTGCTTAAATCGCATTTTCTCGGCGAGCTGAGCGCTTTTTCTGAATTGTGCCGCTCCCGTCACTCTGGTTAGGTTGGCATCGAAAAAAACGCTCTCGGGTGCTTTAGAGTGCCGAGTTTATTACTGCGCATTAAGAAATGACCACCTCCAACGTTTGGTTTATGTTTTATAAGCATTTTTAATTTTATTGCTTAAATCGCATTTTCTCGGCGAGCTGAGCACTTTTTCTGAATTGTGCCGCTCCCGTCACTCTGGTTAGGTTGGCATCGAAAAAAACGCTCTCGGGTGCTTTAGAGTGCCGAGTTATTCACTGCGCATGGAGAAATGACCACCTCCAACGTTTGGTTTATGTTTTATAAGCATTTTTAATTTTATTGCTTAAATCGCATTTTCTCGGCGAGCTGAGCACTTTTTCTGAATTGTGCCGCTCCCGTCACTCTGGTTAGGTTGGCATCGAAAAAAACGCTCTCGGGTGCTTTAGAGTGCCGAGTTTATCACTGCGCATGAAGAAATGACCACCTCCAACGTTTGGTTTATGTTTTATAAGCATTTTTAATTTTATTGCTTAAATCGCATTTTCTCGGCGAGCTGAGCGCTTTTTCTGAATTGTGCCGCTCCCGTCACTCTGGTTAGGTTGGCATCGAAAAAAACGCTCTCGGGTGCTTTAGAGTGCCGAGTTTATCACTGCGCATGAAGAAATGACCACCTCCAACGTTTGGTTTATGTTTTATAAGCATTTTTAATTTTATTGCTTAAATCGCATTTTCTCGGCGAGCTGAGCGCTTTTTCTGAATTGTGCCGCTCCCGTAACTCTGGTTAGGTTGGCATCGAAAAAAACGCTCTCGGGTGCTTTAGAGTGCCGAGTTTATCACTGCGCATGAAGAAATGACCACTTCCAACGTTTGGTTTATGTTTTATAAGCATTTTTAATTTTATTGCTTAAATCGCATTTTCTCGGCGAGCTGAGCGCTTTTTCTGAATTGTGCCGCTCCCGTAACTCTGGTTAGGTTGGCATCGAAAAAAACGCTCTCGGGTGCTTTAGAGTGCCGAGTTTATCACTGCGCATGAAGAAATGACCACTTCCAACGTTTGGTTTATGTTTTATAAGCATTTTTAATTTTATTGCTTAAATCGCATTTTCTCGGCGAGCTGAGCACTTTTTCTGAATTGTGCCGCTCCCGTCACTCTGGTTAGGTTGGCATCGAAAAAAACGCTCTCGGGTGCTCTAGAGTGCCGAGTTTATTACTGCGCATTAAGAAATGACCACCTCCAACGTTTGGTTTATGTTTTATAAGCATTTTTAATTTTATTGCTTAAATCGCATTTTCTCGGCGAGCTGAGCACTTTTTCTGAATTGTGCCGCTCCCGTCACTCTGGTTAGGTTGGCATCGAAAAAAACGCTCTCGGGTGCTTTAGAGTGCCGAGTTATTCACTGCGCATGAAGAAATGACCACCTCCAACGTTTGGTTTATGTTTTATAAGCATTTTTAATTTTATTGCTTAAATCGCATTTTCTCGGCGAGCTGAGCACTTTTTCTGAATTGTGCCGCTCCCGTCACTCTGGTTAGGTTGGCATCGAAAAAAACGCTCTCGGGTGCTTTAGAGTGGCGAGTTTATCACTGCGCATGAAGAAATGACCACCTCCAACGTTTGGTTTATGTTTTATAAGCATTTTTAATTTTATTGCTTAAATCGCATTTTCTCGGCGAGCTGAGCGCTTTTTCTGAATTGTGCCGCTCCCGTCACTCTGGTTAGGTTGGCATCGAAAAAAACGCTCTCGGGTGCTTTAGAGTGCCGAGTTATTCACTGCGCATGAAGAAATGACCACCTCCAACGTTTGGTTTATGTTTAATAAGCATTTTTAATTTTATTGCTTAAATCGCATTTTCTCGGCGAGCTGAGCGCTTTTTCTGAATTGTGCCGCTCCCGTAACTCTGGTTAGGTTGGCATCGAAAAAAACGCTCTCGGGTGCTTTAGAGTGCCGAGTTTATCACTGCGCATGAAGAAATGACCACTTCCAACGTTTGGTTTATGTTTTATAAGCATTTTTAATTTTATTGCTTAAATCGCATTTTCTCGGCGAGCTGAGCGCTTTTTCTGAATTGTGCCGCTCCCGTAACTCTGGTTAGGTTGGCATCGAAAAAAACGCTCTCGGGTGCTTTAGAGTGCCGAGTTTATCACTGCGCATGAAGAAATGACCACTTCCAACGTTTGGTTTATGTTTTATAAGCATTTTTAATTTTATTGCTTAAATCGCATTTTCTCGGCGAGCTGAGCACTTTTTCTGAATTGTGCCGCTCCCGTCACTCTGGTTAGGTTGGCATCGAAAAAAACGCTCTCGGGTGCTTTAGAGTGCCGAGTTTATTACTGCGCATTAAGAAATGACCACCTCCAACGTTTGGTTTATGTTTTATAAGCATTTTTAATTTTATTGCTTAAATCGCATTTTCTCGGCGAAGTGGGCACTTTTTCTGAATTGTGCCGCTCCCGTCACTCTGGTTAGGTTGGCATCGAAAAAAACGCTCTCGGGTGCTTTAGAGTGCCGAGTTATTCACTGCGCATGGAGAAATGACCACCTCCAACGTTTGGTTTATGTTTTATAAGCATTTTTAATTTTATTGCTTAAATCGCATTTTCTCGGCGAGCTGAGCACTTTTTCTGAATTGTGCCGCTCCCGTCACTCTGGTTAGGTTGGCATCGAAAAAAACGCTCTCGGGTGCTTTAGAGTGCCGAGTTTATCACTGCGCATGAAGAAATGACCACCTCCAACGTTTGGTTTATGTTTTATAAGCATTTTTAATTTTATTGCTTAAATCGCATTTTCTCGGCGAGCTGAGCGCTTTTTCTGAATTGTGCCGCTCCCGTCACTCTGGTTAGGTTGGCATCGAAAAAAACGCTCTCGGGTGCTTTAGAGTGCCGAGTTTATCACTGCGCATGAAGAAATGACCACCTCCAACGTTTGGTTTATGTTTTATAAGCATTTTTAATTTTATTGCTTAAATCGCATTTTCTCGGCGAGCTGAGCGCTTTTTCTGAATTGTGCCGCTCCCGTAACTCTGGTTAGGTTGGCATCGAAAAAAACGCTCTCGGGTGCTTTAGAGTGCCGAGTTTATCACTGCGCATGAAGAAATGACCACTTCCAACGTTTGGTTTATGTTTTATAAGCATTTTTAATTTTATTGCTTAAATCGCATTTTCTCGGCGAGCTGAGCACTTTTTCTGAATTGTGCCGCTCCCGTCACTCTGGTTAGGTTGGCATCGAAAAAAACGCTCTCGGGTGCTCTAGAGTGCCGAGTTTATTACTGCGCATTAAGAAATGACCACCTCCAACGTTTGGTTTATGTTTTATAAGCATTTTTAATTTTATTGCTTAAATCGCATTTTCTCGGCGAGCTGAGCACTTTTTCTGAATTGTGCCGCTCCCGTCACTCTGGTTAGGTTGGCATCGAAAAAAACGCTCTCGGGTGCTTTAGAGTGCCGAGTTATTCACTGCGCATAATGAAATGACCACCTCCAACGTTTGGTTTAGGTTTTATAAGCATTTTTAATTTTATTGCTTAAATCGCATTTTCTCGGCGAGCTGAGCACTTTTTCTGAATTGTGCCGCTCCCGTCACTCTGGTTAGGTTGGCATCGAAAAAAACGCTCTCGGGTGCTTTAGAGTGCCGAGTTTATCACTGCGCATGAAGAAATGACCACCTCCAACGTTTGGTTTATGTTTTATAAGCATTTTTAATTTTATTGCTTAAATCGCATTTTCTCGGCGAGCTGAGCACTTTTTCTGAATTGTGCCGCTCCCGTCACTCTGGTTAGGTTGGCATCGAAAAAAACGCTCTCGGGTGCTTTAGAGTGCCGAGTTTATCACTGCGCATGAAGAAATGACCACCTCCAACGTTTGGTTTATGTTTTATAAGCATTTTTAATTTTATTGCTTAAATCGCATTTTCTCGGCGAGCTGAGCACTTTTTCTGAATTGTGCCGCTCCCGTCACTCTGGTTAGGTTGGCATCGAAAAAAACGCTCTCGGGTGCTTTAGAGTGGCGAGTTTATCACTGCGCATGAAGAAATGACCACCTCCAACGTTTGGTTTATGTTTTATAAGCATTTTTAATTTTATTGCTTAAATCGCATTTTCTCGGCGAGCTGAGCGCTTTTTCTGAATTGTGCCGCTCCCGTCACTCTGGTTAGGTTGGCATCGAAAAAAACGCTCTCGGGTGCTTTAGAGTGCCGAGTTATTCACTGCGCATGAAGAAATGACCACCTCCAACGTTTGGTTTATGTTTAATAAGCATTTTTAATTTTATTGCTTAAATCGCATTTTCTCGGCGAGCTGAGCGCTTTTTCTGAATTGTGCCGCTCCCGTAACTCTGGTTAGGTTGGCATCGAAAAAAACGCTCTCGGGTGCTTTAGAGTGCCGAGTTTATCACTGCGCATGAAGAAATGACCACTTCCAACGTTTGGTTTATGTTTTATAAGCATTTTTAATTTTATTGCTTAAATCGCATTTTCTCGGCGAGCTGAGCGCTTTTTCTGAATTGTGCCGCTCCCGTAACTCTGGTTAGGTTGGCATCGAAAAAAACGCTCTCGGGTGCTTTAGAGTGCCGAGTTTATCACTGCGCATGAAGAAATGACCACTTCCAACGTTTGGTTTATGTTTTATAAGCATTTTTAATTTTATTGCTTAAATCGCATTTTCTCGGCGAGCTGAGCACTTTTTCTGAATTGTGCCGCTCCCGTAACTCTGGTTAGGTTGGCATCGAAAAAAACGCTCTCGGGTGCTCTAGAGTGCCGAGTTTATTACTGCGCATTAAGAAATGACCACCTCCAACGTTTGGTTTATGTTTTATAAGCATTTTTAATTTTATTGCTTAAATCGCATTTTCTCGGCGAGCTGAGCACTTTTTCTGAATTGTGCCGCTCCCGTCACTCTGGTTAGGTTGGCATCGAAAAAAACGCTCTCGGGTGCTTTAGAGTGCCGAGTTATTCACTGCGCATGAAGAAATGACCACCTCCAACGTTTGGTTTATGTTTTATAAGCATTTTTAATTTTATTGCTTAAATCGCATTTTCTCGGCGAGCTGAGCACTTTTTTCTGAATTGTGCCGCTCCCGTCACTCTGGTTAGGTTGGCATCGAAAAAAACGCTCTCGGGTGCTTTAGAGTGCCGAGTTTATCACTGCGCATGAAGAAATGACCACCTCCAACGTTTGGTTTATGTTTTATAAGCATTTTTAATTTTATTGCTTAAATCGCATTTTCTCGGCGAGCTGAGCGCTTTTTCTGAATTGTGCCGCTCCCGTCACTCTGGTTAGGTTGGCATCGATAAAAACGCTCTCGGGTGCTTTAGAGTGCCGAGTTATTCACTGCGCATGAAGAAATGACCACCTCCAACGTTTGGTTTATGTTTAATAAGCATTTTTAATTTTATTGCTTAAATCGCATTTTCTCGGCGAGCTGAGCGCTTTTTCTGAATTGTGCCGCTCCCGTCACTCTGGTTAGGTTGGCATCGAAAAAAACGCTCTCGGGTGCTTTAGAGTGCCGAGTTATTCACTGCGCATGAAGAAATGACCACCTCCACCGTTTGGTTTATGTTTAATAAGCATTTTTAATTTTATTGCTTAAATCGCATTTTCTCGGCGAGCTGAGCACTTTTTCTGAATTGTGCCGCTCCCGTCACTCTGGTTAGGTTGGCATCGAAAAAAACGCTCTCGGGTGCTTTAGAGTGCCGAGTTTATTACTGCGCATTAAGAAATGACCACCTCCAACGTTTGGTTTATGTTTTATAAGCATTTTTAATTTTATTGCTTAAATCGCATTTTCTCGGCGAGCTGAGCACTTTTTCTGAATTGTGCCGCTCCCGTCACTCTGGTTAGGTTGGCATCGAAAAAAACGCTCTCGGGTGCTTTAGAGTGCCGAGTTATTCACTGCGCATGAAGAAATGACCACCTCCAACGTTTGGTTTATGTTTAATAAGCATTTTTAATTTTATTGCTTAAATCGCATTTTCTCGGCGAGCTGAGCGCTTTTTCTGAATTGTGCCGCTCCCGTAACTCTGGTTAGGTTGGCATCGAAAAAAACGCTCTCGGGTGCTTTAGAGTGCCGAGTTTATCACTGCGCATGAAGAAATGACCACTTCCAACGTTTGGTTTATGTTTTATAAGCATTTTTAATTTTATTGCTTAAATCGCATTTTCTCGGCGAGCTGAGCGCTTTTTCTGAATTGTGCCGCTCCCGTCACTCTGGTTAGGTTGGCATCGAAAAAAACGCTCTCGGGTGCTTTAGAGTGCCGAGTTATTCACTGCGCATGAAGAAATGACCACTTCCAACGTTTGGTTTATGTTTTATAAGCATTTTTAATTTTATTGCTTAAATCGCATTTTCTCGGCGAGCTGAGCACTTTTTCTGAATTGTGCCGCTCCCGTCACTCTGGTTAGGTTGGCATCGAAAAAAACGCTCTCGGGTGCTTTAGAGTGCCGAGTTTATTACTGCGCATTAAGAAATGACCACCTCCAACGTTTGGTCTATGTTTTATAAGCATTTTTAATTTTATTGCTTAAATCGCATTTTCTCGGCGAGCTGAGCACTTTTTCTGAATTGTGCCGCTCCCGTCACTCTGGTTAGGTTGGCATCGAAAAAAACGCTCTCGGGTGCTTTAGAGTGCCGAGTTTATCACTGCGCATGAAGAAATGACCACCTCCAACGTTTGGTTTATGTTTTATAAGCATTTTTAATTTTATTGCTTAAATCGCATTTTCTCGGCGAGCTGAGCGCTTTTTCTGAATTGTGCCGCTCCCGTCACTCTGGTTAGGTTGGCATCGAAAAAAACGCTCTCGGGTGCTTTAGAGTGCCGAGTTTATCACTGCGCATGAAGAAATGACCACCTCCAACGTTTGGTTTATGTTTTATAAGCATTTTTAATTTTATTGCTTAAATCGCATTTTCTCGGCGAGCTGAGCACTTTTTCTGAATTGTGCCGCTCCCGTCACTCTGGTTAGATTGGCATCGAAAAAAACGCTCTCGGGTGCTTTAGAGTGCCGAGTTTATCACTGCGCATGAAGAAATGACCACCTCCAACGTTTGGTTTATGTTTTATAAGCATTTTTAATTTTATTGCTTAAATCGCATTTTCTCGGCGAGCTGAGCGCTTTTTCTGAATTGTGCCGCTCCCGTCACTCTGGTTAGGTTGGCATCGAAAAAAACGCTCTCGGGTGCTTTAGAGTGCCGAGTTATTCACTGCGCATGAAGAAATGACCACCTCCAACGTTTGGTTTATGTTTTATAAGCATTTTTAATTTTATTGCTTAAATCGCATTTTCTCGGCGAGCTGAGCGCTTTTTCTGAATTGTGCCGCTCCCGTCACTCTGGTTAGGTTGGCATCGAAAAAAACGCTCTCGGGTGCTTTAGAGTGCCGAGTTTATTACTGCGCATTAAGAAATGACCACCTCCAACGTTTGGTTTATGTTTTATAAGCATTTTTAATTTTATTGCTTAAATCGCATTTTCTCGGCGAGCTGAGCACTTTTTCTGAATTGTGCCGCTCCCGTCACTCTGGTTAGGTTGGCATCGAAAAAAACGCTCTCGGGTGCTTTAGAGTGCCGAGTTTATTACTGCGCATTAAGAAATGACCACCTCCAACGTTTGGTTTATGTTTTATAAGCATTTTTAATTTTATTGCTTAAATCGCATTTTCTCGGCGAGCTGAGCACTTTTTCTGAATTGTGCCGCTCCCGTCACTCTGGTTAGGTTGGCATCGAAAAAAACGCTCTCGGGTGCTTTAGAATGCCGAGTTTATTACTGCGCATTAAGAAATGACCACCTCCAACGTTTGGTTTATGTTTTATAAGCATTTTTAATTTTATTGCTTAAATCGCATTTTCTCGGCGAGCTGAGCACTTTTTCTGAATTGTGCCGCTCCCGTCACTCTGGTTAGGTTGGCATCGAAAAAAACGCTCTCGGGTGCTTTAGAGTGCCGAGTTATTCACTGCGCATGAAGAAATGACCACCTCCAACGTTTGGTTTATGTTTAATAAGCATTTTTAATTTTATTGCTTGAATCGCATTTTCTCGGCGAGCTGAGCACTTTTTCTGAATTGTGCCGCTCCCGTCACTCTGGTTAGGTTGGCATCGAAAAAAACGCTCTCGGGTGCTTTAGAGTGCCGAGTTTATCACTGCGCATGAAGAAATGACCACCTCCAACGTTTGGTTTATGTTTTATAAGCATTTTTAATTTTATTGCTTAAATCGCATTTTCTCGGCGAGCTGAGCGCTTTTTCTGAATTGTGCCGCTCCCGTCACTCTGGTTAGGTTGGCATCGAAAAAAACGCTCTCGGGTGCTTTAGAGTGCCGAGTTTATCACTGCGCATGAAGAAATGACCACCTCCAACGTTTGGTTTATGTTTTATAAGCATTTTTAATTTTATTTCTTAAATCGCATTTTCTCGGCGAGCTGAGCACTTTTTCTGAATTGTGCCGCTCCCGTCACTCTGGTTAGGTTGGCATCGAAAAAAACGCTCACGGGTGCTTTAGAGTGCCGAGTTTATTACTGCGCATTAAGAAATGACCACCTCCAACGTTTGGTTTATGTTTTATAAGCATTTTTAATTTTTTTGCTTAAATCGCATTTTCTCGGCGAGCTGAGCACTTTTTCTGAATTGTGCCGCTCCCGTCACTCTGGTTAGGTTGGCATCGAAAAAAACGCTCTCGGGTGCTTTAGAGTGCCGAGTTATTCACTGCGCATGGAGAAATGACCACCTCCAACGTTTGGTTTATGTTTTATAAGCATTTTTGATTTTATTGCTTAAATCGCATTTTCTCGGCGAGCTGAGCACTTTTTCTGAATTGTGCCGCTCCCGTCACTCTGGTTAGGTTGGCATCGAAAAAAACGCTCTCGGGTGCTTTAGAGTGCCGAGTTTATCACTGCGCATGAAGAAATGACCACCTCCAACGTTTGGTTTATGTTTTATAAGCATTTTTAATTTTATTGCTTAAATCGCATTTTCTCGGCGAGCTGAGCGCTTTTTCTGAATTGTGCCGCTCCCGTCACTCTGGTTAGGTTGGCATCGAAAAAAACGCTCTCGGGTGCTTTAGAGTGCCGAGTTTATCACTGCGCATGAAGAAATGACCACCTCCAACGTTTGGTTTATGTTTTATAAGCATTTTTAATTTTATTGCTTAAATCGCATTTTCTCGGCGAGCTGAGCGCTTTTTCTGAATTGTGCCGCTCCCGTAACTCTGGTTAGGTTGGCATCGAAAAAAACGCTCTCGGGTGCTTTAGAGTGCCGAGTTTATCACTGCGCATGAAGAAATGACCACTTCCAACGTTTGGTTTATGTTTTATAAGCATTTTTAATTTTATTGCTTAAATCGCATTTTCTCGGCGAGCTGAGCGCTTTTTCTGAATTGTGCCGCTCCCGTAACTCTGGTTAGGTTGGCATCGAAAAAAACGCTCTCGGGTGCTTTAGAGTGCCGAGTTTATCACTGCGCATGAAGAAATGACCACTTCCAACGTTTGGTTTATGTTTTATAAGCATTTTTAATTTTATTGCTTAAATCGCATTTTCTCGGCGAGCTGAGCACTTTTTCTGAATTGTGCCGCTCCCGTCAATCTGGTTAGGTTGGCATCGAAAAAAACGCTCTCGGGTGCTCTAGAGTGCCGAGTTTATTACTGCGCATTAAGAAATGACCACCTCCAACGTTTGGTTTATGTTTTATAAGCATTTTTAATTTTATTGCTTAAATCGCATTTTCTCGGCGAGCTGAGCACTTTTTCTGAATTGTGCCGCTCCCGTCACTCTGGTTAGGTTGGCATCGAAAAAAACGCTCTCGGGTGCTCTAGAGTGCCGAGTTTATTACTGCGCATTAAGAAATGACCACCTCCAACGTTTGGTTTATGTTTTATAAGCATTTTTAATTTTATTGCTTAAATCGCATTTTCTCGGCGAGCTGAGCACTTTTTCTGAATTGTGCCGCTCCCGTCACTCTGGTTAGGTTGGCATCGAAAAAAACGCTCTCGGGTGCTTTAGAGTGCCGAGTTTATTACTGCGCATGAAGAAATGACCACCTCCAATGTTTGGTTTATGTTTAATAAGCATTTTTAATTTTATTGCTTAAATCGCATTTTCTCGGCGAGCTGAGCGCTTTTTCTGAATTGTGCCGCTCCCGTCACTCTGGTTAGGTTGGCATCGAAAAAAACGCTCTCGGGTGCTTTAGAGTGCCGAGTTATTCACTGCGCATGAAGAAATGACCACCTCCAACGTTTGGTTTATGTTTAATAAGCATTTTTAATTTTATTGCTTAAATCGCATTTTCTCGGCGAGCTGAGCACTTTTTCTGAATTGTGCCGCTCCCGTCACTCTGGTTAGGTTGGCATCGAAAAAAACGCTCTCGGGTGCTTTAGAGTGCCGAGTTTATTACTGCGCATGAAGTAATGACCACCTCCAACGTTTGGTTTATGTTTAATAAGCATTTTTAATTTTATTGCTTAAATCGCATTTTCTCGGCGAGCTGAGCACTTTTTCTGAATTGTGCCGCTCCCGTCACTCTGGTTAGGTTGGCATCGAAAAAAACGCTCTCGGGTGCTTTAGAGTGCCGAGTTTATTACTGCGCATTAGGAAATGACCACCTCCAACGTTTGGTTTATGTTTTATAAGCATTTTTAATTTTATTGCTTAAATCGCATTTTCTCGGCGAGCTGAGCGCTTTTTCTGAATTGTGCCGCTCCCGTCACTCTGGTTAGGTTGGCATCGAAAAAAACGCTCTCGGGTGCTTTAGAGTGCCGAGTTTATTACTGCGCATTAAGAAATGACCACCTCCAACGTTTGGTTTATGTTTTATAAGCATTTTTAATTTTATTGCTTAAATCGCATTTTCTCGGCGAGCTGAGCACTTTTTCTGAATTGTGCCGCTCCCGTCACTCTGGTTAGGTTGGCATCGAAAAAAACGCTCTCGGGTGCTTTAGAGTGCCGAGTTTATTACTGCGCATGGAGAAATGACCACCTCCAACGTTTGGTTTATGTTTTATAAGCATTTTTAATTTTATTGCTTAAATCGCATTTTCTCGGCGAGCTGAGCACTTTTTCTGAATTGTGCCGCTCCCGTCACTCTGGTTAGGTTGGCATCGAAAAAAACGCTCTCGGGTGCTTTAGAGTGCCGAGTTATTCACTGCGCATGAAGAAATGACCACCTCCAACGTTTGGTTTATGTTTAATAAGCATTTTTAATTTTATTGCTTGAATCGCATTTTCTCGGCGAGCTGAGCACTTTTTCTGAATTGTGCCGCTCCCGTCACTCTGGTTAGGTTGGCATCGAAAAAAACGCTCTCGGGTGCTTTAGAGTGCCGAGTTTATCACTGCGCATGAAGAAATGACCACCTCCAACGTTTGGTTTATGTTTTATAAGCATTTTTAATTTTATTGCTTAAATCGCATTTTCTCGGCGAGCTGAGCGCTTTTTCTGAATTGTGCCGCTCCCGTCACTCTGGTTAGGTTGGCATCGAAAAAAACGCTCTCGGGTGCTTTAGAGTGCCGAGTTTAACTGCGCATGAAGAAATGACCACCTCCAACGTTTGGTTTATGTTTTATAAGCATTTTTAATTTTATTTCTTAAATCGCATTTTCTCGGCGAGCTGAGCACTTTTTCTGAATTGTGCCGCTCCCGTCACTCTGGTTAGGTTGGCATCGAAAAAAACGCTCTCGGGTGCTTTAGAGTGCCGAGTTTATCACTGCGCATGAAGAAATGACCACCTCCAACGTTTGGTTTATGTTTTATAAGCATTTTTAATTTTATTGCTTAAATCGCATTTTCTCGGCGAGCTGAGCGCTTTTTCTGAATTGTGCCTGTCCCGTCACTCTGGTTAGGTTGGCATCGAAAAAAACGCTCTCGGGTGCTTTAGAGTGCCGAGTTATTCACTGCGCATGAAGAAATGACCACCTCCAACGTTTGGTTTATGTTTAATAAGCATTTTTAATTTTATTGCTTAAATCGCATTTTCTCGGCGAGCTGAGCGCTTTTTCTGAATTGTGCCGCTCCCGTCACTCTGGTTAGGTTGGCATCGAAAAAAACGCTCTCGGGTGCTTTAGAGTGCCGAGTTTATCACTGCGCATGAAGAAATGACCACCTCCAACGTTTGGTTTATGTTTTATAAGCATTTTTAATTTTATTGCTTAAATCGCATTTTCTCGGCGAGCTGAGCGCTTTTTCTGAATTGTGCCGCTCCCGTCACTCTGGTTAGGTTGGCATCGAAAAAAACGCTCTCGGGTGCTTTAGAGTGCCGAGTTTATTACTGCGCATTAAGAAATGACCACCTCCAACGTTTGGTTTATGTTTTATAAGCATTTTTAATTTTATTGCTTAAATCGCATTTTCTCGGCGAGCTGAGCACCTTTTCTGAATTGTGCCGTCCCGTCACTCTGGTTAGGTTGGCATCGAAAAAAACGCTCACGGGTGCTTTAGAGTGCCGAGTTTATTACTGCGCATTAAGAAATGACCACCTCCAACGTTTGGTTTATGTTTTATAAGCATTTTTAATTTTATTGCTTAAATCGCATTTTCTCGGCGAGCTGAGCACTTTTTCTGAATTGTGCCGCTCCCGTCACTCTGGTTAGGTTGGCATCGAAAAAAACGCTCTCGGGTGCTTTAGAGTGCCGAGTTATTCACTGCGCATGGAGAAATGACCACCTCCAACGTTTGGTTTATGTTTTATAAGCATTTTTAATTTTATTGCTTAAATCGCATTTTCTCGGCGAGCTGAGCACTTTTTCTGAATTGTGCCGCTCCCGTCACTCTGGTTAGGTTGGCATCGAAAAAAACGCTCTCGGGTGCTTTAGAGTGCCGAGTTTATCACTGCGCATGAAGAAATGACCACCTCCAACGTTTGGTTTATGTTTTATAAGCATTTTTAATTTTATTGCTTAAATCGCATTTTCTCGGCGAGCTGAGCGCTTTTTCTGAATTGTGCCGCTCCCGTCACTCTGGTTAGGTTGGCATCGAAAAAAACGCTCTCGGGTGCTTTAGAGTGCCGAGTTTATCACTGCGCATGAAGAAATGACCACCTCCAACGTTTGGTTTATGTTTTATAAGCATTTTTAATTTTATTGCTTAAATCGCATTTTCTCGGCGAGCTGAGCGCTTTTTCTGAATTGTGCCGCTCCCGTAACTCTGGTTAGGTTGGCATCGAAAAAAACGCTCTCGGGTGCTTTAGAGTGCCGAGTTTATCACTGCGCATGAAGAAATGACCACTTCCAACGTTTGGTTTATGTTTTATAAGCATTTTTAATTTTATTGCTTAAATCGCATTTTCTCGGCGAGCTGAGCGCTTTTTCTGAATTGTGCCGCTCCCGTAACTCTGGTTAGGTTGGCATCGAAAAAAACGCTCTCGGGTGCTTTAGAGTGCCGAGTTTATCACTGCGCATGAAGAAATGACCACTTCCAACGTTTGGTTTATGTTTTATAAGCATTTTTAATTTTATTGCTTAAATCGCATTTTCTCGGCGAGCTGAGCACTTTTTCTGAATTGTGCCGCTCCCGTCACTCTGGTTAGGTTGGCATCGAAAAAAACGCTCTCGGGTGCTTTAGAGTGCCGAGTTATTCACTGCGCATGGAGAAATGACCACCTCCAACGTTTGGTTTATGTTTTATAAGCATTTTTAATTTTATTGCTTAAATCGCATTTTCTCGGCGAGCTGAGCGCTTTTTCTGAATTGTGCCGCTCCCGTAACTCTGGTTAGGTTGGCATCGAAAAAAACGCTCTCGGGTGCTTTAGAGTGCCGAGTTTATTACTGCGCATTAGGAAATGACCACCTCCAACGTTTGGTTTATGTTTTATAAGCATTTTTAATTTTATTGCTTAAATCGCATTTTCTCGGCGAGCTGAGCGCTTTTTCTGAATTGTGCCGCTCCCGTCACTCTGGTTAGGTTGGCATCGAAAAAAACGCTCTCGGGTGCTTTAGAGTGCCGAGTTTATTACTGCGCATTAAGAAATGACCACCTCCAACGTTTGGTTTATGTTTTATAAGCATTTTTAATTTTATTGCTTAAATCGCATTTTCTCGGCGAGCTGAGCACTTTTTCTGAATTGTGCCGCTCCCGTCACTCTGGTTAGGTTGGCATCGAAAAAAACGCTCTCGGGTGCTTTAGAGTGCCGAGTTTATTACTGCGCATTAAGAAATGACCACCTCCAACGTTTGGTTTATGTTTTATAAGCATTTTTAATTTTATTGCTTAAATCGCATTTTCTCGGCGAGCTGAGCACTTTTTCTGAATTGTGCCGCTCCCGTCACTCTGGTTAGGTTGGTATCGAAAAAAACGCTCTCGGGTGCTTTAGAGTGCCGAGTTTATTACTGCGCATTAAGAAATGACCACCTCCAACGTTTGGTTTATGTTTTATAAGCATTTTTAATTTTATTGCTTAAATCGCATTTTCTCGGCGAGCTGAGCACTTTTTCTGAATTGTGCCGCTCCCGTCACTCTGGTTAGGTTGGCATCGAAAAAAACGCTCTCGGGTGCTTTAGAGTGCCGAGTTATTCACTGCGCATGAAGAAATTACCACCTCCAACGTTTGGTTCATGTTTAATAAGCATTTTTAATTTTATTGCTTGAATCGCATTTTCTCGGCGAGCTGAGCACTTTTTCTGAATTGTGCCGCTCCCGTCACTCTGGTTAGGTTGGCATCGAAAAAAACGCTCTCGGGTGCTTTAGAGTGCCCAGTTTATCACTGCGCATGAAGAAATGACCACCTCCAACGTTTGGTTTATGTTTTATAAGCATTTTTAATTTTATTGCTTAAATCGCATTTTCTCGGCGAGCTGAGCGCTTTTTCTGAATTGTGCCGCTCCCGTCACTCTGGTTAGGTTGGCATCGAAAAAAACGCTCTCGGGTGCTTTAGAGTGCCGAGTTTATCACTGCGCATGAAGAAATGACCACCTCCAACGTTTGGTTTATGTTTTATAAGCATTTTTAATTTTATTTCTTAAATCGCATTTTCTCGGCGAGCTGAGCACTTTTTCTGAATTGTGCCGCTCCCGTCACTCTGGTTAGGTTGGCATCGAAAAAAACGCTCTCGGGTGCTTTAGAGTGCCGAGTTTATCACTGCGCATGAAGAAATGACCACCTCCAACGTTTGGTTTATGTTTTATAAGCATTTTTAATTTTATTGCTTAAATCGCATTTTCTCGGCGAGCTGAGCACTTTTTCTGAATTGTGCCGCTCCCGTCACTCTGGTTAGGTTGGCATCGAAAAAAACGCTCTCGGGTGCTTTAGAGTGCCGAGTTTATCACTGCGCATGAAGAAATGACCACCTCCAACGTTTGGTTTATGTTTTATAAGCATTTTTAATTTTATTGCTTAAATCGCATTTTCTCGGCGAGCTGAGCGCTTTTTCTGAATTGTGCCGCTCCCGTCACTCTGGTTAGGTTGGCATCGAAAAAAACGCTCTCGGGTGCTTTAGAGTGCCGAGTTATTCACTGCGCATGAGAAATGACCACCTCCAATGTTTGGTTTATGTTTAATAAGCATTTTTAATTGTATTGCTTAAATCGCATTTTCTCGGCGAGCTGAGCGCTTTTTCTGAATTGTGCCGCTCCCGTCACTCTGGTTAGGTTGGCATCGAAAAAAACGCTCTCGGGTGCTTTAGAGTGCCGAGTTATTCACTGCGCATGAAGTAATGACCACCTCCAACGTTTGGTTTATGTTTAATAAGCATTTTTAATTTTATTGCTTAAATCGCATTTTCTCGGCGAGCTGAGCACTTTTTCTGAATTGTGCCGCTCCCGTCACTCTGGTTAGGTTGGCATCGAAAAAAACGCTCTCGGGTGCTTTAGAGTGCCGAGTTTATTACTGCGCATTAGGAAATGACCACCTCCAACGTTTGGTTTATGTTTTATAAGCATTTTTAATTTTATTGCTTAAATCGCATTTTCTCGGCGAGCTGAGCGCTTTTTCTGAATTGTCCCGCTCCCGTCACTCTGGTTAGGTTGGCATCGAAAAAAACGCTCTCGGGTGCTTTAGAGTGCCGAGTTTATTACTGCGCATTAAGAAATGACCACCTCCAACGTTTGGTCTATGTTTTATAAGCATTTTTAATTTTATTGCTTAAATCGCATTTTCTCGGCGAGCTGAGCACTTTTTCTGAATTGTGCCGCTCCCGTCACTCTGGTTAGGTTGGCATCGAAAAAAACGCTCTCGGGTGCTTTAGAGTGCCGAGTTTATTACTGTGCATTAAGAAATGACCACCTCCAACGTTTGGTTTATGTTTTATAAGCATTTTTAATTTTATTGCTTAAATCGCATTTTCTCGGCGAGCTGAGCACTTTTTCTGAATTGTGCCGCTCCCGTAACTCTGGTTAGGTTGGCATCGAAAAAAACGCTCTCGGGAACTTTAGAGTGCCGAGTTTATCACTGCGCATGAAGAAATGACCACTTCCAACGTTTGGTTTATGTTTTATAAGCATTTTTAATTTTATTGCTTAAATCGCATTTTCTCGGCGAGCTGAGCACTTTTTCTGAATTGTGCCGCTCCCGTCACTCTGGTTAGGTTGGCATCGAAAAAAACGCTCTCGGGTGCTCTAGAGTGCCGAGTTTATTACTGCGCATTAAGAAATGACCACCTCCAACGTTTGGTTTATGTTTTATAAGCATTTTTAATTTTATTGCTTAAATCGCATTTTCTCGGCGAGCTGAGCACTTTTTCTGAATTGTGCCGCTCCCGTCACTCTGGTTAGGTTGGCATCGAAAAAAACGCTCTCGGGTGCTTTAGAGTGCCGAGTTTATTACTGCGCATGAAGAAATGACCACCTCCAATGTTTGGTTTATGTTTAATAAGCATTTTTAATTTTATTGCTTAAATCGCATTTTCTCGGCGAGCTGAGCGCTTTTTCTGAATTGTGCCGCTCCCGTCACTCTGGTTAGGTTGGCATCGAAAAAAACGCTCTCGGGTGCTTTAGAGTGCCGAGTTATTCACTGCGCATGAAGAAATGACCACCTCCAACGTTTGGTTTATGTTTAATAAGCATTTTTAATTTTATTGCTTAAATCGCATTTTCTCGGCGAGCTGAGCACTTTTTCTGAATTGTGCCGCTCCCGTCACTCTGGTTAGGTTGGCATCGAAAAAAACGCTCTCGGGTGCTTTAGAGTGCCGAGTTTATTACTGCGCATGAAGTAATGACCACCTCCAACGTTTGGTTTATGTTTAATAAGCATTTTTAATTTTATTGCTTAAATCGCATTTTCTCGGCGAGCTGAGCACTTTTTCTGAATTGTGCCGCTCCCGTCACTCTGGTTAGGTTGGCATCGAAAAAAACGCTCTCGGGTGCTTTAGAGTGCCGAGTTTTTTACTGCGCATTAGGAAATGACCACCTCCAACGTTTGGTTTATGTTTTATAAGCATTTTTAATTTTATTGCTTAAATCGCATTTTCTCGGCGAGCTGAGCGCTTTTTCTGAATTGTGCCGCTCCCGTCACTCTGGTTAGGTTGGCATCGAAAAAAACGCTCTTGGGTGCTTTAGAGTGCCGAGTTTATTACTGCGCATTAAGAAATGACCACCTCCAACGTTTGGTCTATGTTTTATAAGCATTTTTAATTTTATTGCTTAAATCGCATTTTCTCGGCGAGCTGAGCACTTTTTCTGAATTGTGCCGCTCCCGTCACTCTGGTTAGGTTGGCATCGAAAAAAACGCTCTCGGGTGCTTTAGAGTGCCGAGTTTATTACTGCGCATTAAGAAATGACCACCTCCAACGTTTGGTTTATGTTTTATAAGCATTTTTAATTTTATTGCTTAAATCGCATTTTCTCGGCGAGCTGAGCACTTTTTCTGAATTGTGCCGCTCCCGTCACTCTGGTTAGGTTGGCATCGAAAAAAACGCTCTCGGGTGCTTTAGAGTGCCGAGTTTATTACTGCGCATTAAGAAATGACCACCTCCAACGTTTGGTTTATGTTTTATAAGCATTTTTAATTTTATTGCTTAAATCGCATTTTCTCGGCGAGCTGAGCACTTTTTCTGAATTGTGCCGCTCCCGTCACTCTGGTTAGGTTGGCATTGAAAAAAACGCTCTCGGGTGCTTTAGAGTGCCGAGTTATTCACTGCGCATGAAGAAATGACCACCTCCAACGTTTGGTTTATGTTTAATAAGCATTTTTAATTTTATTGCTTAAATCGCATTTTCTCGGCGAGCTGAGCGCTTTTTCTGAATTGTGCCGCTCCCGTCACTCTGGTTAGGTTGGCATCGAAAAAAACGCTCTCGGGTGCTTTAGAGTGCCGAGTTTATTACTGCGCATTAAGAAATGACCACCTCCAACGTTTGGTTTATGTTTTATAAGCATTTTTAATTTTATTGCTTAAATCGCATTTTCTCGGCGAGCTGAGCACTTTTTCTGAATTGTGCCGTCCCGTCACTCTGGTTAGGTTGGCATCGAAAAAAACGCTCACGGGTGCTTTAGAGTGCCGAGTTTATTACTGCGCATTAAGAAATGACCACCTCCAACGTTTGGTTTATGTTTTATAAGCATTTTTAATTTTATTGCTTAAATCGCATTTTCTCGGCGAGCTGAGCACTTTTTCTGAATTGTGCCGCTCCCGTCACTCTGGTTAGGTTGGCATCGAAAAAAACGCTCTCGGGTGCTTTAGAGTGCCGAGTTATTCACTGCGCATGGAGAAATGACCACCTCCAACGTTTGGTTTATGTTTTATAAGCATTTTTAATTTTATTGCTTAAATCGCATTTTCTCGGCGAGCTGAGCACTTTTTCTGAATTGTGCCGCTCCCGTCACTCTGGTTAGGTTGGCATCGAAAAAAACGCTCTCGGGTGCTTTAGAGTGCCGAGTTTATCACTGCGCATGAAGAAATGACCACCTCCAACGTTTGGTTTATGTTTTATAAGCATTTTTAATTTTATTGCTTAAATCGCATTTTCTCGGCGAGCTGAGCGCTTTTTCTGAATTGTGCCGCTCCCGTAACTCTGGTTAGGTTGGCATCGAAAAAAACGCTCTCGGGTGCTTTAGAGTGCCGAGTTTATCACTGCGCATGAAGAAATGACCACTTCCAACGTTTGGTTTATGTTTTATAAGCATTTTTAATTTTATTGCTTAAATCGCATTTTCTCGGCGAGCTGAGCACTTTTTCTGAATTGTGCCGCTCCCGTCACTCTGGTTAGGTTGGCATCGAAAAAAACGCTCTCGGGTGCTCTAGAGTGCCGAGTTTATTACTGCGCATTAAGAAATGACCACCTCCAACGTTTGGTTTATGTTTTATAAGCATTTTTAATTTTATTGCTTAAATCGCATTTTCTCGGCGAGCTGAGCACTTTTTCTGAATTGTGCCGCTCCCGTCACTCTGGTTAGGTTGGCATCGAAAAAAACGCTCTCGGGTGCTCTAGAGTGCCGAGTTTATTACTGCGCATTAAGAAATGACCACCTCCAACGTTTGGTTTATGTTTTATAAGCATTTTTAATTTTATTGCTTAAATCGCATTTTCTCGGCGAGCTGAGCACTTTTTCTGAATTGTGCCGCTCCCGTCACTCTGGTTAGGTTGGCATCGAAAAAAACGCTCTCGGGTGCTTTAGAGTGCCGAGTTTATTACTGCGCATGAAGAAATGACCACCTCCAATGTTTGGTTTATGTTTAATAAGCATTTTTAATTTTATTGCTTAAATCGCATTTTCTCGGCGAGCTGAGCGCTTTTTCTGAATTGTGCCGCTCCCGTCACTCTGGTTAGGTTGGCATCGAAAAAAACGCTCTCGGGTGCTTTAGAGTGCCGAGTTATTCACTGCGCATGAAGAAATGACCACCTCCAACGTTTGGTTTATGTTTAATAAGCATTTTTAATTTTATTGCTTAAATCGCATTTTCTCGGCGAGCTGAGCACTTTTTCTGAATTGTGCCGCTCCCGTCACTCTGGTTAGGTTGGCATCGAAAAAAACGCTCTCGGGTGCTTTAGAGTGCCGAGTTTATTACTGCGCATGAAGTAATGACCACCTCCAACGTTTGGTTTATGTTTAATAAGCATTTTTAATTTTATTGCTTAAATCGCATTTTCTCGGCGAGCTGAGCACTTTTTCTGAATTGTGCCGCTCCCGTCACTCTGGTTAGGTTGGCATCGAAAAAAACGCTCTCGGGTGCTTTAGAGTGCCGAGTTTATTACTGCGCATTAGGAAATGACCACCTCCAACGTTTGGTTTATGTTTTATAAGCATTTTTAATTTTATTGCTTAAATCGCATTTTCTCGGCGAGCTGAGCGCTTTTTCTGAATTGTGCCGCTCCCGTCACTCTGGTTAGGTTGGCATCGAAAAAAACGCTCTCGGGTGCTTTAGAGTGCCGAGTTTATTACTGCGCATTAAGAAATGACCACCTCCAACGTTTGGTTTATGTTTTATAAGCATTTTTAATTTTATTGCTTAAATCGCATTTTCTCGGCGAGCTGAGCACTTTTTCTGAATTGTGCCGCTCCCGTCACTCTGGTTAGGTTGGCATCGAAAAAAACGCTCTCGGGTGCTTTAGAGTGCCGAGTTTATTACTGCGCATGGAGAAATGACCACCTCCAACGTTTGGTTTATGTTTTATAAGCATTTTTAATTTTATTGCTTAAATCGCATTTTCTCGGCGAGCTGAGCACTTTTTCTGAATTGTGCCGCTCCCGTCACTCTGGTTAGGTTGGCATCGAAAAAAACGCTCTCGGGTGCTTTAGAGTGCCGAGTTATTCACTGCGCATGAAGAAATGACCACCTCCAACGTTTGGTTTATGTTTAATAAGCATTTTTAATTTTATTGCTTGAATCGCATTTTCTCGGCGAGCTGAGCACTTTTTCTGAATTGTGCCGCTCCCGTCACTCTGGTTAGGTTGGCATCGAAAAAAACGCTCTCGGGTGCTTTAGAGTGCCGAGTTTATCACTGCGCATGAAGAAATGACCACCTCCAACGTTTGGTTTATGTTTTATAAGCATTTTTAATTTTATTGCTTAAATCGCATTTTCTCGGCGAGCTGAGCGCTTTTTCTGAATTGTGCCGCTCCCGTCACTCTGGTTAGGTTGGCATCGAAAAAAACGCTCTCGGGTGCTTTAGAGTGCCGAGTTTATCACTGCGCATGAAGAAATGACCACCTCCAACGTTTGGTTTATGTTTTATAAGCATTTTTAATTTTATTGCTTAAATCGCATTTTCTCGGCGAGCTGAGCACTTTTTCTGAATTGTGCCGCTCCCGTCACTCTGGTTAGGTTGGCATCGAAAAAAACGCTCTCGGGTGCTTTAGAGTGCCGAGTTTATCACTGCGCATGAAGAAATGACCACCTCCAACGTTTGGTTTATGTTTTGTAAGCATTTTTAATTTTATTGCTTAAATCGCATTTTCTCGGCGAGCTGAGCGCTTTTTCTGAATTGTGCCTGTCCCGTCACTCTGGTTAGGTTGGCATCGAAAAAAACGCTCTCGGGTGCTTTAGAGTGCCGAGTTATTCACTGCGCATGAAGAAATGACCACCTCCAACGTTTGGTTTATGTTTAATAAGCATTTTTAATTTTATTGCTTAAATCGCATTTTCTCGGCGAGCTGAGCGCTTTTTCTGAATTGTGCCGCTCCCGTCACTCTGGTTAGGTTGGCATCGAAAAAAACGCTCTCGGGTGCTTTAGAGTGCCGAGTTATTCACTGCGCATGAAGAAATGACAACCTCCAACGTTTGGTTTATGTTTAATAAGCATTTTTAATTTTATTGCTTAAATCGCATTTTCTCGGCGAGCTGAGCACTTTTTCTGAATTGTGCCGCTCCCGTCACTCTGGTTAGGTTGGCATCGAAAAAAACGCTCTCGGGTGCTTTAGAGTGCCGAGTTTATTACTGCGCATTAAGAAATGACCACCTCCAACGTTTGGTTTATGTTTTATAAGCATTTTTAATTTTATTGCTTAAATCGCATTTTCTCGGCGAGCTGAGCGCTTTTTCTGAATTGTGCCGCTCCCGTCACTCTGGTTAGGTTGGCATCGAAAAAAACGCTCTCGGGTGCTTTAGAGTGCCGAGTTTATTACTGCGCATTAAGAAATGACCACCTCCAACGTTTGGTTTATGTTTTATAAGCATTTTTAATTTTATTGCTTAAATCGCATTTTCTCGGCGAGCTGAGCACTTTTTCTGAATTGTGCCGTCCCGTCACTCTGGTTAGGTTGGCATCGAAAAAAACGCTCACGGGTGCTTTAGAGTGCCGAGTTTATTACTGCGCATTAAGAAATGACCACCTCCAACGTTTGGTTTATGTTTTATAAGCATTTTTAATTTTATTGCTTAAATCGCATTTTCTCGGCGAGCTGAGCACTTTTTCTGAATTGTGCCGCTCCCGTCACTCTGGTTAGGTTGGCATCGAAAAAAACGCTCTCGGGTGCTTTAGAGTGCCGAGTTATTCACTGCGCATGGAGAAATGACCACCTCCAACGTTTGGTTTATGTTTTATAAGCATTTTTAATTTTATTGCTTAAATCGCATTTTCTCGGCGAGCTGAGCGCTTTTTCTGAATTGTGCCGCTCCCGTAACTCTGGTTAGGTTGGCATCGAAAAAAACGCTCTCGGGTGCTTTAGAGTGCCGAGTTTATCACTGCGCATGAAGAAATGACCACCTCCAACGTTTGGTTTATGTTTAATAAGCATTTTTAATTTTATTGCTTAAATCGCATTTTCTCGGCGAGCTGAGCACTTTTTCCGAATTGTGCCGCTCCCGTCACTCTGGTTAGGTTGGCATCGAAAAAAACGCTCTCGGGTGCTTTAGAGTGCCGAGTTTATCACTGCGCATGAAGAAATGACCACCTCCAACGTTTGGTTTATGTTTTATAAGCATTTTTAATTTTATTTCTTAAATCGCATTTTCTCGGCGAGCTGAGCACTTTTTCTGAATTGTGCCGCTCCCGTCACTCTGGTTAGGTTGGCATCGAAAAAAACGCTCTCGGGTGCTTTAGAGTGCCGAGTTTATCACTGCGCATGAAGAAATGACCACCTCCAACGTTTGGTTTATGTTTTATAAGCATTTTTAATTTTATTGCTTAAATCGCATTTTCTCGGCGAGCTGAGCGCTTTTTCTGAATTGTGCCTGTCCCGTCACTCTGGTAAGGTTGGCTTCGAAAAAAACGCTCTCGGGTGCTTTAGAGTGCCGAGTTATTCACTGCGCATGAAGAAATGACCACCTCCAACGTTTGGTTTATGTTTAATAAGCATTTTTAATTTTATTGCTTAAATCGCATTTTCTCGGCGAGCTGAGCGCTTTTTCTGAATTGTGCCGCTCCCGTCACTCTGGTTAGGTTGGCATCGAAAAAAACGCTCTCGGGTGCTTTAGAGTGCCGAGTTTATTACTGCGCATTAAGAAATGACCACCTCCAACGTTTGGTTTATGTTTTATAAGCATTTTTAATTTTATTGCTTAAATCGCATTTTCACGGCGAGCTGAGCACTTTTTCTGAATTGTGCCGTCCCGTCACTCTGGTTAGGTTGGCATCGAAAAAAACGCTCACGGGTGCTTTAGAGTGCCGAGTTTATTACTGCGCATTAAGAAATGACCACCTCCAACGTTTGGTTTATGTTTTATAAGCATTTTTAATTTTATTGCTTAAATCGCATTTTCTCGGCGAGCTGAGCACTTTTTCTGAATTGTGCCGCTCCCGTCACTCTGGTTAGGTTGGCATCGAAAAAAACGCTCTCGGGTGCTTTAGAGTGCCGAGTTATTCACTGCGCATGGGGAAATGACCACCTCCAACGTTTGGTTTATGTTTTATAAGCATTTTTAATTTTATTGCTTAAATCGCATTTTCTCGGCGAGCTGAGCACTTTTTCTGAATTGTGCCGCTCCCGTCACTCTGGTTAGGTTGGCATCGAAAAAAACGCTCTCGGGTGCTTTAGAGTGCCGAGTTTATCACTGCGCATGAAGAAATGACCACCTCCAACGTTTGGTTTATGTTTTATAAGCATTTTTAATTTTATTGCTTAAATCGCATTTTCTCGGCGAGCTGAGCACTTTTTCTGAATTGTGCCGCTCCCGTCACTCTGGTTAGGTTGGCATCGAAAAAAACACTCTCGGGTGCTTTAGAGTGCCGAGTTATTCACTGCGCATGAAGAAATGACCACCTCCAACGTTTGGTTTATGTTTAATAAGCATTTTTAATTTTATTGCTTGAATCGCATTTTCTCGGCGAGCTGAGCACTTTTTCTGAATTGTGCCGCTCCCGTCACTCTGGTTAGGTTGGCATCGAAAAAAACGCTCTCGGGTGCTTTAGAGTGCCGAGTTTATCACTGCGCATGAAGAAATGACCACCTCCAACGTTTGGTTTATGTTTTATAAGCATTTTTAATTTTATTGCTTAAATCGCATTTTCTCGGCGAGCTGAGCGCTTTTTCTGATTTGTGCCGCTCCCGTCACTCTGGTTAGGTTGGCATCGAAAAAAACGCTCTCGGGTGCTTTAGAGTGCCGAGTTTATCACTGCGCATGAAGAAATGACCACCTCCAACGTTTGGTTTATGTTTTATAAGCATTTTTAATTTTATTTCTTAAATCGCATTTTCTCGGCGAGCTGAGCACTTTTTCTGAATTGTGCCGCTCCCGTCACTCTGGTTAGGTTGGCATCGAAAAAAACGCTCTCGGGTGCTTTAGAGTGCCGAGTTTATCACTGCGCATGAAGAAATGACCACCTCCAACGTTTGGTTTATGTTTTATAAGCATTTTTAATTTTATTGCTTAAATCGCATTTTCTCGGCGAGCTGAGCGCTTTTTCTGAATTGTGCCTGTCCCGTCACTCTGGTTAGGTTGGCATCGAAAAAAACGCTCTCGGGTGCTTTAGAGTGCCGAGTTATTCACTGCGCATGAAGAAATGACCACCTCCAACGTTTGGTTTATGTTTAATAAGCATTTTTAATTTTATTGCTTAAATCGCATTTTCTCGGCGAGCTGAGCGCTTTTTCTGAATTGTGCCGCTCCCGTCACTCTGGTTAGGTTGGCATCGAAAAAAACGCTCTCGGGTGCTTTAGAGTGCCGAGTTTATTACTGCGCATTAAGAAATGACCACCTCCAACGTTTGGTTTATGTTTTATAAGCATTTTTAATTTTATTGCTTAAATCGCATTTTCTCGGCGAGCTGAGCGCTTTTTCTGAATTGTGCCGCTCCCGTCACTCTGGTTAGGTTGGCATCGAAAAAAACGCTCTCGGGTGCTTTAGAGTGCCGAGTTATTCACTGCGCATGGAGAAATGACCACCTCCAACGTTTGGTTTATGTTTTATAAGCATTTTTAATTTTATTGCTTAAATCGCATTTTCTCGGCGAGCTGAGCACTTTTTCTGAATTGTGCCGCTCCCGTCACTCTGGTTAGGTTGGCATCGAAAAAAACGCTCTCGGGTGCTTTAGAGTGCCGAGTTTATCACTGCGCATGAAGAAATGACCACCTCCAACGTTTGGTTTATGTTTTATAAGCATTTTTAATTTTATTGCTTAAATCGCATTTTCTCGGCGAGCTGAGCGCTTTTTCTGAATTGTGCCGCTCCCGTCACTCTGGTTAGGTTGGCATCGAAAAAAACGCTCTCGGGTGCTTTAGAGTGCCGAGTTTATCACTGCGCATGAAGAAATGACCACCTCCAACGTTTGGTTTATGTTTTATAAGCATTTTTAATTTTATTGCTTAAATCGCATTTTCTCGGCGAGCTGAGCGCTTTTTCTGAATTGTGCCGCTCCCGTAACTCTGGTTAGGTTGGCATCGAAAAAAACGCTCTCGGGTGCTTTAGAGTGCCGAGTTTATCACTGCGCATGAAGAAATGACCACTTCCAACGTTTGGTTTATGTTTTATAAGCATTTTTAATTTTATTGCTTAAATCGCATTTTCTCGGCGAGCTGAGCGCTTTTTCTGAATTGTGCCGCTCCCGTAACTCTGGTTAGGTTGGCATCGAAAAAAACGCTCTCGGGTGCTTTAGAGTGCCGAGTTTATCACTGCGCATGAAGAAATGACCACTTCCAACGTTTGGTTTATGTTTTATAAGCATTTTTAATTTTATTGCTTAAATCGCATTTTCTCGGCGAGCTGAGCACTTTTTCTGAATTGTGCCGCTCCCGTCACTCTGGTTAGGTTGGCATCGAAAAAAACGCTCTCGGGTGCTTTAGAGTGCCGAGTTATTCACTGCGCATGGAGAAATGACCACCTCCAACGTTTGGTTTATGTTTTATAAGCATTTTTAATTTTATTGCTTAAATCGCATTTTCTCGGCGAGCTGAGCGCTTTTTCTGAATTGTGCCGCTCCCGTAACTCTGGTTAGGTTGGCATCGAAAAAAACGCTCTCGGGTGCTTTAGAGTGCCGAGTTTATTACTGCGCATTAGGAAATGACCACCTCCAACGTTTGGTTTATGTTTTATAAGCATTTTTAATTTTATTGCTTAAATCGCATTTTCTCGGCGAGCTGAGCGCTTTTTCTGAATTGTGCCGCTCCCGTCACTCTGGTTAGGTTGGCATCGAAAAAAACGCTCTCGGGTGCTTTAGAGTGCCGAGTTTATTACTGCGCATTAAGAAATGACCACCTCCAACGTTTGGTTTATGTTTTATAAGCATTTTTAATTTTATTGCTTAAATCGCATTTTCTCGGCGAGCTGAGCACTTTTTCTGAATTGTGCCGCTCCCGTCACTCTGGTTAGGTTGGCATCGAAAAAAACGCTCTCGGGTGCTTTAGAGTGCCGAGTTTATTACTGCGCATTAAGAAATGACCACCTCCAACGTTTGGTTTATGTTTTATAAGCATTTTTAATTTTATTGCTTAAATCGCATTTTCTCGGCGAGCTGAGCACTTTTTCTGAATTGTGCCGCTCCCGTCACTCTGGTTAGGTTGGTATCGAAAAAAACGCTCTCGGGTGCTTTAGAGTGCCGAGTTTATTACTGCGCATTAAGAAATGACCACCTCCAACGTTTGGTTTATGTTTTATAAGCATTTTTAATTTTATTGCTTAAATCGCATTTTCTCGGCGAGCTGAGCACTTTTTCTGAATTGTGCCGCTCCCGTCACTCTGGTTAGGTTGGCATCGAAAAAAACGCTCTCGGGTGCTTTAGAGTGCCGAGTTATTCACTGCGCATGAAGAAATTACCACCTCCAACGTTTGGTTCATGTTTAATAAGCATTTTTAATTTTATTGCTTGAATCGCATTTTCTCGGCGAGCTGAGCACTTTTTCTGAATTGTGCCGCTCCCGTCACTCTGGTTAGGTTGGCATCGAAAAAAACGCTCTCGGGTGCTTTAGAGTGCCCAGTTTATCACTGCGCATGAAGAAATGACCACCTCCAACGTTTGGTTTATGTTTTATAAGCATTTTTAATTTTATTGCTTAAATCGCATTTTCTCGGCGAGCTGAGCGCTTTTTCTGAATTGTGCCGCTCCCGTCACTCTGGTTAGGTTGGCATCGAAAAAAACGCTCTCGGGTGCTTTAGAGTGCCGAGTTTATCACTGCGCATGAAGAAATGACCACCTCCAACGTTTGGTTTATGTTTTATAAGCATTTTTAATTTTATTTCTTAAATCGCATTTTCTCGGCGAGCTGAGCACTTTTTCTGAATTGTGCCGCTCCCGTCACTCTGGTTAGGTTGGCATCGAAAAAAACGCTCTCGGGTGCTTTAGAGTGCCGAGTTTATCACTGCGCATGAAGAAATGACCACCTCCAACGTTTGGTTTATGTTTTATAAGCATTTTTAATTTTATTGCTTAAATCGCATTTTCTCGGCGAGCTGAGCACTTTTTCTGAATTGTGCCGCTCCCGTCACTCTGGTTAGGTTGGCATCGAAAAAAACGCTCTCGGGTGCTTTAGAGTGCCGAGTTTATCACTGCGCATGAAGAAATGACCACCTCCAACGTTTGGTTTATGTTTTATAAGCATTTTTAATTTTATTGCTTAAATCGCATTTTCTCGGCGAGCTGAGCGCTTTTTCTGAATTGTGCCGCTCCCGTCACTCTGGTTAGGTTGGCATCGAAAAAAACGCTCTCGGGTGCTTTAGAGTGCCGAGTTATTCACTGCGCATGAGAAATGACCACCTCCAATGTTTGGTTTATGTTTAATAAGCATTTTTAATTGTATTGCTTAAATCGCATTTTCTCGGCGAGCTGAGCGCTTTTTCTGAATTGTGCCGCTCCCGTCACTCTGGTTAGGTTGGCATCGAAAAAAACGCTCTCGGGTGCTTTAGAGTGCCGAGTTATTCACTGCGCATGAAGTAATGACCACCTCCAACGTTTGGTTTATGTTTAATAAGCATTTTTAATTTTATTGCTTAAATCGCATTTTCTCGGCGAGCTGAGCACTTTTTCTGAATTGTGCCGCTCCCGTCACTCTGGTTAGGTTGGCATCGAAAAAAACGCTCTCGGGTGCTTTAGAGTGCCGAGTTTATTACTGCGCATTAGGAAATGACCACCTCCAACGTTTGGTTTATGTTTTATAAGCATTTTTAATTTTATTGCTTAAATCGCATTTTCTCGGCGAGCTGAGCGCTTTTTCTGAATTGTCCCGCTCCCGTCACTCTGGTTAGGTTGGCATCGAAAAAAACGCTCTCGGGTGCTTTAGAGTGCCGAGTTTATTACTGCGCATTAAGAAATGACCACCTCCAACGTTTGGTCTATGTTTTATAAGCATTTTTAATTTTATTGCTTAAATCGCATTTTCTCGGCGAGCTGAGCACTTTTTCTGAATTGTGCCGCTCCCGTCACTCTGGTTAGGTTGGCATCGAAAAAAACGCTCTCGGGTGCTTTAGAGTGCCGAGTTTATTACTGTGCATTAAGAAATGACCACCTCCAACGTTTGGTTTATGTTTTATAAGCATTTTTAATTTTATTGCTTAAATCGCATTTTCTCGGCGAGCTGAGCACTTTTTCTGAATTGTGCCGCTCCCGTAACTCTGGTTAGGTTGGCATCGAAAAAAACGCTCTCGGGAACTTTAGAGTGCCGAGTTTATCACTGCGCATGAAGAAATGACCACTTCCAACGTTTGGTTTATGTTTTATAAGCATTTTTAATTTTATTGCTTAAATCGCATTTTCTCGGCGAGCTGAGCACTTTTTCTGAATTGTGCCGCTCCCGTCACTCTGGTTAGGTTGGCATCGAAAAAAACGCTCTCGGGTGCTCTAGAGTGCCGAGTTTATTACTGCGCATTAAGAAATGACCACCTCCAACGTTTGGTTTATGTTTTATAAGCATTTTTAATTTTATTGCTTAAATCGCATTTTCTCGGCGAGCTGAGCACTTTTTCTGAATTGTGCCGCTCCCGTCACTCTGGTTAGGTTGGCATCGAAAAAAACGCTCTCGGGTGCTTTAGAGTGCCGAGTTTATTACTGCGCATGAAGAAATGACCACCTCCAATGTTTGGTTTATGTTTAATAAGCATTTTTAATTTTATTGCTTAAATCGCATTTTCTCGGCGAGCTGAGCGCTTTTTCTGAATTGTGCCGCTCCCGTCACTCTGGTTAGGTTGGCATCGAAAAAAACGCTCTCGGGTGCTTTAGAGTGCCGAGTTATTCACTGCGCATGAAGAAATGACCACCTCCAACGTTTGGTTTATGTTTAATAAGCATTTTTAATTTTATTGCTTAAATCGCATTTTCTCGGCGAGCTGAGCACTTTTTCTGAATTGTGCCGCTCCCGTCACTCTGGTTAGGTTGGCATCGAAAAAAACGCTCTCGGGTGCTTTAGAGTGCCGAGTTTATTACTGCGCATGAAGTAATGACCACCTCCAACGTTTGGTTTATGTTTAATAAGCATTTTTAATTTTATTGCTTAAATCGCATTTTCTCGGCGAGCTGAGCACTTTTTCTGAATTGTGCCGCTCCCGTCACTCTGGTTAGGTTGGCATCGAAAAAAACGCTCTCGGGTGCTTTAGAGTGCCGAGTTTTTTACTGCGCATTAGGAAATGACCACCTCCAACGTTTGGTTTATGTTTTATAAGCATTTTTAATTTTATTGCTTAAATCGCATTTTCTCGGCGAGCTGAGCGCTTTTTCTGAATTGTGCCGCTCCCGTCACTCTGGTTAGGTTGGCATCGAAAAAAACGCTCTTGGGTGCTTTAGAGTGCCGAGTTTATTACTGCGCATTAAGAAATGACCACCTCCAACGTTTGGTCTATGTTTTATAAGCATTTTTAATTTTATTGCTTAAATCGCATTTTCTCGGCGAGCTGAGCACTTTTTCTGAATTGTGCCGCTCCCGTCACTCTGGTTAGGTTGGCATCGAAAAAAACGCTCTCGGGTGCTTTAGAGTGCCGAGTTTATTACTGCGCATTAAGAAATGACCACCTCCAACGTTTGGTTTATGTTTTATAAGCATTTTTAATTTTATTGCTTAAATCGCATTTTCTCGGCGAGCTGAGCACTTTTTCTGAATTGTGCCGCTCCCGTCACTCTGGTTAGGTTGGCATCGAAAAAAACGCTCTCGGGTGCTTTAGAGTGCCGAGTTTATTACTGCGCATTAAGAAATGACCACCTCCAACGTTTGGTTTATGTTTTATAAGCATTTTTAATTTTATTGCTTAAATCGCATTTTCTCGGCGAGCTGAGCACTTTTTCTGAATTGTGCCGCTCCCGTCACTCTGGTTAGGTTGGCATTGAAAAAAACGCTCTCGGGTGCTTTAGAGTGCCGAGTTATTCACTGCGCATGAAGAAATGACCACCTCCAACGTTTGGTTTATGTTTAATAAGCATTTTTAATTTTATTGCTTAAATCGCATTTTCTCGGCGAGCTGAGCGCTTTTTCTGAATTGTGCCGCTCCCGTCACTCTGGTTAGGTTGGCATCGAAAAAAACGCTCTCGGGTGCTTTAGAGTGCCGAGTTTATTACTGCGCATTAAGAAATGACCACCTCCAACGTTTGGTTTATGTTTTATAAGCATTTTTAATTTTATTGCTTAAATCGCATTTTCTCGGCGAGCTGAGCACTTTTTCTGAATTGTGCCGTCCCGTCACTCTGGTTAGGTTGGCATCGAAAAAAACGCTCACGGGTGCTTTAGAGTGCCGAGTTTATTACTGCGCATTAAGAAATGACCACCTCCAACGTTTGGTTTATGTTTTATAAGCATTTTTAATTTTATTGCTTAAATCGCATTTTCTCGGCGAGCTGAGCACTTTTTCTGAATTGTGCCGCTCCCGTCACTCTGGTTAGGTTGGCATCGAAAAAAACGCTCTCGGGTGCTTTAGAGTGCCGAGTTATTCACTGCGCATGGAGAAATGACCACCTCCAACGTTTGGTTTATGTTTTATAAGCATTTTTAATTTTATTGCTTAAATCGCATTTTCTCGGCGAGCTGAGCACTTTTTCTGAATTGTGCCGCTCCCGTCACTCTGGTTAGGTTGGCATCGAAAAAAACGCTCTCGGGTGCTTTAGAGTGCCGAGTTTATCACTGCGCATGAAGAAATGACCACCTCCAACGTTTGGTTTATGTTTTATAAGCATTTTTAATTTTATTGCTTAAATCGCATTTTCTCGGCGAGCTGAGCGCTTTTTCTGAATTGTGCCGCTCCCGTAACTCTGGTTAGGTTGGCATCGAAAAAAACGCTCTCGGGTGCTTTAGAGTGCCGAGTTTATCACTGCGCATGAAGAAATGACCACTTCCAACGTTTGGTTTATGTTTTATAAGCATTTTTAATTTTATTGCTTAAATCGCATTTTCTCGGCGAGCTGAGCACTTTTTCTGAATTGTGCCGCTCCCGTCACTCTGGTTAGGTTGGCATCGAAAAAAACGCTCTCGGGTGCTCTAGAGTGCCGAGTTTATTACTGCGCATTAAGAAATGACCACCTCCAACGTTTGGTTTATGTTTTATAAGCATTTTTAATTTTATTGCTTAAATCGCATTTTCTCGGCGAGCTGAGCACTTTTTCTGAATTGTGCCGCTCCCGTCACTCTGGTTAGGTTGGCATCGAAAAAAACGCTCTCGGGTGCTCTAGAGTGCCGAGTTTATTACTGCGCATTAAGAAATGACCACCTCCAACGTTTGGTTTATGTTTTATAAGCATTTTTAATTTTATTGCTTAAATCGCATTTTCTCGGCGAGCTGAGCACTTTTTCTGAATTGTGCCGCTCCCGTCACTCTGGTTAGGTTGGCATCGAAAAAAACGCTCTCGGGTGCTTTAGAGTGCCGAGTTTATTACTGCGCATGAAGAAATGACCACCTCCAATGTTTGGTTTATGTTTAATAAGCATTTTTAATTTTATTGCTTAAATCGCATTTTCTCGGCGAGCTGAGCGCTTTTTCTGAATTGTGCCGCTCCCGTCACTCTGGTTAGGTTGGCATCGAAAAAAACGCTCTCGGGTGCTTTAGAGTGCCGAGTTATTCACTGCGCATGAAGAAATGACCACCTCCAACGTTTGGTTTATGTTTAATAAGCATTTTTAATTTTATTGCTTAAATCGCATTTTCTCGGCGAGCTGAGCACTTTTTCTGAATTGTGCCGCTCCCGTCACTCTGGTTAGGTTGGCATCGAAAAAAACGCTCTCGGGTGCTTTAGAGTGCCGAGTTTATTACTGCGCATGAAGTAATGACCACCTCCAACGTTTGGTTTATGTTTAATAAGCATTTTTAATTTTATTGCTTAAATCGCATTTTCTCGGCGAGCTGAGCACTTTTTCTGAATTGTGCCGCTCCCGTCACTCTGGTTAGGTTGGCATCGAAAAAAACGCTCTCGGGTGCTTTAGAGTGCCGAGTTTATTACTGCGCATTAGGAAATGACCACCTCCAACGTTTGGTTTATGTTTTATAAGCATTTTTAATTTTATTGCTTAAATCGCATTTTCTCGGCGAGCTGAGCGCTTTTTCTGAATTGTGCCGCTCCCGTCACTCTGGTTAGGTTGGCATCGAAAAAAACGCTCTCGGGTGCTTTAGAGTGCCGAGTTTATTACTGCGCATTAAGAAATGACCACCTCCAACGTTTGGTTTATGTTTTATAAGCATTTTTAATTTTATTGCTTAAATCGCATTTTCTCGGCGAGCTGAGCACTTTTTCTGAATTGTGCCGCTCCCGTCACTCTGGTTAGGTTGGCATCGAAAAAAACGCTCTCGGGTGCTTTAGAGTGCCGAGTTTATTACTGCGCATGGAGAAATGACCACCTCCAACGTTTGGTTTATGTTTTATAAGCATTTTTAATTTTATTGCTTAAATCGCATTTTCTCGGCGAGCTGAGCACTTTTTCTGAATTGTGCCGCTCCCGTCACTCTGGTTAGGTTGGCATCGAAAAAAACGCTCTCGGGTGCTTTAGAGTGCCGAGTTATTCACTGCGCATGAAGAAATGACCACCTCCAACGTTTGGTTTATGTTTAATAAGCATTTTTAATTTTATTGCTTGAATCGCATTTTCTCGGCGAGCTGAGCACTTTTTCTGAATTGTGCCGCTCCCGTCACTCTGGTTAGGTTGGCATCGAAAAAAACGCTCTCGGGTGCTTTAGAGTGCCGAGTTTATCACTGCGCATGAAGAAATGACCACCTCCAACGTTTGGTTTATGTTTTATAAGCATTTTTAATTTTATTGCTTAAATCGCATTTTCTCGGCGAGCTGAGCGCTTTTTCTGAATTGTGCCGCTCCCGTCACTCTGGTTAGGTTGGCATCGAAAAAAACGCTCTCGGGTGCTTTAGAGTGCCGAGTTTATCACTGCGCATGAAGAAATGACCACCTCCAACGTTTGGTTTATGTTTTATAAGCATTTTTAATTTTATTGCTTAAATCGCATTTTCTCGGCGAGCTGAGCACTTTTTCTGAATTGTGCCGCTCCCGTCACTCTGGTTAGGTTGGCATCGAAAAAAACGCTCTCGGGTGCTTTAGAGTGCCGAGTTTATCACTGCGCATGAAGAAATGACCACCTCCAACGTTTGGTTTATGTTTTGTAAGCATTTTTAATTTTATTGCTTAAATCGCATTTTCTCGGCGAGCTGAGCGCTTTTTCTGAATTGTGCCTGTCCCGTCACTCTGGTTAGGTTGGCATCGAAAAAAACGCTCTCGGGTGCTTTAGAGTGCCGAGTTATTCACTGCGCATGAAGAAATGACCACCTCCAACGTTTGGTTTATGTTTAATAAGCATTTTTAATTTTATTGCTTAAATCGCATTTTCTCGGCGAGCTGAGCGCTTTTTCTGAATTGTGCCGCTCCCGTCACTCTGGTTAGGTTGGCATCGAAAAAAACGCTCTCGGGTGCTTTAGAGTGCCGAGTTATTCACTGCGCATGAAGAAATGACAACCTCCAACGTTTGGTTTATGTTTAATAAGCATTTTTAATTTTATTGCTTAAATCGCATTTTCTCGGCGAGCTGAGCACTTTTTCTGAATTGTGCCGCTCCCGTCACTCTGGTTAGGTTGGCATCGAAAAAAACGCTCTCGGGTGCTTTAGAGTGCCGAGTTTATTACTGCGCATTAAGAAATGACCACCTCCAACGTTTGGTTTATGTTTTATAAGCATTTTTAATTTTATTGCTTAAATCGCATTTTCTCGGCGAGCTGAGCGCTTTTTCTGAATTGTGCCGCTCCCGTCACTCTGGTTAGGTTGGCATCGAAAAAAACGCTCTCGGGTGCTTTAGAGTGCCGAGTTTATTACTGCGCATTAAGAAATGACCACCTCCAACGTTTGGTTTATGTTTTATAAGCATTTTTAATTTTATTGCTTAAATCGCATTTTCTCGGCGAGCTGAGCACTTTTTCTGAATTGTGCCGTCCCGTCACTCTGGTTAGGTTGGCATCGAAAAAAACGCTCACGGGTGCTTTAGAGTGCCGAGTTTATTACTGCGCATTAAGAAATGACCACCTCCAACGTTTGGTTTATGTTTTATAAGCATTTTTAATTTTATTGCTTAAATCGCATTTTCTCGGCGAGCTGAGCACTTTTTCTGAATTGTGCCGCTCCCGTCACTCTGGTTAGGTTGGCATCGAAAAAAACGCTCTCGGGTGCTTTAGAGTGCCGAGTTATTCACTGCGCATGGAGAAATGACCACCTCCAACGTTTGGTTTATGTTTTATAAGCATTTTTAATTTTATTGCTTAAATCGCATTTTCTCGGCGAGCTGAGCGCTTTTTCTGAATTGTGCCGCTCCCGTAACTCTGGTTAGGTTGGCATCGAAAAAAACGCTCTCGGGTGCTTTAGAGTGCCGAGTTTATCACTGCGCATGAAGAAATGACCACCTCCAACGTTTGGTTTATGTTTAATAAGCATTTTTAATTTTATTGCTTAAATCGCATTTTCTCGGCGAGCTGAGCACTTTTTCCGAATTGTGCCGCTCCCGTCACTCTGGTTAGGTTGGCATCGAAAAAAACGCTCTCGGGTGCTTTAGAGTGCCGAGTTTATCACTGCGCATGAAGAAATGACCACCTCCAACGTTTGGTTTATGTTTTATAAGCATTTTTAATTTTATTTCTTAAATCGCATTTTCTCGGCGAGCTGAGCACTTTTTCTGAATTGTGCCGCTCCCGTCACTCTGGTTAGGTTGGCATCGAAAAAAACGCTCTCGGGTGCTTTAGAGTGCCGAGTTTATCACTGCGCATGAAGAAATGACCACCTCCAACGTTTGGTTTATGTTTTATAAGCATTTTTAATTTTATTGCTTAAATCGCATTTTCTCGGCGAGCTGAGCGCTTTTTCTGAATTGTGCCTGTCCCGTCACTCTGGTAAGGTTGGCTTCGAAAAAAACGCTCTCGGGTGCTTTAGAGTGCCGAGTTATTCACTGCGCATGAAGAAATGACCACCTCCAACGTTTGGTTTATGTTTAATAAGCATTTTTAATTTTATTGCTTAAATCGCATTTTCTCGGCGAGCTGAGCGCTTTTTCTGAATTGTGCCGCTCCCGTCACTCTGGTTAGGTTGGCATCGAAAAAAACGCTCTCGGGTGCTTTAGAGTGCCGAGTTTATTACTGCGCATTAAGAAATGACCACCTCCAACGTTTGGTTTATGTTTTATAAGCATTTTTAATTTTATTGCTTAAATCGCATTTTCACGGCGAGCTGAGCACTTTTTCTGAATTGTGCCGTCCCGTCACTCTGGTTAGGTTGGCATCGAAAAAAACGCTCACGGGTGCTTTAGAGTGCCGAGTTTATTACTGCGCATTAAGAAATGACCACCTCCAACGTTTGGTTTATGTTTTATAAGCATTTTTAATTTTATTGCTTAAATCGCATTTTCTCGGCGAGCTGAGCACTTTTTCTGAATTGTGCCGCTCCCGTCACTCTGGTTAGGTTGGCATCGAAAAAAACGCTCTCGGGTGCTTTAGAGTGCCGAGTTATTCACTGCGCATGGGGAAATGACCACCTCCAACGTTTGGTTTATGTTTTATAAGCATTTTTAATTTTATTGCTTAAATCGCATTTTCTCGGCGAGCTGAGCACTTTTTCTGAATTGTGCCGCTCCCGTCACTCTGGTTAGGTTGGCATCGAAAAAAACGCTCTCGGGTGCTTTAGAGTGCCGAGTTTATCACTGCGCATGAAGAAATGACCACCTCCAACGTTTGGTTTATGTTTTATAAGCATTTTTAATTTTATTGCTTAAATCGCATTTTCTCGGCGAGCTGAGCACTTTTTCTGAATTGTGCCGCTCCCGTCACTCTGGTTAGGTTGGCATCGAAAAAAACACTCTCGGGTGCTTTAGAGTGCCGAGTTATTCACTGCGCATGAAGAAATGACCACCTCCAACGTTTGGTTTATGTTTAATAAGCATTTTTAATTTTATTGCTTGAATCGCATTTTCTCGGCGAGCTGAGCACTTTTTCTGAATTGTGCCGCTCCCGTCACTCTGGTTAGGTTGGCATCGAAAAAAACGCTCTCGGGTGCTTTAGAGTGCCGAGTTTATCACTGCGCATGAAGAAATGACCACCTCCAACGTTTGGTTTATGTTTTATAAGCATTTTTAATTTTATTGCTTAAATCGCATTTTCTCGGCGAGCTGAGCGCTTTTTCTGATTTGTGCCGCTCCCGTCACTCTGGTTAGGTTGGCATCGAAAAAAACGCTCTCGGGTGCTTTAGAGTGCCGAGTTTATCACTGCGCATGAAGAAATGACCACCTCCAACGTTTGGTTTATGTTTTATAAGCATTTTTAATTTTATTTCTTAAATCGCATTTTCTCGGCGAGCTGAGCACTTTTTCTGAATTGTGCCGCTCCCGTCACTCTGGTTAGGTTGGCATCGAAAAAAACGCTCTCGGGTGCTTTAGAGTGCCGAGTTTATCACTGCGCATGAAGAAATGACCACCTCCAACGTTTGGTTTATGTTTTATAAGCATTTTTAATTTTATTGCTTAAATCGCATTTTCTCGGCGAGCTGAGCGCTTTTTCTGAATTGTGCCTGTCCCGTCACTCTGGTTAGGTTGGCATCGAAAAAAACGCTCTCGGGTGCTTTAGAGTGCCGAGTTATTCACTGCGCATGAAGAAATGACCACCTCCAACGTTTGGTTTATGTTTAATAAGCATTTTTAATTTTATTGCTTAAATCGCATTTTCTCGGCGAGCTGAGCGCTTTTTCTGAATTGTGCCGCTCCCGTCACTCTGGTTAGGTTGGCATCGAAAAAAACGCTCTCGGGTGCTTTAGAGTGCCGAGTTTATTACTGCGCATTAAGAAATGACCACCTCCAACGTTTGGTTTATGTTTTATAAGCATTTTTAATTTTATTGCTTAAATCGCATTTTCTCGGCGAGCTGAGCGCTTTTTCTGAATTGTGCCGCTCCCGTCACTCTGGTTAGGTTGGCATCGAAAAAAACGCTCTCGGGTGCTTTAGAGTGCCGAGTTTATCACTGCGCATGAAGAAATGACCACCTCCAACGTTTGGTTTATGTTTTATAAGCATTTTTAATTTTATTGCTTAAATCGCATTTTCTCGGCGAGCTGAGCGCTTTTTCTGAATTGTGCCGCTCCCGTAACTCTGGTTAGGTTGGCATCGAAAAAAACGCTCTCGGGTGCTTTAGAGTGCCGAGTTTATCACTGCGCATGAAGAAATGACCACTTCCAACGTTTGGTTTATGTTTTATAAGCATTTTTAATTTTATTGCTTAAATCGCATTTTCTCGGCGAGCTGAGCGCTTTTTCTGAATTGTGCCGCTCCCGTAACTCTGGTTAGGTTGGCATCGAAAAAAACGCTCTCGGGTGCTTTAGAGTGCCGAGTTTATCACTGCGCATGAAGAAATGACCACTTCCAACGTTTGGTTTATGTTTTATAAGCATTTTTAATTTTATTGCTTAAATCGCATTTTCTCGGCGAGCTGAGCACTTTTTCTGAATTGTGCCGCTCCCGTCACTCTGGTTAGGTTGGCATCGAAAAAAACGCTCTCGGGTGCTCTAGAGTGCCGAGTTTATTACTGCGCATTAAGAAATGACCACCTCCAACGTTTGGTTTATGTTTTATAAGCATTTTTAATTTTATTGCTTAAATCGCATTTTCTCGGCGAGCTGAGCACTTTTTCTGAATTGTGCCGCTCCCGTCACTCTGGTTAGGTTGGCATCGAAAAAAACGCTCTCGGGTGCTCTAGAGTGCCGAGTTTATTACTGCGCATTAAGAAATGACCACCTCCAACGTTTGGTTTATGTTTTATAAGCATTTTTAATTTTATTGCTTAAATCGCATTTTCTCGGCGAGCTGAGCACTTTTTCTGAATTGTGCCGCTCCCGTCACTCTGGTTAGGTTGGCATCGAAAAAAACGCTCTCGGGTGCTTTAGAGTGCCGAGTTTATTACTGCGCATGAAGAAATGACCACCTCCAATGTTTGGTTTATGTTTAATAAGCATTTTTAATTTTATTGCTTAAATCGCATTTTCTCGGCGAGCTGAGCGCTTTTTCTGAATTGTGCCGCTCCCGTCACTCTGGTTAGGTTGGCATCGAAAAAAACGCTCTCGGGTGCTTTAGAGTGCCGAGTTATTCACTGCGCATGAAGAAATGACCACCTCCAACGTTTGGTTTATGTTTAATAAGCATTTTTAATTTTATTGCTTAAATCGCATTTTCTCGGCGAGCTGAGCACTTTTTCTGAATTGTGCCGCTCCCGTCACTCTGGTTAGGTTGGCATCGAAAAAAACGCTCTCGGGTGCTTTAGAGTGCCGAGTTTATTACTGCGCATGAAGTAATGACCACCTCCAACGTTTGGTTTATGTTTAATAAGCATTTTTAATTTTATTGCTTAAATCGCATTTTCTCGGCGAGCTGAGCACTTTTTCTGAATTGTGCCGCTCCCGTCACTCTGGTTAGGGTGGCATCGAAAAAAACGCTCTCGGGTGCTTTAGAGTGCCGAGTTTATTACTGCGCATTAGGAAATGACCACCTCCAACGTTTGGTTTATGTTTTATAAGCATTTTTAATTTTATTGCTTAAATCGCATTTTCTCGGCGAGATGAGCGCTTTTTCTGAATTGTGCCGCTCCCGTCACTCTGGTTAGGTTGGCATCGAAAAAAACGCTCTCGGGTGCTTTAGAGTGCCGAGTTTATTACTGCGCATTAAGAAATGACCACCTCCAACGTTTGGTCTATGTTTTATAAGCATTTTTAATTTTATTGCTTAAATCGCATTTTCTCGGCGAGCTGAGCGCTTTTTCTGAATTGTGCCGCTCCCGTCACTCTGGTTAGGTTGGCATCGAAAAAAACGCTCTCGGGTGCTTTAGAGTGCCGAGTTATTCACTGCGCATGAAGAAATGACAACCTCCAACGTTTGGTTTATGTTTAATAAGCATTTTTAATTTTATTGCTTAAATCGCATTTTCTCGGCGAGCTGAGCACTTTTTCTGAATTGTGCCGCTCCCGTCACTCTGGTTAGGTTGGCATCGAAAAAAACGCTCTCGGGTGCTTTAGAGTGCCGAGTTTATTACTGCGCATTAAGAAATGACCACCTCCAACGTTTGGTTTATGTTTTATAAGCATTTTTAATTTTATTGCTTAAATCGCATTTTCTCGGCGAGCTGAGCGCTTTTTCTGAATTGTGCCGCTCCCGTCACTCTGGTTAGGTTGGCATCGAAAAAAACGCTCTCGGGTGCTTTAGAGTGCCGAGTTTATTACTGCGCATTAAGAAATGACCACCTCCAACGTTTGGTTTATGTTTTATAAGCATTTTTAATTTTATTGCTTAAATCGCATTTTCTCGGCGAGCTGAGCACTTTTTCTGAATTGTGCCGTCCCGTCACTCTGGTTAGGTTGGCATCGAAAAAAACGCTCACGGGTGCTTTAGAGTGCCGAGTTTATTACTGCGCATTAAGAAATGACCACCTCCAACGTTTGGTTTATGTTTTATAAGCATTTTTAATTTTATTGCTTAAATCGCATTTTCTCGGCGAGCTGAGCACTTTTTCTGAATTGTGCCGCTCCCGTCACTCTGGTTAGGTTGGCATCGAAAAAAACGCTCTCGGGTGCTTTAGAGTGCCGAGTTATTCACTGCGCATGGAGAAATGACCACCTCCAACGTTTGGTTTATGTTTTATAAGCATTTTTAATTTTATTGCTTAAATCGCATTTTCTCGGCGAGCTGAGCGCTTTTTCTGAATTGTGCCGCTCCCGTAACTCTGGTTAGGTTGGCATCGAAAAAAACGCTCTCGGGTGCTTTAGAGTGCCGAGTTTATCACTGCGCATGAAGAAATGACCACTTCCAACGTTTGGTTTATGTTTTATAAGCATTTTTAATTTTATTGCTTAAATCGCATTTTCTCGGCGAGCTGAGCACTTTTTCTGAATTGTGCCGCTCCCGTCACTCTGGTTAGGTTGGCATCGAAAAAAACGCTCTCGGGTGCTCTAGAGTGCCGAGTTTATTACTGCGCATTAAGAAATGACCACCTCCAACGTTTGGTTTATGTTTTATAAGCATTTTTAATTTTATTGCTTAAATCGCATTTTCTCGGCGAGCTGAGCACTTTTTCTGAATTGTGCCGCTCCCGTCACTCTGGTTAGGTTGGCATCGAAAAAAACGCTCTCGGGTGCTCTAGAGTGCCGAGTTTATTACTGCGCATTAAGAAATGACCACCTCCAACGTTTGGTTTATGTTTTATAAGCATTTTTAATTTTATTGCTTAAATCGCATTTTCTCGGCGAGCTGAGCACTTTTTCTGAATTGTGCCGCTCCCGTCACTCTGGTTAGGTTGGCATCGAAAAAAACGCTCTCGGGTGCTTTAGAGTGCCGAGTTTATTACTGCGCATGAAGAAATGACCACCTCCAATGTTTGGTTTATGTTTAATAAGCATTTTTAATTTTATTGCTTAAATCGCATTTTCTCGGCGAGCTGAGCGCTTTTTCTGAATTGTGCCGCTCCCGTCACTCTGGTTAGGTTGGCATCGAAAAAAACGCTCTCGGGTGCTTTAGAGTGCCGAGTTATTCACTGCGCATGAAGAAATGACCACCTCCAACGTTTGGTTTATGTTTAATAAGCATTTTTAATTTTATTGCTTAAATCGCATTTTCTCGGCGAGCTGAGCACTTTTTCTGAATTGTGCCGCTCCCGTCACTCTGGTTAGGTTGGCATCGAAAAAAACGCTCTCGGGTGCTTTAGAGTGCCGAGTTTATTACTGCGCATGAAGTAATGACCACCTCCAACGTTTGGTTTATGTTTAATAAGCATTTTTAATTTTATTGCTTAAATCGCATTTTCTCGGCGAGCTGAGCACTTTTTCTGAATTGTGCCGCTCCCGTCACTCTGGTTAGGTTGGCATCGAAAAAAACGCTCTCGGGTGCTTTAGAGTGCCGAGTTTATTACTGCGCATTAGGAAATGACCACCTCCAACGTTTGGTTTATGTTTTATAAGCATTTTTAATTTTATTGCTTAAATCGCATTTTCTCGGCGAGATGAGCGCTTTTTCTGAATTGTGCCGCTCCCGTCACTCTGGTTAGGTTGGCATCGAAAAAAACGCTCTCGGGTGCTTTAGAGTGCCGAGTTTATTACTGCGCATTAAGAAATGACCACCTCCAACGTTTGGTCTATGTTTTATAAGCATTTTTAATTTTATTGCTTAAATCGCATTTTCTCGGCGAGCTGAGCGCTTTTTCTGAATTGTGCCGCTCCCGTCACTCTGGTTAGGTTGGCATCGAAAAAAACGCTCTCGGGTGCTTTAGAGTGCCGAGTTATTCACTGCGCATGAAGAAATGACAACCTCCAACGTTTGGTTTATGTTTAATAAGCATTTTTAATTTTATTGCTTAAATCGCATTTTCTCGGCGAGCTGAGCACTTTTTCTGAATTGTGCCGCTCCCGTCACTCTGGTTAGGTTGGCATCGAAAAAAACGCTCTCGGGTGCTTTAGAGTGCCGAGTTTATTACTGCGCATTAAGAAATGACCACCTCCAACGTTTGGTTTATGTTTTATAAGCATTTTTAATTTTATTGCTTAAATCGCATTTTCTCGGCGAGCTGAGCGCTTTTTCTGAATTGTGCCGCTCCCGTCACTCTGGTTAGGTTGGCATCGAAAAAAACGCTCTCGGGTGCTTTAGAGTGCCGAGTTTATTACTGCGCATTAAGAAATGACCACCTCCAACGTTTGGTTTATGTTTTATAAGCATTTTTAATTTTATTGCTTAAATCGCACTTTCTCGGCGAGCTGAGCACTTTTTCTGAATTGTGCCGTCCCGTCACTCTGGTTAGGTTGGCATCGAAAAAAACGCTCACGGGTGCTTTAGAGTGCCGAGTTTATTACTGCGCATTAAGAAATGACCACCTCCAACGTTTGGTTTATGTTTTATAAGCATTTTTAATTTTATTGCTTAAATCGCATTTTCTCGGCGAGCTGAGCACTTTTTCTGAATTGTGCCGCTCCCGTCACTCTGGTTAGGTTGGCATCGAAAAAAACGCTCTCGGGTGCTTTAGAGTGCCGAGTTATTCACTGCGCATGGAGAAATGACCACCTCCAACGTTTGGTTTATGTTTTATAAGCATTTTTAATTTTATTGCTTAAATCGCATTTTCTCGGCGAGCTGAGCGCTTTTTCTGAATTGTGCCGCTCCCGTAACTCTGGTTAGGTTGGCATCGAAAAAAACGCTCTCGGGTGCTTTAGAGTGCCGAGTTTATTACTGCGCATTAGGAAATGACCACCTCCAACGTTTGGTTTATGTTTTATAAGCATTTTTAATTTTATTGCTTAAATCGCATTTTCTCGGCGAGCTGAGCGCTTTTTCTGAATTGTGCCGCTCCCGTCACTCTGGTTAGGTTGGCATCGAAAAAAACGCTCTCGGGTGCTTTAGAGTGCCGAGTTTATTACTGCGCATTAAGAAATGACCACCTCCAACGTTTGGTTTATGTTTTATAAGCATTTTTAATTTTATTGCTTAAATCGCATTTTCTCGGCGAGCTGAGCACTTTTTCTGAATTGTGCCGCTCCCGTCACTCTGGTTAGGTTGGCATCGAAAAAAACGCTCTCGGGTGCTTTAGAGTGCCGAGTTTATTACTGCGCATTAAGAAATGACCACCTCCAACGTTTGGTTTATGTTTTATAAGCATTTTTAATTTTATTGCTTAAATCGCATTTTCTCGGCGAGCTGAGCACTTTTTCTGAATTGTGCCGCTCCCGTCACTCTGGTTAGGTTGGCATCGAAAAAAACGCTCTCGGGTGCTTTAGAGTGCCGAGTTTATTACTGCGCATTAAGAAATGACCACCTCCAACGTTTGGTTTATGTTTTATAAGCATTTTTAATTTTATTGCTTAAATCGCATTTTCTCGGCGAGCTGAGCACTTTTTCTGAATTGTGCCGCTCCCGTCACTCTGGTTAGGTTGGCATCGAAAAAAACGCTCTCGGGTGCTTTAGAGTGCCGAGTTATTCACTGCGCATGAAGAAATTACCACCTCCAACGTTTGGTTCATGTTTAATAAGCATTTTTAATTTTATTGCTTGAATCGCATTTTCTCGGCGAGCTGAGCACTTTTTCTGAATTGTGCCGCTCCCGTCACTCTGGTTAGGTTGGCATCGAAAAAAACGCTCTCGGGTGCTTTAGAGTGCCCAGTTTATCACTGCGCATGAAGAAATGACCACCTCCAACGTTTGGTTTATGTTTTATAAGCATTTTTAATTTTATTGCTTAAATCGCATTTTCTCGGCGAGCTGAGCGCTTTTTCTGAATTGTGCCGCTCCCGTCACTCTGGTTAGGTTGGCATCGAAAAAAACGCTCTCGGGTGCTTTAGAGTGCCGAGTTTATCACTGCGCATGAAGAAATGACCACCTCCAACGTTTGGTTTATGTTTTATAAGCATTTTTAATTTTATTTCTTAAATCGCATTTTCTCGGCGAGCTGAGCACTTTTTCTGAATTGTGCCGCTCCCGTCACTCTGGTTAGGTTGGCATCGAAAAAAACGCTCTCGGGTGCTTTAGAGTGCCGAGTTTATCACTGCGCATGAAGAAATGACCACCTCCAACGTTTGGTTTATGTTTTATAAGCATTTTTAATTTTATTGCTTAAATCGCATTTTCTCGGCGAGCTGAGCGCTTTTTCTGAATTGTGCCTGTCCTGTCACTCTGGTTAGGTTGGCATCGAAAAAAACGCTCTCGGGTGCTTTAGAGTGCCGAGTTATTCACTGCGCAAGAAGAAATGACCACCTCCAACGTTTGGTTTATGTTTAATAAGCATTTTTAATTTTATTGCTTAAATCGCATTTTCTCGGCGAGCTGAGCGCTTTTTCTGAATTGTGCCGCTCCCGTCACTCTGGTTAGGTTGGCATCGAAAAAAACGCTCTCGGGTGCTTTAGAGTGCCGAGTTATTCACTGCGCATGAAGAAATGACAACCTCCAATGTTTGGTTTATGTTTAATAAGCATTTTTAATTTTATTGCTTAAATCGCATTTTCTCGGCGAGCTGAGCACTTTTTCTGAATTGTGCCGCTCCCGTCACTCTGGTTAGGTTGGCATCGAAAAAAACGCTCTCGGGTGCTTTAGAGTGCCGAGTTTATTACTGCGCATTAAGAAATGACCACCTCCAACGTTTGGTTTATGTTTTATAAGCATTTTTAATTTTATTGCTTAAATCGCATTTTCTCGGCGAGCTGAGCGCTTTTTCTGAATTTTGCCGCTCCCGTCACTCTGGTTAGGTTGGCATCGAAAAAAACGCTCTCGGGTGCTTTAGAGTGCCGAGTTTATTACTGCGCATTAAGAAATGACCACCTCCAACGTTTGGTTTATGTTTTATAAGCATTTTTAATTTTATTGCTTAAATCGCATTTTCTCGGCGAGCTGAGCACTTTTTCTGAATTGTGCCGTCCCGTCACTCTGGTTAGGTTGGCATCGAAAAAAACGCTCACGGGTGCTTTAGAGTGCCGAGTTTATTACTGCGCATTAAGAAATGACCACCTCCAACGTTTGGTTTATGTTTTATAAGCATTTTTAATTTTATTGCTTAAATCGCATTTTCTCGGCGAGCTGAGCACTTTTTCTGAATTGTGCCGCTCCCGTCACTCTGGTTAGGTTGGCATCGAAAAAAACGCTCTCGGGTGCTTTAGAGTGCCGAGTTATTCACTGCGCATGGAGAAATGACCACCTCCAACGTTTGGTTTATGTTTTATAAGCATTTTTAATTTTATTGCTTAAATCGCATTTTCTCGGCGAGCTGAGCACTTTTTCTGAATTGTGCCGCTCCCGTCACTCTGGTTAGGTTGGCATCGAAAAAAACGCTCTCGGGTGCTTTAGAGTGCCGAGTTTATTACTGCGCATTAAGAAATGACCACCTCCAACGTTTGGTTTATGTTTTATAAGCATTTTTAATTTTATTGCTTAAATCGCATTTTCTCGGCGAGCTGAGCGCTTTTTCTGAATTGTGCCGCTCCCGTCACTCTGGTTAGGTTGGCATCGAAAAAAACGCTCTCGGGTGCTTTAGAGTGCCGAGTTTATTACTGCGCATTAAGAAATGACCACCTCCAACGTTTGGTTTATGTTTTATAAGCATTTTTAATTTTATTGCTTAAATCGCATTTTCTCGGCGAGCTGAGCACTTTTTCTGAATTGTGCCGCTCCCGTCACTCTGGGTATAGGTTGGCATCGAAAAAAACGCTCTCGGGTGCTTTAGAGTGCCGAGTTTATTACTGCGCATTAAGAAATGACCACCTCCAACGTTTGGTTTATGTTTTATAAGCATTTTTAATTTTATTGCTTAAATCGCATTTTCTCGGCGAGCTGAGCACTTTTTCTGAATTGTGCCGCTCCCGTCACTCTGGTTAGGTTGGCATCGAAAAAAACGCTATCGGGTGCTTTAGAGTGCCGAGTTATTCACTGCGCATGAAGAAATGACCACCTCCAACGTTTGGTTTATGTTTAATAAGCATTTTTAATTTTATTGCTTAAATCGCATTTTCTCGGCGAGCTGAGCACTTTTTCTGAATTGTGCCGCTCCCGTCACTCTGGTTAGGTTGGCATCGAAAAAAACGCTCTCGGGTGCTTTAGAGTGACGAGTTTATTACTGCGCATTAAGAAATGACCACCTCCAACGTTTGGTTTATGTTTTATAAGCATTTTTAATTTTATTGCTTAAATCGCATTTTCTCGGAGAGCTGAGCACTTTTTCTGAATTGTGCCGCTCCCGTCACTCTGGTTAGGTTGGCATCGAAAAAAACGCTCTCGGGTGCTTTAGAGTGCCGAGTTTATTACTGCGCATTAAGAAATGACCACCTCCAACGTTTGGTTTATGTTTTATAAGCATTTTTAATTTTATTGCTTAAATCGCATTTTCTCGGCGAGCTGAGCGCTTTTTCTGAATTGTGCCGCTCCCGTCACTCTGGTTAGGTTGGCATCGAAAAAAACGCTCTCGGGTGCTTTAGAGTGCCGAGTTATTCACTGCGCATGAAGAAATGACCACCTCCAACGTTTGGTTTATGTTTAATAAGCATTTTTAATTTTATTGCTTAAATCGCATTTTCTCGGCGAGCTGAGCACTTTTTCTGAATTGTGCCGCTCCCGTCACTCTGGTTAGGTTAGCATCGAAAAAAACGCTCTCGGGTGCTTTAGAGTGCCGAGTTTATTACTGCGCATTAAGAAATGACCACCTCCAACGTTTGGTTTATGTTTAATAAGCATTTTTAATTTTATTGCTTAAATCGCATTTTCTCGGCGAGCTGAGCGCTTTTTCTGAATTGTGCCGCTCCCGTCACTCTGGTTAGGTTGGCATCGAAAAAAACGCTCTCGGGTGCTTTAGAGTGCCGAGTTATTCACTGCGCATGAAGAAATGACCACCTCCAACGTTTGGTTTATGTTTAATAAGCATTTTTAATTTTATTGCTTAAATCGCATTTTCTCGGCGAGCTGAGCACTTTTTCTGAATTGTGCCGCTCCCGTCACTCTGGTTAGGTTGGCATCGAAAAAAACGCTCTCGGGTGCTTTAGAGTGCCGAGTTTATTACTGCGCATTAGGAAATGACCACCTCCAACGTTTGGTTTATGTTTTATAAGCATTTTTAATTTTATTGCTTAAATCGCATTTTCTCGGCGAGCTGAGCGCTTTTTCTGAATTGTGCCGCTCCCGTCACTCTGGTTAGGTTGGCATCGAAAAAAACGCTCTCGGGTGCTTTAGAGTGCCGAGTTTATTACTGCGCATTAAGAAATGACCACAACGTTTGGTTTATGTTTTATAAGCATTTTTAATTTTATTGCTTAAATCGCATTTTCTCGGCGAGCTGAGCACTTTTTCTGAATTGTGCCGCTCCCGTCACTCTGGTTAGGTTGGCATCGAAAAAAACGCTCTCGGGTGCTTTAGAGTGCCGAGTTTATTACTGCGCATTGAGAAATGACCACCTCCAACGTTTGGTTTATGTTTTATAAGCATTTTTAATTTTATTGCTTAAATCGCATTTTCTCGGCGAGCTGAGCACTTTTTCTGAATTGTGCCGCTCCCGTCACTCTGGTTAGGTTGGCATCGAAAAAAACGCTCTCGGGTGCTTTAGAGTGCCGAGTTTATTACTGCGCATTAAGAAATGACCACCTCCAACGTTTGGTTTATGTTTTATAAGCATTTTTAATTTTATTGCTTAAATCGCATTTTCTCGGCGAGCTGAGCGCTTTTTCTGAATTGTGCCGCTCCCGTCACTCTGGTTAGGTTGGCATCGAAAAAAACGCTCTCGGGTGCTTTAGAGTGCCGAGTTTATCACTGCGCATGAAGAAATGACCACCTCCAACGTTTGGTTTATGTTTTATAAGCATTTTTAATTTTATTGCTTAAATCGCATTTTCTCGGCGAGCTGAGCGCTTTTTCTGAATTGTGCCGCTCCCGTCACTCTGGTTAGGTTGGCATCGAAAAAAACGCTCTCGGGTGCTTTAGAGTGCCGAGTTTATTACTGCGCATTAAGAAATGACCACCTCCAACGTTTGGTTTATGTTTTATAAGCATTTTTAATTTTATTGCTTAAATCGCATTTTCTCGGCGAGCTGAGCACTTTTTCTGAATTGTGCCGCTCCCGTCACTCTGGTTAGGTTGGCATCGAAAAAAACGCTCTCGGGTGCTTTAGAGTGCCGAGTTATTCACTGCGCATGAAGAAATGACCACCTCCAACGTTTGGTTTATGTTTTATAAGCATTTTTAATTTTATTGCTTAAATCGCATTTTCTCGGCGAGCTGAGCACTTTTTCTGAATTGTGCCGCTCCCGTCACTCTGGTTAGGTTGGCATCGAAAAAAACGCTCTCGGGTGCTTTAGAGTGCCGAGTTTATCACTGCGCATGAAGAAATGACCACCTCCAACGTTTGGTTTATGTTTTATAAGCATTTTTAATTTTATTGCTTAAATCGCATTTTCTCGGCGAGCTGAGCGCTTTTTCTGAATTGTGCCGCTCCCGTCACTCTGGTTAGGTTGGCATCGAAAAAAACGCTCTCGGGTGCTTTAGAGTGCCGAGTTATTCACTGCGCATGAAGAAATGACCACCTCCAATGTTTGGTTTATGTTTAATAAGCATTTTTAATTTTATTGCTTAAATCGCATTTTCTCGGCGAGCTGAGCGCTTTTTCTGAATTGTGCCGCTCCCGTCACTCTGGTTAGGTTGGCATCGAAAAAAACGCTCTCGGGTGCTTTAGAGTGCCGAGTTATTCACTGCGCATGAAGAAATGACCACCTCCAACGTTTGGTTTATGTTTAATAAGCATTTTTAATTTTATTGCTTGAATCGCATTTTCTCGGCGAGCTGAGCACTTTTTCTGAATTGTGCCGCTCCCGTCACTCTGGTTAGGTTGGCATCGAAAAAAACGCTCTCGGGTGCTTTAGAGTGCCGAGTTTATTACTGCGCATTAAGAAATGACCACCTCCAACGTTTGGTTTATGTTTTATAAGCATTTTTAATTTTATTGCTTAAATCGCATTTTCTCGGCGAGCTGAGCACTTTTTCTGAATTGTGCCGCTCCCGTCACTCTGGTTAGGTTGGCATCGAAAAAAACGCTATCGGGTGCTTTAGAGTGCCGAGTTATTCACTGCGCATGAAGAAATGACCACCTCCAACGTTTGGTTTATGTTTTATAAGCATTTTTAATTTTATTGCTTAAATCGCATTTTCTCGGCGAGCTGAGCACTTTTTCTGAATTGTGCCGCTCCCGTCACTCTGGTTAGGTTGGCATCGAAAAAAACGCTCTCGGGTGCTTTAGAGTGCCGAGTTTATCACTGCGCATGAAGAAATGACCACCTCCAACGTTTGGTTTATGTTTTATAAGCATTTTTAATTTTATTGCTTAAATCGCATTTTCTCGGCGAGCTGAGCGCTTTTTCTGAATTGTGCCGCTCCCGTCACTCTGGTTAGGTTGGCATCGAAAAAAACGCTCTCGGGTGCTTTAGAGTGCCGAGTTATTCACTGCGCATGAAGAAATGACCACCTCCAATGTTTGGTTTATGTTTAATAAGCATTTTTAATTTTATTGCTTAAATCGCATTTTCTCGGCGAGCTGAGCGCTTTTTCTGAATTGTGCCGCTCCCGTCACTCTGGTTAGGTTGGCATCGAAAAAAACGCTCTCGGGTGCTTTAGAGTGCCGAGTTATTCACTGCGCATGAAGAAATGACCACCTCCAACGTTTGGTTTATGTTTAATAAGCATTTTTAATTTTATTGCTTGAATCGCATTTTCTCGGCGAGCTGAGCACTTTTTCTGAATTGTGCCGCTCCCGTCACTCTGGTTAGGTTGGCATCGAAAAAAACGCTCTCGGGTGCTTTAGAGTGCCGAGTTTATTACTGCGCATTAAGAAATGACCACCTCCAACGTTTGGTTTATGTTTTATAAGCATTTTTAATTTTATTGCTTAAATCGCATTTTCTCGGCGAGCTGAGCACTTTTTCTGAATTGTGCCGCTCCCGTCACTCTGGTTAGGTTGGCATCGAAAAAAACGCTATCGGGTGCTTTAGAGTGCCGAGTTATTCACTGCGCATGAAGAAATGACCACCTCCAACGTTTGGTTTATGTTTAATAAGCATTTTTAATTTTATTGCTTAAATCGCATTTTCTCGGCGAGCTGAGCACTTTTTCTGAATTGTGCCGCTCCCGTCACTCTGGTTAGGTTGGCATAGAAAAAAACGCTCTCGGGTGCTTTAGAGTGCCGAGTTTATTACTGCGCATTAAGAAATGACCACCTCCAACGTTTGGTTTATGTTTCATAAGCATTTTTAATTTTATTGCTTAAATCGCATTTTCTCGGCGAGCTGAGCACTTTTTCTGAATTGTGCCGCTCCCGTCACTCTGGTTAGGTTGGCATCGAAAAAAACGCTCTCGGGTGCTTTAGAGTGCCGAGTTTATTACTGCGCATTAAGAAATGACCACCTCCAACGTTTGGTTTATGTTTTATAAGCATTTTTAATTTTATTGCTTAAATCGCATTTTCTCGGCGAGCTGAGCGCTTTTTCTGAATTGTGCCGCTCCCGTAACTCTGGTTAGGTTGGCATCGAAAAAAACGCTCTCGGGTGCTTTAGAGTGCCGAGTTTATCACTGCGCATGAAGAAATGACCACCTCCAACGTTTGGTTTATGTTTTATAAGCATTTTTAATTTTATTGCTTAAATCGCATTTTCTCGGCGAGCTGAGCGCTTTTTCTGAATTGTGCCGCTCCCGTCACTCTGGTTACGTTGGCATCGAAAAAAACGCTCTCGGGTGCTTTAGAGTGCCGAGTTATTCACTGCGCATGAAGAAATGACCACCTCCAATGTTTGGTTTATGTTTAATAAGCATTTTTAATTTTATTGCTTAAATCGCATTTTCTCGGCGAGCTGAGCGCTTTTTCTGAATTGTGCCGCTCCCGTCACTCTGGTTAGGTTGGCATCGAAAAAAACGCTCTCGGGTGCTTTAGAGTGCCGAGTTATTCACTGCGCATGAAGAAATGACCACCTCCAACGTTTGGTTTATGTTTAATAAGCATTTTTAATTTTATTGCTTAAATCGCATTTTCTCGGCGAGCTGAGCACTTTTTCTGAATTGTGCCGCTCCCGTCACTCTGGTTAGGTTGGCATCGAAAAAAACGCTCTCGGGTGCTTTAGAGTGCCGAGTTTATTACTGCGCATTAAGAAATGACCACCTCCAACGTTTGGTTTATGTTTTATAAGCATTTTTAATTTTATTGCTTAAATCGCATTTTCTCAGCGAGCTGAGCGCTTTTTCTGAATTGTGCCGCTCCCGTCACTCTGGTTAGGTTGGCATCGAAAAAAACGCTCTCGGGTGCTTTAGAGTGCCGAGTTTATTACTGCGCATTAAGAAATGACCACCTCCAACGTTTGGTTTATGTTTTATAAGCATTTTTAATTTTATTGCTTAAATCGCATTTTCTCGGCGAGCTGAGCACTTTTTCTGAATTGTGCCGCTCCCGTCACTCTGGTTAGGTTGGCATCGAAAAAAACGCTCTCGGGTGCTTTAGAGTGCCGAGTTATTCACTGCGCATGAAGAAATGACCACCTCCAACGTTTGGTTTATGTTTAATAAGCATTTTTAATTTTATTGCTTGAATCGCATTTTCTCGGCGAGCTGAGCACTTTTTCTGAATTGTGCCGCTCCCGTCACTCTGGTTAGGTTGGCATCGAAAAAAACGCTCTCGGGTGCTTCAGAGTGCCGAGTTTATCACTGCGCATGAAGAAATGACCACCTCCAACGTTTGGTTTATGTTTTATAAGCATTTTTAATTTTATTGCTTAAATCGCATTTTCTCGGCGAGCTGAGCGCTTTTTCTGAATTGTGCCGCTCCCGTCACTCTGGTTAGGTTGGCATCGAAAAAAACGCTCTCGGGTGCTTTAGAGTGCCGAGTTTATCACTGCGCATGAAGAAATGACCACCTCCAACGTTTGGTTTATGTTTTATAAGCATTTTTAATTTTATTGCTTAAATCGCATTTTCTCGGCGAGCTGAGCACTTTTTCTGAATTGTGCCGCTCCCGTCACTCTGGTTAGGTTGGCATCGAAAAAAACGCTCTCGGGTGCTTTAGAGTGCCGAGTTTATCACTGCACATGAAGAAATGACCACCTCCAACGTTTGGTTTATGTTTTATAAGCATTTTTAATTTTATTGCTTAAATCGCATTTTCTCGGCGAGCTGAGCGCTTTTTCTGAATTGTGCCTGTCCCGTCACTCTGGTTAGGTTGGCATCGAAAAAAACGCTCTCGGGTGCTTTAGAGTGCCGAGTTTATCACTGCGCATGAAGAAATGACCACCTCCAACGTTTGGTTTATGTTTTATAAGCATTTTTAATTTTATTGTATAAATCGCATTTTCTCGGCGAGCTGAGCGCTTTTTCTGAATTGTGCCGCTCCCGTCACTCTGGTTAGGTTGGCATCGAAAAAAACGCTCTCGGGTGCTTTAGAGTGCCGAGTTTATTACTGCGCATTAGGAAATGACCACCTCCAACGTTTGGTTTATGTTTTATAAGCATTTTTAATTTTATTGCTTAAATCGCATTTTCTCGGCGAGCTGAGCACTTTTTCTGAATTGTGCCGCTCCCGTCACTCTGGTTAGGTTGGCATCGAAAAAAACGCTCTCGGGTGCTTTAGAGTGCCGAGTTTATCACTGCGCATGAAGAAATGACCACCTCCAACGTTTGGTTTATGTTTTATAAGCATTTTTAATTTTATTGCTTAAATCGCATTTTCTCGGCGAGCTGAGCGCTTTTTCTGAATTGTGCCGCTCCCGTCACTCTGGTTAGGTTGGCATCGAAAAAAACGCTCTCGGGTGCTTTAGAGTGCCGAGTTATTCACTGCGCATGAAGAAATGACCACCTCCAACGTTTGGTTTATGTTTAATAAGCATTTTTAATTTTATTGCTTAAATCGCATTTTCTCGGCGAGCTGAGCGCTTTTTCTGAATTGTGCCGCTCCCGTAACTCTGGTTAGGTTGGCATCGAAAAAAACGCTCTCGGGTGCTTTAGAGTGCCGAGTTTATCACTGCGCATGAAGAAATGACCACTTCCAACGTTTGGTTTATGTTTTATAAGCATTTTTAATTTTATTGCTTAAATCGCATTTTCTCGGCGAGCTGACCGCTTTTTCTGAATTGTGCCGCTCCCGTAACTCTGGTTAGGTTGGCATCGAAAAAAACGCTCTCGGGTGCTTTAGAGTGCCGAGTTTATCACTGCGCATGAAGAAATGACCACTTCCAACGTTTGGTTTATGTTTTATAAGCATTTTTAATTTTATTGCTTAAATCGCATTTTCTCGGCGAGCTGAGCACTTTTTCTGAATTGTGCCGCTCCCGTCACTCTGGTTAGGTTGGCATCGAAAAAAACGCTCTCGGGTGCTCTAGAGTGCCGAGTTTATTACTGCGCATTAAGAAATGACCACCTCCAACGTTTGGTTTATGTTTTATAAGCATTTTTAATTTTATTGCTTAGATCGCATTTTCTCGGCGAGCTGAGCACTTTTTCTGAATTGTGCCGCTCCCGTCACTCTGGTTAGGTTGGCATCGAAAAAAACGCTCTCGGGTGCTTTAGAGTGCCGAGTTATTCACTGCGCATGAAGAAATGACCACCTCCAACGTTTGGTTTATGTTTTATAAGCATTTTTAATTTTATTGCTTAAATCGCATTTTCTCGGCGAGCTGAGCACTTTTTCTGAATTGTGCCGCTCCCGTCACTCTGGTTAGGTTGGCATCGAAAAAAACGCTCTGCTTTAGAGTGCCGAGTTTATCACTGCGCATGAAGAAATGACCACCTCCAACGTTTGGTTTATGTTTTATAAGCATTTTTAATTTTATTGCTTAAATCGCATTTTCTCGGCGAGCTGAGCGCTTTTTCTGAATTGTGCCGCTCCCGTCACTCTGGTTAGGTTGGCATCGAAAAAAACGCTCTCGGGTGCTTTAGAGTGCCGAGTTATTCACTGCGCATGAAGAAATGACCACCTCCAACGTTTGGTTTATGTTTAATAAGCATTTTTAATTTTATTGCTTAAATCGCATTTTCTCGGCGAGCTGAGCGCTTTTTCTGAATTGTGCCGCTCCCGTCACTCTGGTTAGGTTGGCATCGAAAAAAACGCTCTCGGGTGCTTTAGAGTGCCGAGTTATTCACTGCGCATGAAGAAATGACCACCTCCACCGTTTGGTTTATGTTTAATAAGCATTTTTAATTTTATTGCTTAAATCGCATTTTCTCGGCGAGCTGAGCACTTTTTCTGAATTGTGCCGCTCCCGTCACTCTGGTTAGGTTGGCATCGAAAAAAACGCTCTCGGGTGCTTTAGAGTGCCGAGTTTATTACTGCACATTAAGAAATGACCACCTCCAACGTTTGGTTTATGTTTTATAAGCATTTTTAATTTTATTGCTTAAATCGCATTTTCTCGGCGAGCTGAGCACTTTTTCTGAATTGTGCCGCTCCCGTCACTCTGGTTAGGTTGGAATCGAAAAAAACGCTCTCGGGTGCTTTAGAGTGCAGAGTTTATTACTGCGCATTAAGAAATGACCACCTCCAACGTTTGGTTTATGTTTTATAAGCATTTTTAATTTTATTGCTTAAATCGCATTTTCTCGGCGAGCTGAGCGCTTTTTCTGAATTGTGCCGCTCCCGTCACTCTGGTTAGGTTGGCATCGAAAAAAACGCTCTCGGGTGCTTTAGAGTGCCGAGTTTATTACTGCGCATTAAGAAATGACCACCTCCAACGTTTGGTTTATGTTTTATAAGCATTTTTAATTTTATTGCTTAAATCGCATTTTCTCGGCGAGCTGAGCACTTTTTCTGAATTGTGCCGCTCCCGTCACTCTGGTTAGGTTGGCATCGAAAAAAACGCTCTCGGGTGCTTTAGAGTGCCGAGTTATTCACTGCGCATGAAGAAATGACCACCTCCAACGTTTGGTTTATGTTTAATAAGCATTTTTAATTTTATTGCTTGAATCGCATTTTCTCGGCGAGCTGAGCACTTTTTCTGAATTGTGCCGCTCCCGTCACTCTGGTTAGGTTGGCATCGAAAAAAACGCTCTCGGGTGCTTCAGAGTGCCGAGTTTATCACTGCGCATGAAGAAATGACCACCTCCAACGTTTGGTTTATGTTTTATAAGCATTTTTAATTTTATTGCTTAAATCGCATTTTCTCGGCGAGCTGAGCGCTTTTTCTGAATTGTGCCGCTCCCGTCACTCTGGTTAGGTTGGCATCGAAAAAAACGCTCTCGGGTGCTTTAGAGTGCCGAGTTTATCACTGCGCATGAAGAAATGACCACCTCCAACGTTTGGTTTATGTTTTATAAGCATTTTTAATTTTATTGCTTAAATCGCATTTTCTCGGCGAGCTGAGCACTTTTTCTGAATTGTGCCGCTCCCGTCACTCTGGTTAGGTTGGCATCGAAAAAAACGCTCTCGGGTGCTTTAGAGTGCCGAGTTTATCACTGCACATGAAGAAATGACCACCTCCAACGTTTGGTTTATGTTTTATAAGCATTTTTAATTTTATTGCTTAAATCGCATTTTCTCGGCGAGCTGAGCGCTTTTTCTGAATTGTGCCTGTCCCGTCACTCTGGTTAGGTTGGCATCGAAAAAAACGCTCTCGGGTGCTTTAGAGTGCCGAGTTTATCACTGCGCATGAAGAAATGACCACCTCCAACGTTTGGTTTATGTTTTATAAGCATTTTTAATTTTATTGTATAAATCGCATTTTCTCGGCGAGCTGAGCGCTTTTTCTGAATTGTGCCGCTCCCGTCACTCTGGTTAGGTTGGCATCGAAAAAAACGCTCTCGGGTGCTTTAGAGTGCCGAGTTTATTACTGCGCATTAGGAAATGACCACCTCCAACGTTTGGTTTATGTTTTATAAGCATTTTTAATTTTATTGCTTAAATCGCATTTTCTCGGCGAGCTGAGCACTTTTTCTGAATTGTGCCGCTCCCGTCACTCTGGTTAGGTTGGCATCGAAAAAAACGCTCTCGGGTGCTTTAGAGTGCCGAGTTTATCACTGCGCATGAAGAAATGACCACCTCCAACGTTTGGTTTATGTTTTATAAGCATTTTTAATTTTATTGCTTAAATCGCATTTTCTCGGCGAGCTGAGCGCTTTTTCTGAATTGTGCCGCTCCCGTCACTCTGGTTAGGTTGGCATCGAAAAAAACGCTCTCGGGTGCTTTAGAGTGCCGAGTTATTCACTGCGCATGAAGAAATGACCACCTCCAACGTTTGGTTTATGTTTAATAAGCATTTTTAATTTTATTGCTTAAATCGCATTTTCTCGGCGAGCTGAGCGCTTTTTCTGAATTGTGCCGCTCCCGTAACTCTGGTTAGGTTGGCATCGAAAAAAACGCTCTCGGGTGCTTTAGAGTGCCGAGTTTATCACTGCGCATGAAGAAATGACCACTTCCAACGTTTGGTTTATGTTTTATAAGCATTTTTAATTTTATTGCTTAAATCGCATTTTCTCGGCGAGCTGACCGCTTTTTCTGAATTGTGCCGCTCCCGTAACTCTGGTTAGGTTGGCATCGAAAAAAACGCTCTCGGGTGCTTTAGAGTGCCGAGTTTATCACTGCGCATGAAGAAATGACCACTTCCAACGTTTGGTTTATGTTTTATAAGCATTTTTAATTTTATTGCTTAAATCGCATTTTCTCGGCGAGCTGAGCACTTTTTCTGAATTGTGCCGCTCCCGTCACTCTGGTTAGGTTGGCATCGAAAAAAACGCTCTCGGGTGCTCTAGAGTGCCGAGTTTATTACTGCGCATTAAGAAATGACCACCTCCAACGTTTGGTTTATGTTTTATAAGCATTTTTAATTTTATTGCTTAGATCGCATTTTCTCGGCGAGCTGAGCACTTTTTCTGAATTGTGCCGCTCCCGTCACTCTGGTTAGGTTGGCATCGAAAAAAACGCTCTCGGGTGCTTTAGAGTGCCGAGTTATTCACTGCGCATGAAGAAATGACCACCTCCAACGTTTGGTTTATGTTTTATAAGCATTTTTAATTTTATTGCTTAAATCGCATTTTCTCGGCGAGCTGAGCACTTTTTCTGAATTGTGCCGCTCCCGTCACTCTGGTTAGGTTGGCATCGAAAAAAACGCTCTGCTTTAGAGTGCCGAGTTTATCACTGCGCATGAAGAAATGACCACCTCCAACGTTTGGTTTATGTTTTATAAGCATTTTTAATTTTATTGCTTAAATCGCATTTTCTCGGCGAGCTGAGCGCTTTTTCTGAATTGTGCCGCTCCCGTCACTCTGGTTAGGTTGGCATCGAAAAAAACGCTCTCGGGTGCTTTAGAGTGCCGAGTTATTCACTGCGCATGAAGAAATGACCACCTCCAACGTTTGGTTTATGTTTAATAAGCATTTTTAATTTTATTGCTTAAATCGCATTTTCTCGGCGAGCTGAGCGCTTTTTCTGAATTGTGCCGCTCCCGTCACTCTGGTTAGGTTGGCATCGAAAAAAACGCTCTCGGGTGCTTTAGAGTGCCGAGTTATTCACTGCGCATGAAGAAATGACCACCTCCACCGTTTGGTTTATGTTTAATAAGCATTTTTAATTTTATTGCTTAAATCGCATTTTCTCGGCGAGCTGAGCACTTTTTCTGAATTGTGCCGCTCCCGTCACTCTGGTTAGGTTGGCATCGAAAAAAACGCTCTCGGGTGCTTTAGAGTGCCGAGTTTATTACTGCGCATTAAGAAATGACCACCTCCAACGTTTGGTTTATGTTTTATAAGCATTTTTAATTTTATTGCTTAAATCGCATTTTCTCGGCGAGCTGAGCACTTTTTCTGAATTGTGCCGCTCCCGTCACTCTGGTTAGGTTGGCATCGAAAAAAACGCTCTCGGGTGCTTTAGAGTGCAGAGTTTATTACTGCGCATTAAGAAATGACCACCTCCAACGTTTGGTTTATGTTTTATAAGCATTTTTAATTTTATTGCTTAAATCGCATTTTCTCGGCGAGCTGAGCGCTTTTTCTGAATTGTGCCGCTCCCGTCACTCTGGTTAGGTTGGCATCGAAAAAAACGCTCTCGGGTGCTTTAGAGTGCCGAGTTATTCACTGCGCATGAAGAAATGACCACCTCCAACGTTTGGTTTATGTTTAATAAGCATTTTTAATTTTATTGCTTAAATCGCATTTTCTCGGCGAGCTGAGCACTTTTTCTGAATTGTGCCGCTCCCGTCACTCTGGTTAGGTTGGCATCGAAAAAAACGCTCTCGGGTGCTTTAGAGTGCCGAGTTTATTACTGCGCATTAAGAAATGACCACCTCCAACGTTTGGTTTATGTTTTATAAGCATTTTTAATTTTATTGCTTAAATCGCATTTTCTCGGCGAGCTGAGCACTTTTTCTGAATTGTGCCGCTCCCGTCACTCTGGTTAGGTTGGCATCGAAAAAAACGCTCTCGGGTGCTTTAGAGTGCCGAGTTTATCACTGCGCATGAAGAAATGACCACCTCCAACGTTTGGTTTATGTTTAATAAGCATTTTTAATTTTATTGCTTAAATCGCATTTTCTCGGCGAGCTGAGCACTTTTTCTGAATTGTGCCGCTCCCGTCACTCTGGTTAGGTTGGCATCGAAAAAAACGCTCTCGGGTGCTTTAGAGTGCCGACTTTATCACTGCGCATAAAGAAATGACCACCTCCAACGTTTGGTTTATGTTTTATAAGCATTTTTAATTTTATTGCTTAAATCGCATTTTCTCGGCGAGCTGAGCACTTTTTCTGAATTGTGCCGCTCCCGTCACTCTGGTTAGGTTGGCATCGAAAAAAACGCTCACGGGTGCTTTAGAGTGCCGAGTTTATTACTGCGCATTAAGAAATGACCACCTCCAACGTTTGGTTTATGTTTTATAAGCATTTTTAATTTTATTGCTTAAATCGCATTTTCTCGGCGAGCTGAGCACTTTTTCTGAATTGTGCCGCTCCCGTCACTCTGGTTAGGTTGGCATCGAAAAAAACGCTCTCGGGTGCTTTAGAGTGCCGAGTTATTCACTGCGCATGAAGAAATGACCACCTCCAACGTTTGGTTTATGTTTTATAAGCATTTTTAATTTTATTGCTTAAATCGCATTTTCTCGGCGAGCTGAGCGCTTTTTCTGAATTGTGCCGCTCCCGTAACTCTGGTTAGGTTGGCATCGAAAAAAACGCTCTCGGGTGCTTTAGAGTGCCGAGTTTATTACTGCGCATTAAGAAATGACCACCTCCAACGTTTGGTTTATGTTTTATAAGCATTTTTAATTTTATTGCTTAAATCGCATTTTCTCGGCGAGCTGAGCACTTTTTCTGAATTGTGCCGCTCCCGTCACTCTGGTTAGGTTGGCATCGAAAAAAACGCTCTCGGGTGCTTTAGAGTGCCGAGTTTATTACTGCGCATTAAGAAATGACCACCTCCAACGTTTGGTTTATGTTTTATAAGCATTTTTAATTTTATTGCTTAAATCGCATTTTCTCGGCGAGCTGAGCACTTTTTCTGAATTGTGCCGCTCCCGTCACTCTGGTTAGGTTGGCATCGAAAAAAACGCTATCGGGTGCTTTAGAGTGCCGAGTTATTCACTGCGCATGAAGAAATGACCACCTCCAACGTTTGGTTTATGTTTAATAAGCATTTTTAATTTTATTGCTTAAATCGCATTTTCTCGGCGAGCTGAGCACTTTTTCTGAATTGTGCCGCTCCCGTCACTCTGGTTAGGTTGGCATCGAAAAAAACGCTCTCGGGTGCTTTAGAGTGCCGAGTTTATTACTGCGCATTAAGAAATGACCACCTCCAACGTTTGGTTTATGTTTTATAAGCATTTTTAATTTTATTGCTTAAATCGCATTTTCTCGGCGAGCTGAGCACTTTTTCTGAATTGTGCCGCTCCCGTCACTCTGGTTAGGTTGGCATCGAAAAAAACGCTCTCGGGTGCTTTAGAGTGCCGAGTTTATTACTGCGCATTAAGAAATGACCACCTCCAACGTTTGGTTTATGTTTTATAAGCATTTTTAATTTTATTGCTTAAATCGCATTTTCTCGGCGAGCTGAGCACTTTTTCTGAATTGTGCCGCTCCCGTCACTTGGCATCGAAAAAAACGCTCTCGGGTGCTTTAGAGTGCCGAGTTATTCACTGCGCATGAAGAAATGACCACCTCCAACGTTTGGTTTACGTTTTATAAGCATTTTTAATTTTATTGCTTAAATCGCATTTTCTCGGCGAGCTGAGCGCTTTTTCTGAATTGTGCCGCTCCCGTCACTCTGGTTAGGTTGGCATCGAAAAAAACGCTCTCGGGTGCTTTAGAGTGCCGAGTTTATTACTGCGCATTAAGAAATGACCACCTCCAACGTTTGGTTTATGTTTTATAAGCATTTTTAATTTTATTGCCTAAATCGCATTTTCTCGGCGAGCTGCACTTTTCTGAATTGTGCCGCTCCCGTCACTCTGGTTAGGTTGGCATCGAAAAAAACGCTCTCGGGTGCTTTAGAGTGCCGAGTTTATTACTGCGCATTAAGAAATGACCACCTCCAACGTTTGGTTTATGTTTTATAAGCATTTTTAATTTTATTGCTTAAATCGCATTTTCTCGGCGAGCTGAGCACTTTTTCTGAATTGTGCCGCTCCCGTCACTCTGGTTAGGTTGGCATCGAAAAAAACGCTCTCGGGTGCTTTAGAGTGCCGAGTTATTCACTGCGCACGAAGAAATGACCACCTCCAACGTTTGGTTTATGTTTTATAAGCATTTTTAATTTTATTGCTTAAATCGCATTTTCTCGGCGAGCTGAGCGCTTTTTCTGAATTGTGCCGCTCCCGTCACTCTGGTTAGGCTGGCATCGAAAAAAACGCTCTCGGGTGCTTTAGAGTGCCGAGTTTATTACTGCGCATTAAGAAATGACCACCTCCAACGTTTGGTTTATGTTTTATAAGCATTTTTAATTTTATTGCTTAAATCGCATTTTCTCGGCGAGCTGAGCACTTTTTCTGAATTGTGCCGCTCCCGTCACTCTGGTTAGGTTGGCATCGAAAAAAACGCTCTCGGGTGCTTTAGAGTGCCGAGTTTATTACTGCGCATTAAGAAATGACCACCTCCAACGTTTGGTTTATGTTTTATAAGCATTTTTAATTTTATTGCTTAAATCGCATTTTCTCGGCGAGCTGAGCACTTTTTCTGAATTGTGCCGCTCCCGTCACTCTGGTTAGGTTGGCATCGAAAAAAACGCTATCGGGTGCTTTAGAGTGCCGAGTTATTCACTGCGCATGAAGAAATGACCACCTCCAACGTTTGGTTTATGTTTAATAAGCATTTTTAATTTTATTGCTTAAATCGCATTTTCTCGGCGAGCTGAGCACTTTTTCTGAATTGTGCCGCTCCCGTCACTCTGGTTAGGTTGGCATCGAAAAAAACGCTCTCGGGTGCTTTAGAGTGCCGAGTTTATTACTGCGCATTAAGAAATGACCACCTCCAACGTTTGGTTTATGTTTTATAAGCATTTTTAATTTTATTGCTTAAATCGCATTTTCTCGGCGAGCTGAGCACTTTTTCTGAATTGTGCCGCTCCCGTCACTCTGGTTAGGTTGGCATCGAAAAAAACGCTCTCGGGTGCTTTAGAGTGCCGAGTTTATTACTGCGCATTAAGAAATGACCACCTCCAACGTTTGGTTTATGTTTTATAAGCATTTTTAATTTTATTGCTTAAATCGCATTTTCTCGGCGAGCTGAGCGCTTTTTCTGAATTGTGCCGCTCCCGTCACTCTGGTTAGGTTGGCATCGAAAAAAACGCTCTCGGGTGCTTTAGAGTGCCGAGTTATTCACTGCGCATGAAGAAATGACCACCTCCAACGTTTGGTTTATGTTTAATAAGCATTTTTAATTTTATTGCTTAAATCGCATTTTCTCGGCGAGCTGAGCACTTTTTCTGAATTGTGCCGCTCCCGTCACTCTGGTTAGGTTGGCATCGAAAAAAACGCTCTCGGGTGCTTTAGAGTGCCGAGTTTATTACTGCGCATTAAGAAATGACCACCTCCAACGTTTGGTTAATGTTTTATAAGCATTTTTAATTTTATTGCTTAAATCGCATTTTCTCGGCGAGCTGAGCGCTTTTTCTGAATTGTGCCGCTCCCGTCACTCTGGTTAGGTTGGCATCGAAAAAAACGCTATCGGGTGCTTTAGAGTGCCGAGTTATTCACTGCGCATGAAGAAATGACCACCTCCAACGTTTGGTTTATGTTTAATAAGCATTTTTAATTTTATTGCTTAAATCGCATTTTCTCGGCGAGCTGAGCACTTTTTCTGAATTGTGCCGCTCCCGTCACTCTGGTTAGGTTGGCATCGAAAAAAACGCTCTCGGGTGCTTTAGAGTGCCGAGTTTATTACTGCGCATTAAGAAATGACCACCTCCAACGTTTGGTTTATGTTTTATAAGCATTTTTAATTTTATTGCTTAAATCGCATTTTCTCGGCGAGCTGAGCACTTTTTCTGAATTGTGCCGCTCCCGTCACTCTGGTTAGGTTGGCATCGAAAAAAACGCTCTCGGGTGCTTTAGAGTGCCGAGTTTATTACTGCGCATTAAGAAATGACCACCTCCAACGTTTGGTTTATGTTTTATAAGCATTTTTAATTTTATTGCTTAAATCGCATTTTCTCGGCGAGCTGAGCACTTTTTCTGAATTGTGCCGCTCCCGTCACTTGGCATCGAAAAAAACGCTCTCGGGTGCTTTAGAGAGCCGAGTTATTCACTGCGCATGAAGAAATGACCACCTCCAACGTTTGGTTTATGTTTTATAAGCATTTTTAATTTTATTGCTTAAATCGCATTTTCTCGGCGAGCTGAGCGCTTTTTCTGAATTGTGCCGCTCCCGTCACTCTGGTTAGGTTGGCATCGAAAAAAACGCTCTCGGGTGCTTTAGAGTGCCGAGTTTATTACTGCGCATTAAGAAATGACCACCTCCAACGTTTGGTTTATGTTTTATAAGCATTTTTAATTTTATTGCCTAAATCGCATTTTCTCGGCGAGCTGAGCACTTTTTCTGAATTGTGCCGCTCCCGTCACTCTGGTTAGGTTGGCATCGAAAAAAACGCTCTCGGGTGCTTTAGAGTGCCGAGTTTATTACTGCGCATTAAGAAATGACCACCTCCAACGTTTGGTTTATGTTTTATAAGCATTTTTAATTTTATTGCTTAAATCGCATTTTCTCGGCGAGCTGAGCACTTTTTCTGAATTGTGCCGCTCCCGTCACTCTGGTTAGGTTGGCATCGAAAAAAACGCTCTCGGGTGCTTTAGAGTGCCGAGTTATTCACTGCGCACGAAGAAATGACCACCTCCAACGTTTGGTTTATGTTTTATAAGCATTTTTAATTTTATTGCTTAAATCGCATTTTCTCGGCGAGCTGAGCGCTTTTTCTGAATTGTGCCGCTCCCGTCACTCTGGTTAGGTTGGCATCGAAAAAAACGCTCTCGGGTGCTTTAGAGTGCCGAGTTTATTACTGCGCATTAAGAAATGACCACCTCCAACGTTTGGTTTATGTTTTATAAGCATTTTTAATTTTATTGCTTAAATCGCATTTTCTCGGCGAGCTGAGCACTTTTTCTGAATTGTGCCGCTCCCGTCACTCTGGTTAGGTTGGCATCGAAAAAAACGCTCTCGGGTGCTTTAGAGTGCCGACTTTATCACTGCGCATTAAGAAATGACCACCTCCAACGTTTGGTTTATGTTTTATAAGCATTTTTAATTTTATTGCTTAAATCGCATTTTCTCGGCGAGCTGAGCACTTTTTCTGAATTGTGCCGCTCCCGTCACTCTGGTTAGGTTGGCATCGAAAAAAACGCTCTCGGGTGCTTTAGAGTGCCGAGTTATTCACTGCGCATGAAGAAATGACCACCTCCAACGTTTGGTTTATGTTTAATAAGCATTTTTAATTTTATTGCTTAAATCGCATTTTCTCGGCGAGCTGAGCACTTTTTCTGAATTGTGCCGCTCCCGTCACTCTGGTTAGGTTGGCATCGAAAAAAAACGCTCTCGGGTGCTTTAGAGTGCCGAGTTTATTACTGCGCATGAAGAAATGACCACCTCCAACGTTTGGTTTATGTTTTATAAGCATTTTTAATTTTATTGCTTAAATCGCATTTTCTCGGCGAGCTGAGCACTTTTTCTGAATTGTGTCGCTCCCGTCACTCTGGTTAGGTTGGCATCGAAAAAAAACGCTCTCGGGTGCTTTAGAGTGCCGAGTTTATCACTGCGCATGAAGAAATGACCACCTCCAACGTTTGGTTTATGTTTAATAAGCATTTTTAATTTTATTGCTTAAATCGCATTTTCTCGGCGAGCTGAGCACTTTTTCTGAATTGTGCCGCTCCCGTCACTCTGGTTAGGTTGGCATCGAAAAAAACGCTCTCGGGTGCTTTAGAGTGCCGACTTTATCACTGCGCATGAAGAAATGACCACCTCCAACGTTTGGTTTATGTTTTATAAGCATTTTTTATTTTATTGCTTAAATCGCATTTTCTCGGCGAGCTGAGCACTTTTTCTGAATTGTGCCGCTCCCGTCACTCTGGTTAGGTTGGCATCGAAAAAAACGCTCTCGGGTGCTTTAGAGTGCCGAGTTATTCACTGCGCATGAAGAAATGACCACCTCCAACGTTTGGTTTATGTTTTATAAGCATTTTTAATTTTATTGCTTAAATCGCATTTTCTCGGCGAGCTGAGCGCTTTTTCTGAATTGTGCCGCTCCCGTAACTCTGGTTAGGTTGGCATCGAAAAAAACGCTCTCGGGTGCTTTAGAGTGCCGAGTTTATTACTGCGCATTAAGAAATGACCACCTCCAACGTTTGGTTTATGTTTTATAAGCATTTTTAATTTTATTGCTTAAATCGCATTTTCTCGGCGAGCTGAGCACTTTTTCTGAATTGTGCCGATCCCGTCACTCTGGTTAGGTTGGCATCGAAAAAAACGCTCTCGGGTGCTTTAGAGTGCCGAGTTTATTACTGCGCATTAAGAAATGACCACCTCCAACGTTTGGTTTATGTTTTATAAGCATTTTTAATTTTATTGCTTAAATCGCATTTTCTCGGCGAGCTGAGCACTTTTTCTGAATTGTGCCGCTCCCGTCACTCTGGTTAGGTTGGCATCGAAAAAAACGCTATCGGGTGCTTTAGAGTGCCGAGTTATTCACTGCGCATGAAGAAATGACCACCTCCAACGTTTGGTTTATGTTTAATAATCATTTTTAATTTTATTGCTTAAATCGCATTTTCTCGGCGAGCTGAGCACTTTTTCTGAATTGTGCCGCTCCCGTCACTCTGGTTAGGTTGGCATCGAAAAAAACGCTCTCGGGTGCTTTAGAGTGCCGAGTTTATTACTGCGCATTAAGAAATGACCACCTCCAACGTTTGGTTTATGTTTTATAAGCATTTTTAATTTTATTGCTTAAATCGCATTTTCTCGGCGAGCTGAGCACTTTTTCTGAATTGTGCCGCTCCCGTCACTCTGGTTAGGTTGGCATCGAAAAAAACGCTCTCGGGTGCTTTAGAGTGCCGAGTTTATTACTGCGCATTAAGAAATGACCACCTCCAACGTTTGGTTTATGTTTTATAAGCATTTTTAATTTTATTGCTTAAATCGCATTTTCTCGGCGAGCTGAGCGCTTTTTCTGAATTGTGCCGCTCCCGTCACTCTGGTTAGGTTGGCATCGAAAAAAACGCTCTCGGGTGCTTTAGAGTGCCGAGTTATTCACTGCGCATGAAGAAATGACCACCTCCAACGTTTGGTTTATGTTTAATAAGCATTTTTAATTTTATTGCTTAAATCGCATTTTCTCGGCGAGCTGAGCACTTTTTCTGAATTGTGCCGCTCCCGTCACTCTGGTTAGGTTGGCATCGAAAAAAACGCTCTCGGGTGCTTTAGAGTGCCGAGTTTATTACTGCGCATTAAGAAATGACCACCTCCAACGTTTGGTTAATGTTTTATAAGCATTTTTAATTTTATTGCTTAAATCGCATTTTCTCGGCGAGCTGAGCGCTTTTTCTGAATTGTGCCGCTCCCGTCACTCTGGTTAGGTTGGCATCGAAAAAAACGCTCTCGGGTGCTTTAGAGTGCCGAGTTATTCACTGCGCATGAAGAAATGACCACCTCCAACGTTTGGTTTATGTTTAATAAGCATTTTTAATTTTATTGCTTAAATCGCATTTTCTCGGCGAGCTGAGCGCTTTTTCTGAATTGTGCCGCTCCCGTAACTCTGGTTAGGTTGGCATCGAAAAAAACGCTCTCGGGTGCTTTAGAGTGCCGAGTTTATTACTGCGCATTAAGAAATGACCACCTCCAACGTTTGGTTTATGTTTAATAAGCATTTTTAATTTTATTGCTTAAATCGCATTTTCTCGGCGAGCTGAGCACTTTTTCTGAATTGTGCCGCTCCTGTCACTCTGGTTAGGTTGGCATCGAAAAAAACGCTCTCGGGTGCTTTAGAGTGCCGAGTTTATTACTGCGCATTAAGAAATGACCACCTCCAACGTTTGGTTTATGTTTTATAAGCATTTTTAATTTTATTGCTTAAATCGCATTTTCTCGGCGAGCTGAGCACTTTTTCTGAATTGTGCCGCTCCCGTCACTCTGGTTAGGTTGGCATCGAAAAAAACGCTCTCGGGTGCTTTAGAGTGCCGAGTTTATTACTGCGCATTAAGAAATGACCACCTCCAACGTTTGGTTTATGTTTTATAAGCATTTTTAATTTTATTGCTTAAATCGCATTTTCTCGGCGAGCTGAGCACTTTTTCTGAATTGTGCCGCTCCCGTCACTTGGCATCGAAAAAAACGCTCTCGGGTGCTTTAGAGTGCCGAGTTATTCACTGCGCATGAAGAAATGACCACCTCCAATGTTTGGTTTATGTTTAATAAGCATTTTTAATTTTATTGCTTAAATCGCATTTTCTCGGCGAGCTGAGCGCTTTTTCTGAATTGTGCCGCTCCCGTCACTCTGGTTAGGTTGGCATCGAAAAAAACGCTCTCGGGTGCTTTAGAGTGCCGAGTTATTCACTGCGCATGAAGAAATGACCACCTCCAACGTTTGGTTTATGTTTAATAAGCATTTTTAATTTTATTGCTTAAATCGCATTTTCTCGGCGAGCTGAGCACTTTTTCTGAATTGTGCCGCTCCCGTCACTCTGGTTAGGTTGGCATCGAAAAAAACGCTCTCGGGTGCTTTAGAGTAACGAGTTTATTACTGCGCATTAAGAAATGACCACCTCCAACGTTTGGTTTATGTTTTATAAGCATTTTTAATTTTATTGCTTAAATCGCATTTTCTCGGCGAGCTGAGCACTTTTTCTGAATTGTGCCGCTCCCGTCACTCTGGTTAGGTTGGCATCGAAAAAAACGCTCTCGGGTGCTTTAGAGTGCCGAGTTTATTACTGCGCATTAAGAAATGACCACCTCCAACGTTTGGTTTATGTTTTATAAGCATTTTTAATTTTATTGCTTAAATCGCATTTTCTCGGCGAGCTGAGCACTTTTTCTGAATTGTGCCGCTCCCGTCACTCTGGTTAGGTTGGCATCGAAAAAAACGCTCTCGGGTGCTTTAGAGTGCTGAGTTTATTACTGCGCATTAAGAAATGACCACCTCCAACGTTTGGTTTATGTTTTATAAGCATTTTTAATTTTATTGCTTAAATCGCATTTTCTCGGCGAGCTGAGCATTTTTCTGAATTGTGCCGCTCCCGTCACTCTGGTTAGGTTGGCATCGAAAAAAACGCTCTCGGGTGCTTTAGAGTGCCGAGTTATTCACTGCGCATGAAGAAATGACCACCTCCAACGTTTGGTTTATGTTTAATAAGCATTTTTAATTTTATTGCTTGAATCGCATTTTCTCGGCGAGCTGAGCACTTTTTCTGAATTGTGCCGCTCCCGTCACTCTGGTTAGGTTGGCATCGAAAAAAACGCTCTCGGGTGCTTTAGAGTGCCGAGTTTATCACTGCGCATGAAGAAATGACCACCTCCAACGTTTGGTTTATGTTTTATAAGCATTTTTAATTTTATTGCTTAAATCGCATTTTCTCGGCGAGCTGAGCACTTTTTCTGAATTGTGCCGCTCCCGTCACTCTGGTTAGGTTGGCATCGAAAAAAACGCTCTCGGGTGCTTTAGAGTGCCGAGTTTATCACTGCGCATGAAGAAATGACCACCTCCAACGTTTGGTTTATGTTTTATAAGCATTTTTAATTTTATTGCTTAAATCGCATTTTCTCGGCGAGCTGAGCGCTTTTTCTGAATTGTGCCGCTCCCGTCACTCTGGTTAGGTTGGCATCGAAAAAAACGCTCTCGGGTGCTTTAGAGTGCCGAGTTTATTACTGCGCATTAAGAAATGACCACCTCCAACGTTTGGTTTATGTTTTATAAGCATTATTAATTTTATTGCTTAAATCGCATTTTCTCGGCGAGCTGAGCACTTTTTCTGAATTTTGCCGCTCCCGTCACTCTGGTTAGGTTGGCATCGAAAAAAACGCTCTCGGGTGCTTTAGAGTGCCGAGTTTATTACTGCGCATTAAGAAATGACCACCTCCAACGTTTGGTTTATGTTTTATAAGCATTTTTAATTTTATTGCTTAAATCGCATTTTCTCGGCGAGCTGAGCACTTTTTCTGAATTGTGCCGCTCCCGTCACTCTGGTTAGGTTGGCATCGAAAAAAACGCTCTCGGGTGCTTTAGAGTGCCGAGTTATTCACTGCGCATGAAGAAATGACCACCTCCAACGTTTGGTTTATGTTTAATAAGCATTTTTAATTTTATTGCTTAAATCGCATTTTCTCGGCGAGCTGAGCACTTTTTCTGAATTGTGCCGCTCCCGTCACTCTGGTTAGGTTGGCATCGAAAAAAACGCTCTCGGGTGCTTTAGAGTGCCGAGTTTATTACTGCGCATTAAGAAATGACCACCTCCAACGTTTGGTTTATGTTTTATAAGCATTTTTAATTTTATTGCTTAAATCGCATTTTCTCGGCGAGCTGAGCGCTTTTTCTGAATTGTGCCGCTCCCATCACTCTGGTTAGGTTGGCATCGAAAAAAACGCTTTCGGGTGCTTTAGAGTGCCGAGTTATTCACTGCGCATGAAGAAATGACCACCTCCAACGTTTGGTTTATGTTTAATAAGCATTTTTAATTTTATTGCTTAAATCGCATTTTCTCGGCGAGCTGAGCACTTTTTCTGAATTGTGCCGCTCCCGTCACTCTGGTTAGGTTGGCATCGAAAAAAACGCTCTCGGGTGCTTTAGAGTGCCGAGTTTATTACTGCGCATTAAGAAATGACCACCTCCAACGTTTGGTTTATGTTTTATAAGCATTTTTAATTTTATTGCTTAAATCGCATTTTCTCGGCGAGCTGAGCACTTTTTCTGAATTGTGCCGCTCCCGTCACTCTGGTTAGGTTGGCATCGAAAAAAACGCTCTCGGGTGCTTTAGAGTGCCGAGTTTATCACTGCGCATGAAGAAATGACCACCTCCAACGTTTGGTTTATGTTTAATAAGCATTTTTAATTTTATTGCTTAAATCGCATTTTCTCGGCGAGCTGAGCACTTTTTCTGAATTGTGCCGCTCCCGTCACTCTGGTTAGGTTGGCATCGAAAAAAACGCTCTCGGGTGCTTTAGAGTGCCGACTTTATCACTGCGCATGAAGAAATGACCACCTCCAACGTTTGGTTTATGTTTTATAAGCATTTTTAATTTTATTGCTTAAATCGCATTTTCTCGGCGAGCTGAGCACTTTTTCTGAATTGTGCCGCTCCCGTCACTCTGGTTAGGTTGGCATCGAAAAAAACGCTCACGGGTGCTTTAGAGTGCCGAGTTTATTACTGCGCATTAAGAAATGACCACCTCCAACGTTTGGTTTATGTTTTATAAGCATTTTTAATTTTATTGCTTAAATCGCATTTTCTCGGCGAGCTGAGCACTTTTTCTGAATTGTGCCGCTCCCGTCACTCTGGTTAGGTTGGCATCGAAAAAAACGCTCTCGGGTGCTTTAGAGTGCCGAGTTATTCACTGCGCATGAAGAAATGACCACCTCCAACGTTTGGTTTATGTTTTATAAGCATTTTTAATTTTATTGCTTAAATCGCATTTTCTCGGCGAGCTGAGCACTTTTTCTGAATTGTGCCGCTCCCGTCACTCTGGTTAGGTTGGCATCGAAAAAAACGCTCTCGGGTGCTTTAGAGTGCCGAGTTTATCACTGCGCATGAAGAAATGACCACCTCCAACGTTTGGTTTATGTTTTATAAGCATTTTTAATTTTATTGCTTAAATCGCATTTTCTCGGCGAGCTGAGCGCTTTTTCTGAATTGTGCCGCTCCCGTCACTCTGGTTAGGTTGGCATCGAAAAAAACGCTCTCGGGTGCTTTAGAGTGCCGAGTTTATCACTGCGCATGAAGAAATGACCACCTCCAACGTTTGGTTTATGTTTTATAAGCATTTTTAATTTTATTGCTTAAATCGCATTTTCTCGGCGAGCTGAGCGCTTTTTCTGAATTGTGCCGCTCCCGTAACTCTGGTTAGGTTGGCATCGAAAAAAACGCTCTCGGGTGCTTTAGAGTGCCGAGTTTATCACTGCGCATGAAGAAATGACCACTTCCAACGTTTGGTTTATGTTTTATAAGCATTTTTAATTTTATTGCTTAAATCGCATTTTCTCGGCGAGCTGAGCACTTTTTCTGAATTGTGCCGCTCCCGTCACTCTGGTTAGGTTGGCATCGAAAAAAACGCTCTCGGGTGCTCTAGAGTGCCGAGTTTATTACTGCGCATTAAGAAATGACCACCTCCAACGTTTGGTTTATGTTTTATAAGCATTTTTAATTTTATTGCTTAAATCGCATTTTCTCGGCGAGCTGAGCACTTTTTCTGAATTGTGCCGCTCCCGTCACTCTGGCTAGGTTGGCATCGAAAAAAACGCTCTCGGGTGCTTTAGAGTGCCGAGTTTATTACTGCGCATGAAGAAATGACCACCTCCAATGTTTGGTTTATGTTTAATAAGCATTTTTAATTTTATTGCTTAAATCGCATTTTCTCGGCGAGCTGAGCGCTTTTTCTCATTTGTGCCGCTCCCGTCACTCTGGTTAGGTTGGCATCGAAAAAAACGCTCTCGGGTGCTTTAGAGTGCCGAGTTATTCACTGCGCATGAAGAAATGACCACCTCCAACGTTTGGTTTATGTTTAATAAGCATTTTTAATTTTATTGCTTAAATCGCATTTTCTCGGCGAGCTGAGCACTTTTTCTGAATTGTGCCGCTCCCGTCACTCTGGTTAGGTTGGCATCGAAAAAAACGCTCTCGGGTGCTTTAGAGTGCCGAGTTTATTACTGCGCATTAGGAAATGACCACCTCCAACGTTTGGTTTATGTTTTATAAGCATTTTTAATTTTATTGCTTAAATCTCATTTTCTCGGCGAGCTGAGCGCTTTTTCTGAATTGTGCCGCTCCCGTCACTCTGGTTAGGTTGGCATCGAAAAAAACGCTCTCGGGTGCTTTAGAGTGCCGAGTTTATTACTGCGCATTAAGAAATGACCACCTCCAACGTTTGGTTTATGTTTTATAAGCATTTTTAATTTTATTGCTTAAATCGCATTTTCTCGGCGAGCTGAGCACTTTTTCTGAATTGTGCCGCTCCCGTCACTCTGGTTAGGTTGGCATCGAAAAAAACGCTCTCGGGTGCTTTAGAGTGCCGAGTTTATTACTGCGCATTGAGAAATGACCACCTCCAACGTTTGGTTTATGTTTTATAAGCATTTTTAATTTTATAGCTTAAATCGCATTTTCTCGGCGAGCTGAGCACTTTTTCTGAATTGTGCCGCTCCCGTCACTCTGGTTAGGTTGGCATCGAAAAAAACGCTCTCGGGTGCTTTAGAGTGCCGAGTTTATTACTGCGCATTAAGAAATGACCACCTCCAACGTTTGGTTTATGTTTTATAAGCATTTTTAATTTTATTGCTTAAATCGCATTTTCTCGGCGAGCTGAGCGCTTTTTCTGAATTGTGCCGCTCCCGTCACTCTGGTGGTTGGCATCGAAAAAAACGCTCTCGGGTGCTTTAGAGTGCCGAGTTTATCACTGCGCATGAAGAAATGACCACCTCCAACGTTTGGTTTATGTTTTATAAGCATTTTTAATTTTATTGCTTAAATCGCATTTTCTCGGCGAGCTGAGCGCTTTTTCTGAATTGTGCCGCTCCCGTAACTCTGGTTAGGTTGGCATCGAAAAAAACGCTCTCGGGTGCTTTAGAGTGCCGAGTTTATCACTGCGCATGAAGAAATGACCACTTCCAACGTTTGGTTTATGTTTTATAAGCATTTTTAATTTTATTGCTTAAATCGCATTTTCTCGGCGAGCTGAGCACTTTTTCTGAATTGTGCCGCTCCCGTCACTCTGGTTAGGTTGGCATCGAAAAAAACGCTCTCGGGTGCTCTAGAGTGCCGAGTTTATTACTGCGCATTAAGAAATGACCACCTCCAACGTTTGGTTTATGTTTTATAAGCATTTTTAATTTTATTGCTTAAATCGCATTTTCTCGGCGAGCTGAGCACTTTTTCTGAATTGTGCCGCTCCCGTCACTCTGGTTAGGTTGGCATCGAAAAAAACGCTCTCGGGTGCTTTAGAGTGCCGAGTTTATTACTGCGCATTAAGAAATGACCACCTCCAACGTTTGGTTTATGTTTTATAAGCATTTTTAATTTTATTGCTTAAATCGCATTTTCTCGGCGAGCTGAGCACTTTTTCTGAATTGTGCCGCTCCCGTCACTCTGGTTAGGTTGGCATCGAAAAAAACGCTCTCGGGTGCTTTAGAGTGCCGAGTTATTCACTGCGCATGAAGAAATGACCACCTCCAACGTTTGGTTTATGTTTTATAAGCATTTTTAATTTTATTGCTTAAATCGCATTTTCTCGGCGAGCTGAGCACTTTTTCTGAATTGTGCCGCTCCCGTCACTCTGGTTAGGTTGGCATCGAAAAAAACGCTCTCGGGTGCTTTAGAGTGCCGAGTTTATCACTGCGCATGAAGAAATGACCACCTCCAACGTTTGGTTCATGTTAAGCATTTTTAATTTTATTGCTTAAATCGCATTTTCTCGGCGAGCTGAGCGCTTTTATTGTGCCGCTCCCGTCACTCTGGTTAGGTTGGCATCGAAAAAAACGCTCTCGGGTGCTTTAGAGTGCCGAGTTATTCACTGCGCATGAAGAAATGACCACCTCCAACGTTTGGTTTATGTTTTATAAGCATTTTTAATTTTATTGCTTAAATCGCATTTTCTCGGCGAGCTGAGCACTTTTTCTGAATTGTGCCGCTCCCGTCACTCTGGTTAGGTTGGCATCGAAAAAAACGCTCTCGGGTGCTTTAGAGTGCCGAGTTTATCACTGCGCATGAAGAAATGACCACCTCCAACGTTTGGTTTATGTTTTATAAGCATTTTTAATTTTATTGCTTAAATCGCATTTTCTCGGCGAGCTGAGCGCTTTTTCTGAATTGTGCCGCTCCCGTCACTCTGGTTAGGTTGGCATCGAAAAAAACGCTCTCGGGTGCTTTAGAGTGCCGAGTTATTCACTGCGCATGAAGAAATGACCACCTCCAATGTTTGGTTTATGTTTAATAAGCATTTTTAATTTTATTGCTTAAATCGCATTTTCTCGGCGAGCTGAGCGCTTTTTCTGAATTGTGCCGCTCCCGTCACTCTGGTTAGGTTGGCATCGAAAAAAACGCTCTCGGGTGCTTTAGAGTGCCGAGTTATTCACTGCGCATGAAGAAATGACCACCTCCAACGTTTGGTTTATGTTTAATAAGCATTTTTAATTTTATTGCTTAAATCGCATTTTCTCGGCGAGCTGAGCACTTTTTCTGAATTGTGCCGCTCCCGTCACTCTGGTTAGGTTGGCATCGAAAAAAACGCTCTCGGGTGCTTTAGAGTGCCGAGTTTATTACTGCGCATTAAGAAATGACCACCTCCAACGTTTGGTTTATGTTTTATAAGCATTTTTAATTTTATTGCTTAAATCGCATTTTCTCGGCGAGCTGAGCACTTTTTCTGAATTGTGCCGCTCCCGTCACTCTGGTTAGGTTGGCATCGAAAAAAACGCTCTCGGGTGCTTTAGAGTGCCGAGTTTATTACTGCGCATTAAGAAATGACCACCTCCAACGTTTGGTTTATGTTTTATAAGCATTTTTAATTTTATTGCTTAAATCGCATTTTCTCGGCGAGCTGAGCACTTTTTCTGAATTGTGCCGCCCCCGTCACTCTGGTTAGGTTGGCATCGAAAAAAACGCTCTCGGGTGCTTTAGAGTGCCGAGTTTATTACTGCGCATTAAGAAATGACCACCTCCAACGTTTGGTTTATGTTTTATAAGCATTTTTAATTTTATTGCTTAAATCGCATTTTCTCGGCGAGCTGAGCACTTTTTCTGAATTGTGCCGCTCCCGTCACTCTGGTTAGGTTGGCATCGAAAAAAACGCTCTCGGGTGCTTCAGAGTGCCGAGTTATTCACTGCGCATGAAGAAATGACCACCTCCAACGTTTGGTTTATGTTTAATAAGCATTTTTAATTTTATTGCTTGAATCGCATTTTCTCGGCGAGCTGAGCACTTTTTCTGAATTGTGCCGCTCCCGTCACTCTGGTTAGGTTGGCATCGAAAAAAACGCTCTCGGGTGCTTTAGAGTGCCGAGTTTATCACTGCGCATGAAGAAATGACCACCTCCAACGTTTGGTTTATGTTTTATAAGCATTTTTAATTTTATTGCTTAAATCGCATTTTCTCGGCGAGCTGAGCGCTTTTTCTGAATTGTGCCGCTCCCGTCACTCTGGTTAGGTTGGCATCGAAAAAAACGCTCTCGGGTGCTTTAGAGTGCCGAGTTTATCACTGCGCATGAAGAAATGACCACCTCCAACGTTTGGTTTATGTTTTATAAGCATTTTTAATTTTATTGCTTAAATCGCATTTTCTCGGCGAGCTGAGCACTTTTTCTGAATTGTGCCGCTCCCGTCACTCTGGTTAGGTTGGCATCGAAAAAAACGCTCTCGGGTGCTTTAGAGTGCCGAGTTTATCACTGCGCATGAAGAAATGACCACCTCCAACGTTTGGTTTATGTTTTATAAGCATTTTTAATTTTATTGCTTAAATCGCATTTTCTCGGCGAGCTGAGCACTTTTTCTGAATTGTGCCGCTCCCGTCACTCTGGTTAGGTTGGCATCGAAAAAAACGCTCTCGGGTGCTTTAGAGTGCCGAGTTTATTACTGCGCATTAAGAAATGACCACCTCCAACGTTTGGTTTATGTTTTATAAGCATTTTTAATTTTATTGCTTAAATCGCATTTTCTCGGCGAGCTGAGCACTTTTTCTGAATTGTGCCGCTCCCGTCACTCTGGTTAGGTTGGCATCGAAAAAAACGCTCTCGGGTGCTTTAGAGTGCCGAGTTTATTACTGCGCATTAAGAAATGACCACCTCCAACGTTTGGTTTATGTTTTATAAGCATTTTTAATTTTATTGCTTAAATCGCATTTTCTCGGCGAGCTGAGCACTTTTTCTGAATTGTGCCGCTCCCGTCACTTGGCATCGAAAAAAACGCTCTCGGGTGCTTTAGAGTGCCGAGTTTATCACTGCGCATGAAGAAATGACCACCTCCAACGTTTGGTTTATGTTTTATAAGCATTTTTAATTTTATTGCTTAAATCGCATTTTCTCGGCGAGCTGAGCGCTTTTTCTGAATTGTGCCGCTCCCGTAACTCTGGTTAGGTTGGCATCGAAAAAAACGCTCTCGGGTGCTTTAGAGTGCCGAGTTTATCACTGCGCATGAAGAAATGACCACTTCCAACGTTTGGTTTATGTTTTATAAGCATTTTTAATTTTATTGCTTAAATCGCATTTTCTCGGCGAGCTGAGCACTTTTTCTGAATTGTGCCGCTCCCGTCACTCTGGTTAGGTTGGCATCGAAAAAAACGCTCTCGGGTGCTCTAGAGTGCCGAGTTTATTACTGCGCATTAAGAAATGACCACCTCCAACGTTTGGTTTATGTTTTATAAGCATTTTTAATTTTATTGCTTAAATCGCATTTTCTCGGCGAGCTGAGCACTTTTTCTGAATTGTGCCGCTCCCGTCACTCTGGTTAGGTTGGCATCGAAAAAACAATCTCGGGTGCTTTAGAGTGCCGAGTTTATTACTGCGCATTAAGAAATGACCACCTCCAACGTTTGGTTTATGTTTTATAAGCATTTTTAATTTTATTGCTTAAATCGCATTTTCTCGGCGAGCTGAGCACTTTTTCTGAATTGTGCCGCTCCCGTCACTCTGGTTAGGTTGGCATCGAAAAAAACGCTCTCGGGTGCTTTAGAGTGCCGAGTTATTCACTGCGCATGAAGAAATGACCACCTCCAACGTTTGGTTTATGTTTTATAAGCATTTTTAATTTTATTGCTTAAATCGCATTTTCTCGGCGAGCTGAGCACTTTTTCTGAATTGTGCCGCTCCCGTCACTCTGGTTAGGTTGGCATCGAAAAAAACGCTCTCGGGTGCTTTAGAGTGCCGAGTTTATCACTGCGCATGAAGAAATGACCACCTCCAACGTTTGGTTTATGTTTTATAAGCATTTTTAATTTTATTGCTTAAATCGCATTTTCTCGGCGAGCTGAGCGCTTTTTCTGAATTGTGCCGCTCCCGTCACTCTGGTTAGGTTGGCATCGAAAAAAACGCTCTCGGGTGCTTTAGAGTGCCGAGTTATTCACTGCGCATGAAGAAATGACCACCTCCAATGTTTGGTTTATGTTTAATAAGCATTTTTAATTTTATTGCTTAAATCGCATTTTCTCGGCGAGCTGAGCGCTTTTTCTGAATTGTGCCGCTCCCGTCACTCTGGTTAGGTTGGCATCGAAAAAAACGCTCTCGGGTGCTTTAGAGTGCCGAGTTATTCACTGCGCATGAAGAAATGACCACCTCCAACGTTTGGTTTATGTTTAATAAGCATTTTTAATTTTATTGCTTAAATCGCATTTTCTCGGCGAGCTGAGCACTTTTTCTGAATTGTGCCGCTCCCGTCACTCTGGTTAGGTTGGCATCGAAAAAAACGCTCTCGGGTGCTTTAGAGTAACGAGTTTATTACTGCGCATTAAGAAATGACCACCTCCAACGTTTGGTTTATGTTTTATAAGCATTTTTAATTTTATTGCTTAAATCGCATTTTCTCGGCGAGCTGAGCACTTTTTCTGAATTGTGCCGCTCCCGTCACTCTGGTTAGGTTGGCATCGAAAAAAACGCTCTCGGGTGCTTTAGAGTGCCGAGTTTATTACTGCGCATTAAGAAATGACCACCTCCAACGTTTGGTTTATGTTTTATAAGCATTTTTAATTTTATTGCTTAAATCGCATTTTCTCGGCGAGCTGAGCACTTTTTCTGAATTGTGCCGCTCCCGTCACTCTGGTTAGGTTGGCATCGAAAAAAACGCTCTCGGGTGCTTTAGAGTGCTGAGTTTATTACTGCGCATTAAGAAATGACCACCTCCAACGTTTGGTTTATGTTTTATAAGCATTTTTAATTTTATTGCTTAAATCGCATTTTCTCGGCGAGCTGAGCATTTTTCTGAATTGTGCCGCTCCCGTCACTCTGGTTAGGTTGGCATCGAAAAAAAACGCTCTCGGGTGCTTTAGAGTGCCGAGTTATTCACTGCGCATGAAGAAATGACCACCTCCAACGTTTGGTTTATGTTTAATAAGCATTTTTAATTTTATTGCTTGAATCGCATTTTCTCGGCGAGCTGAGCACTTTTTCTGAATTGTGCCGCTCCCGTCACTCTGGTTAGGTTGGCATCGAAAAAAAACGCTCTCGGGTGCTTTAGAGTGCCGAGTTTATCACTGCGCATGAAGAAATGACCACCTCCAACGTTTGGTTTATGTTTTATAAGCATTTTTAATTTTATTGCTTAAATCGCATTTTCTCGGCGAGCTGAGCACTTTTTCTGAATTGTGCCGCTCCCGTCACTCTGGTTAGGTTGGCATCGAAAAAAACGCTCTCGGGTGCTTTAGAGTGCCGAGTTTATCACTGCGCATGAAGAAATGACCACCTCCAACGTTTGGTTTATGTTTTATAAGCATTTTTAATTTTATTGCTTAAATCGCATTTTCTCGGCGAGCTGAGCGCTTTTTCTGAATTGTGCCGCTCCCGTCACTCTGGTTAGGTTGGCATCGAAAAAAACGCTCTCGGGTGCTTTAGAGTGCCGAGTTTATTACTGCGCATTAAGAAATGACCACCTCCAACGTTTGGTTTATGTTTTATAAGCATTATTAATTTTATTGCTTAAATCGCATTTTCTCGGCGAGCTGAGCACTTTTTCTGAATTGTGCCGCTCCCGTCACTCTGGTTAGGTTGGCATCGAAAAAAACGCTCTCGGGTGCTTTAGAGTGCCGAGTTTATTACTGCGCATTAAGAAATGACCACCTCCAACGTTTGGTTTATGTTTTATAAGCATTTTTAATTTTATTGCTTAAATCGCATTTTCTCGGCGAGCTGAGCACTTTTTCTGAATTGTGCCGCTCCCGTCACTCTGGTTAGGTTGGCATCGAAAAAAACGCTCTCGGGTGCTTTAGAGTGCCGAGTTATTCACTGCGCATGAAGAAATGACCACCTCCAACGTTTGGTTTATGTTTAATAAGCATTTTTAATTTTATTGCTTAAATCGCATTTTCTCGGCGAGCTGAGCACTTTTTCTGAATTGTGCCGCTCCCGTCACTCTGGTTAGGTTGGCATCGAAAAAAACGCTCTCGGGTGCTTTAGAGTGCCGAGTTTATTACTGCGCATTAAGAAATGACCACCTCCAACGTTTGGTTTATGTTTTATAAGCATTTTTAATTTTATTGCTTAAATCGCATTTTCTCGGCGAGCTGAGCGCTTTTTCTGAATTGTGCCGCTCCCGTCACTCTGGTTAGGTTGGCATCGAAAAAAACGCTTTCGGGTGCTTTAGAGTGCCGAGTTATTCACTGCGCATGAAGAAATGACCACCTCCAACGTTTGGTTTATGTTTAATAAGCATTTTTAATTTTATTGCTTAAATCGCATTTTCTCGGCGAGCTGAGCACTTTTTCTGAATTGTGCCGCTCCCGTCACTCTGGTTAGGTTGGCATCGAAAAAAACGCTCTCGGGTGCTTTAGAGTGCCGAGTTTATTACTGCGCATTAAGAAATGACCACCTCCAACGTTTGGTTTATGTTTTATAAGCATTTTTAATTTTATTGCTTAAATCGCATTTTCTCGGCGAGCTGAGCACTTTTTCTGAATTGTGCCGCTCCCGTCACTCTGGTTAGGTTGGCATCGAAAAAAACGCTCTCGGGTGCTTTAGAGTGCCGAGTTTATCACTGCGCATGAAGAAATGACCACCTCCAACGTTTGGTTTATGTTTAATAAGCATTTTTAATTTTATTGCTTAAATCGCATTTTCTCGGCGAGCTGAGCAATTTTTCTGAATTGTGCCGCTCCCGTCACTCTGGTTAGGTTGGCATCGAAAAAAACGCTCACGGGTGCTTTAGAGTGCCGAGTTTATTACTGCGCATTAAGAAATGACCACCTCCAACGTTTGGTTTATGTTTTATAAGCATTTTTAATTTTATTGCTTAAATCGCATTTTCTCGGCGAGCTGAGCACTTTTTCTGAATTGTGCCGCTCCCGTCACTCTGGTTAGGTTGGCATCGAAAAAAACGCTCTCGGGTGCTTTAGAGTGCCGAGTTATTCACTGCGCATGAAGAAATGACCACCTCCAACGTTTGGTTTATGTTTTATAAGCATTTTTAATTTTATTGCTTAAATCGCATTTTCTCGGCGAGCTGAGCGCTTTTTCTGAATTGTGCCGCTCCCGTAACTCTGGTTAGGTTGGCATCGAAAAAAACGCTCTCGGGTGCTTTAGAGTGCCGAGTTTATTACTGCGCATTAAGAAATGACCACCTCCAACGTTTGGTTTATGTTTAATAAGCATTTTTAATTTTATTGCTTAAATCGCATTTTCTCGGCGAGCTGAGCACTTTTTCTGAATTGTGCCGCTCCTGTCACTCTGGTTAGGTTGGCATCGAAAAAAACGCTCTCGGGTGCTTTAGAGTGCCGAGTTTATTACTGCGCATTAAGAAATGACCACCTCCAACGTTTGGTTTATGTTTTATAAGCATTTTTAATTTTATTGCTTAAATCGCATTTTCTCGGCGAGCTGAGCACTTTTTCTGAATTGTGCCGCTCCCGTCACTCTGGTTAGGTTGGCATCGAAAAAAACGCTCTCGGGTGCTTTAGAGTGCCGAGTTTATTACTGCGCATTAAGAAATGACCACCTCCAACGTTTGGTTTATGTTTTATAAGCATTTTTAATTTTATTGCTTAAATCGCATTTTCTCGGCGAGCTGAGCACTTTTTCTGAATTGTGCCGCTCACGTCACTTGGCATCGAAAAAAACGCTCTCGGGTGCTTTAGAGTGCCGAGTTATTCACTGCGCATGAAGAAATGACCACCTCCAACGTTTGGTTTATGTTTTATAAGCATTTTTAATTTTATTGCTTAAATCGCATTTTCTCGGCGAGCTGAGCGCTTTTTCTGAATTGTGCCGCTCCCGTCACTCTGGTTAGGTTGGCATCGAAAAAAACGCTCTCGGGTGCTTTAGAGTGCCGAGTTTATTACTGCGCATTAAGAAATGACCACCTCCAACGTTTGGTTTATGTTTTATAAGCATTTTTAATTTTATTGCCTAAATCGCATTTTCTCGGCGAGCTGAGCACTTTTTCTGAATTGTGCCGCTCCCGTCACTCTGGTTAGGTTGGCATCGAAAAAAACGCTCTCGGGTGCTTTAGAGTGCCGAGTTTATTACTGCGCATTAAGAAATGACCACCTCCAACGTTTGGTTTATGTTTTATAAGCATTTTTAATTTTATTGCTTAAATCGCATTTTCTCGGCGAGCTGAGCACTTTTTCTGAATTGTGCCGCTCCCGTCACTCTGGTTAGGTTGGCATCGAAAAAAACGCTATCGGGTGCTTTAGAGTGCCGAGTTATTCACTGCGCACGAAGAAATGACCACCTCCAACGTTTGGTTTATGTTTTATAAGCATTTTTAATTTTATTGCTTAAATCGCATTTTCTCGGCGAGCTGAGCGCTTTTTCTGAATTGTGCCGCTCCCGTCACTCTGGTTAGGTTGGCATCGAAAAAAACGCTCTCGGGTGCTTTAGAGTGCCGAGTTTATTACTGCGCATTAAGAAATGACCACCTCCAACGTTTGGTTTATGTTTTATAAGCATTTTTAATTTTATTGCTTAAATCGCATTTTCTCGGCGAGCTGAGCACTTTTTCTGAATTGTGCCGCTCCCGTCACTCTGGTTAGGTTGGCATCGAAAAAAACGCTCTCGGGTGCTTTAGAGTGCCGAGTTTATTACTGCGCATTAAGAAATGACCACCTCCAACGTTTGGTTTATGTTTTATAAGCATTTTTAATTTTATTGCTTAAATCGCATTTTCTCGGCGAGCTGAGCACTTTTTCTGAATTGTGCCGCTCCCGTCACTCTGGTTAGGTTGGCATCGAAAAAAACGCTATCGGGTGCTTTAGAGTGCCGAGTTATTCACTGCGCATGAAGAAATGACCACCTCCAACGTTTGGTTTATGTTTAATAAGCATTTTTAATTTTATTGCTTAAATCGCATTTTCTCGGCGAGCTGAGCACTTTTTCTGAATTGTGCCGCTCCCGTCACTCTGGTTAGGTTGGCATCGAAAAAAACGCTCTCGGGTGCTTTAGAGTGCCGAGTTTATTACTGCGCATTAAGAAATGACCACCTCCAACGTTTGGTTTATGTTTTATAAGCATTTTTAATTTTATTGCTTAAATCGCATTTTCTCGGCGAGCTGAGCACTTTTTCTGAATTGTGCCGCTCCCGTCACTCTGGTTAGGTTGGCATCGAAAAAAACAATCTCGGGTGCTTTAGAGTGCCGAGTTTATTACTGCGCATTAAGAAATGACCACCTCCAACGTTTGGTTTATGTTTTATAAGCATTTTTAATTTTATTGCTTAAATCGCATTTTCTCGGCGAGCTGAGCACTTTTTCTGAATTGTGCCGCTCCCGTCACTCTGGTTAGGTTGGCATCGAAAAAAACGCTCTCGGGTGCTTTAGAGTGCCGAGTTATTCACTGCGCATGAAGAAATGACCACCTCCAACGTTTGGTTTATGTTTTATAAGCATTTTTAATTTTATTGCTTAAATCGCATTTTCTCGGCGAGCTGAGCACTTTTTCTGAATTGTGCCGCTCCCGTCACTCTGGTTAGGTTGGCATCGAAAAAAACGCTCTCGGGTGCTTTAGAGTGCCGAGTTTATCACTGCGCATGAAGAAATGACCACCTCCAACGTTTGGTTTATGTTTTATAAGCATTTTTAATTTTATTGCTTAAATCGCATTTTCTCGGCGAGCTGAGCGCTTTTTCTGAATTGTGCCGCTCCCGTCACTCTGGTTAGGTTGGCATCGAAAAAAACGCTCTCGGGTGCTTTAGAGTGCCGAGTTTATCACTGCGCATGAAGAAATGACCACCTCCAACGTTTGGTTTATGTTTTATAAGCATTTTTAATTTTATTGCTTAAATCGCATTTTCTCGGCGAGCTGAGCGCTTTTTCTGAATTGTGCCGCTCCCGTCACTCTGGTTAGGTTGGCATCGAAAAAAACGCTCTCGGGTGCTTTAGAGTGCCGAGTTATTCACTGCGCATGAAGAAATGACCACCTCCAATGTTTGGTTTATGTTTAATAAGCATTTTTAATTTTATTGCTTAAATCGCATTTTCTCGGCGAGCTGAGCGCTTTTTCTGAATTGTGCCGCTCCCGTCACTCTGGTTAGGTTGGCATCGAAAAAAACGCTCTCGGGTGCTTTAGAGTGCCGAGTTATTCACTGCGCATGAAGAAATGACCACCTCCAACGTTTGGTTTATGTTTAATAAGCATTTTTAATTTTATTGCTTAAATCGCATTTTCTCGGCGAGCTGAGCACTTTTTCTGAATTGTGCCGCTCCCGTCACTCTGGTTAGGTTGGCATCGAAAAAAACGCTCTCGGGTGCTTTAGAGTAACGAGTTTATTACTGCGCATTAAGAAATGACCACCTCCAACGTTTGGTTTATGTTTTATAAGCATTTTTAATTTTATTGCTTAAATCGCATTTTCTCGGCGAGCTGAGCACTTTTTCTGAATTGTGCCGCTCCCGTCACTCTGGTTAGGTTGGCATCGAAAAAAACGCTCTCGGGTGCTTTAGAGTGCCGAGTTTATTACTGCGCATTAAGAAATGACCACCTCCAACGTTTGGTTTATGTTTTATAAGCATTTTTAATTTTATTGCTTAAATCGCATTTTCTCGGCGAGCTGAGCACTTTTTCTGAATTGTGCCGCTCCCGTCACTCTGGTTAGGTTGGCATCGAAAAAAACGCTCTCGGGTGCTTTAGAGTGCTGAGTTTATTACTGCGCATTAAGAAATGACCACCTCCAACGTTTGGTTTATGTTTTATAAGCAGTTTTAATTTTATTGCTTAAATCGCATTTTCTCGGCGAGCTGAGCATTTTTCTGAATTGTGCCGCTCCCGTCACTCTGGTTAGGTTGGCATCGAAAAAAACGCTCTCGGGTGCTTTAGAGTGCCGAGTTATTCACTGCGCATGAAGAAATGACCACCTCCAACGTTTGGTTTATGTTTAATAAGCATTTTTAATTTTATTGCTTGAATCGCATTTTCTCGGCGAGCTGAGCACTTTTTCTGAATTGTGCCGCTCCCGTCACTCTGGTTAGGTTGGCATCGAAAAAAACGCTCTCGGGTGCTTTAGAGTGCCGAGTTTATCACTGCGCATGAAGAAATGACCACCTCCAACGTTTGGTTTATGTTTTATAAGCATTTTTAATTTTATTGCTTAAATCGCATTTTCTCGGCGAGCTGAGCACTTTTTCTGAATTGTGCCGCTCCCGTCACTCTGGTTAGGTTGGCATCGAAAAAAACGCTCTCGGGTGCTTTAGAGTGCCGAGTTTATCACTGCGCATGAAGAAATGACCACCTCCAACGTTTGGTTTATGTTTTATAAGCATTTTTAATTTTATTGCTTAAATCGCATTTTCTCGGCGAGCTGAGCGCTTTTTCTGAATTGTGCCGCTCCCGTCACTCTGGTTAGGTTGGCATCGAAAAAAACGCTCTCGGGTGCTTTAGAGTGCCGAATTTATTACTGCGCATTAAGAAATGACCACCTCCAACGTTTGGTTTATGTTTTATAAGCATTATTAATTTTATTGCTTAAATCGCATTTTCTCGGCGAGCTGAGCACTTTTTCTGAATTGTGCCGCTCCCGTCACTCTGGTTAGGTTGGCATCGAAAAAAACGCTCTCGGGTGCTTTAGAGTGCCGAGTTTATTACTGCGCATTAAGAAATGACCACCTCCAACGTTTGGTTTATGTTTTATAAGCATTTTTAATTTTATTGCTTAAATCGCATTTTCTCGGCGAGCTGAGCACTTTTTCTGAATTGTGCCGCTCCCGTCACTCTGGTTAGGTTGGCATCGAAAAAAACGCTCTCGGGTGCTTTAGAGTGCCGAGTTATTCACTGCGCATGAAGAAATGACCACCTCCAACGTTTGGTTTATGTTTAATAAGCATTTTTAATTTTATTGCTTAAATCGCATTTTCTCGGCGAGCTGAGCACTTTTTCTGAATTGTGCCGCTCCCGTCACTCTGGTTAGGTTGGCATCGAAAAAAACGCTCTCGGGTGCTTTAGAGTGCCGAGTTTATTACTGCGCATTAAGAAATGACCACCTCCAACGTTTGGTTTATGTTTTATAAGCATTTTTAATTTTATTGCTTAAATCGCATTTTCTCGGCGAGCTGAGCGCTTTTTCTGAATTGTGCCGCTCCCGTCACTCTGGTTAGGTTGGCATCGAAAAAAACGCTTTCGGGTGCTTTAGAGTGCCGAGTTATTCACTGCGCATGAAGAAATGACCACCTCCAACGTTTGGTTTATGTTTAATAAGCATTTTTAATTTTATTGCTTAAATCGCATTTTCTCGGCGAGCTGAGCACTTTTTCTGAATTGTGCCGCTCCCGTCACTCTGGTTAGGTTGGCATCGAAAAAAACGCTCTCGGGTGCTTTAGAGTGCCGAGTTTATTACTGCGCATTAAGAAATGACCACCTCCAACGTTTGGTTTATGTTTTATAAGCATTTTTAATTTTATTGCTTAAATCGCATTTTCTCGGCGAGCTGAGCACTTTTTCTGAATTGTGCCGCTCCCGTCACTCTGGTTAGGTTGGCATCGAAAAAAACGCTCTCGGGTGCTTTAGAGTGCCGAGTTTATCACTGCGCATGAAGAAATGACCACCTCCAACGTTTGGTTTATGTTTAATAAGCATTTTTAATTTTATTGCTTAAATCGCATTTTCTCGGCGAGCTGAGCACTTTTTCTGAATTGTGCCGCTCCCGTCACTCTGGTTAGGTTGGCATCGAAAAAAACGCTCTCGGGTGCTTTAGAGTGCCGACTTTATCACTGCGCATGAAGAAATGACCACCTCCA